>NC_089763.1:33452777-33652777 GCF_040412425.1 Macrobrachium rosenbergii | reverse complement strand
CTCTCTCTCTCTCTCTCTCTCATAGTGTTTGTTAGTCAGAAATGTCAGAAAGATGCGGAGGGATTTAGGTGAAATTTTTTGGAATGGTTGGGTTGTGGGCTAAGGAAGGGTGTGTTAGATTTTGAGGCGAATCCGAATTCAGATTCGGACCCGGGAATCTGTTTAAGGTATTAGCAGAGGTATCTGGTAACCGAGAGCGTATATCAGGCATTTCCGGGGTGGATTTATTAACTTTTTTCTGGTGGGGCGAGCTGGAATATTTTTTTTTTATTTTTGTCAGTTTTTTCATATGTCTGTTTCTTGCTTTCAAGACCAGAGTTGTGTGTGTGTGTGTGTGTGTGTGTGTGTCTGTCTAGAGTGCGTATATCAGGCATTTCCGGGGAGTATTTATAAGCTTTTTTTCTGTTGGGGCGAGATGGATTAATTTTTTTTTTGTTGTAATTTTTTTCCACATATCCTGCTGCTTTCTATCAAAACCCTTGTGTGTGTGTGTGTGTGTGTGTGTGTGTGTGTGTGTGTGTGTGTGTGTGTGTGAAACTGTCTGTCTGTCTATCTGTAATTAAGTACTAAAAGTATTATTCTGGTACTTTTAAAAGAAAATACCTAACCTTAGACGTGAAACTCGGGCGTACCTTTGGTATGTAGGAAGTCGACTGGGTACTTCGTACCCTGGAAGTGCTAGACAGTCCATCTTGGCACTCCAGGGTGGGTATGCCCAAGGAGCAAAAATAACTTGCTTGCACACCATTAACTCTAATAACAAAAACAACCAGGAGGGTATATATATATATATATATATATATATATATATATATATATATATATATATATATATATATATATATATATATATATATATATATCAGCTTCTTCGTAGAGGGTAGCTTCCAAAAACAGAAATGGACAAATAGGTGAATCGTTGCTGGACAGAATAACAAGTGTGATTGCGAGTGATCTCGGTATTGTGTGCTCTTGGGAGCCAACCCTTGTTTACGGAAACAGCTGAACGTTAAAGAAATAAAAAAAAAAAAAGATATACGTGCATCCATCCACATATATATAACTTCTTCATCCGTGTAAATGTGTGCATCTCACCTCATTCTGTATTTACGTGAAGGATGAACGAACCCATGGATTAAGATTAAGGCGAATAAAGACTCAAAACAAAGATAGGGAAAGAGAAAGAAAGAGAGAGACAACGACGTACAATATGCGGTCCCGCCTGATCGCACCTCTGTGCATCGCGGGGGCTCTCGTCCTCCTGGGGGCGCTGGCCCCCTCTGCCGAAGCCCAGCGGCCCCGGCATCAGCAGAGGCGTCAGGAAGGGCGGCGCCCCCCGGGGAGGGGCAGAGGCCGGCAGACCACTCCTGCCCCTTCACAGATATTCATCCACGAAGACTCTGCCTCCTGTAAGTCTAGGTTTGGAAACCTTTCTGATTTGTGTTGATGTTTAGTTTTGTGTTTTTTGCTTATATTATCTCTCTCTCATTATTGTTATTTTTTCGGATCCTAATATGGTTTTTATAATGTCTCATCTACTGTTTTTTTTAGGAGATTTATTCAGAAAGTGACGTTAGGATTCATACTAATTTGTTACCAGAGGTTGGTTGCGTATCTAGCAATAAGTCATTGGGTTTTGGGAGAGATAGGAATGTAACTTATGGAGAGAAGGAACCTGTTTTGGAGGAAGGTTTACATAGCTTTGATGGAGGTTTGCAGTGCATGAACACTTTTTTTTATTATTACATCTAGCAACAAAGTTGGAAGAGGATACATATCTAGCGTTGTTTGTGTATTGGATAGTCTGTCCGTTAGCAGTGTTTTGCAGAAAGTTATGCCTTGATTTTTATGAAAGTTTTACCTGAGGTAGGCTGCATGACCTACAACAGGTGATTCAATTTTGAGAGAATTAGAAATGCAAGTTTTGGGAGAGAGGGGACCTAGGTTGCTCGCTCTCTCTCTCTCTCTCTCTCTCTCTCTCTCTCTCTCTCTCTCTCTCTCTCTCTCTCTCTGGGGCTCCCAACGACAGTAGCGGCCCAGAGCCTCAATAAACTTCATACCCTTATTTATTGGTCACATCACTTCATTTTATTTATTAATCATTTCCTTCATGAATTCATAACTTTAACATAATTTATTTTCTCTCCATTACGGCGCTGAATGGCCTTCTTGGCCCCAGTGCCTGGGCTTTTGCCCTAAATATCATACATCCATCCATCCATTCATCCATCCATCCATATGGGATGTCGAGAACGGTCCTGAATAAGCCCCAGAAGGATGAAAAATCCAATATATTGGTTTTAAATTTACAATGGATTAACTTTATAATCTAACTCCATACACCTTTTCAAGCATGTACAAAAACCTATCCTACAAATGTATACATATATTCATACTACTATTGTTAGGCTTCGACAAGACGGGATGGTTTAGATTCCATATCGTTTTAATGTCCAAAGTACAAGCTTTTCGAAGACATACAGTCTTTTCATCAGGTACCTGATGAAGAAGACCGTAAGCAATTTGTCAGTTAAAGAGTCTGGAATCTAAACCATCCCGTCTTATTGAAGCCTAAGTGAAGTTGCGTGACTATTTGGTAAATAAATCCATCTATCACTTCCTCTCAAACGTACACCTATGTATAAAAAAAAAATCATTCTAGCATGCCTGCCTTATACATACCCAATACTCACGGCCGATAATACCCAGGGTGACACGGGGCACAGACACTCCTCAGTTTTATGTCACGTGCTGATGACAAGGTATAATTTCAGAGCTGGGCGACGTCGCTCTCTTGTCGATGAGCCAAGAACTATATCGAGCCAATTTTAGCCTTTTTTTCTGTCGAGCTCTTTTGGGGCTGCCGGCGTCTGTGGCTGCTGCAGCTGTCGACTGACTATTCCGTATGGGTCGTGGGGGTGAAAGGCCCATATACCTCGTGAAAAAGCCACATAGTTCAACTTTCTTGTTGGTGGTGAGTTATGTGGGCTAAGAGGTTATTGTTTTTATTATGGAGCTGTTGACATTGTTTCTGAAAAGAAACCTGTTGTTCCGGCTTTGTCTGTCCGTCCAAACCTTTTTCTGTCCGCCCTCAGATCTTAAAAACTACTGAGGCTAGAGGGCTGCAAGTTGGTATGTTGATCATCCACGCTGCAGTCATCAAACATATCAAATTGCAGCCCTCTAGCCTCAGTAGTTTTTATCTTATTTAAGGTTAAAGTTAGCCATAATCGTGCTTCTGGCAACGATGTAGGCTATGCCACCACCGGGCCGTGGTTAAAGTTTCATGGGTCGCAGCTCATACAGCATTATACCGAGACCACCGAGAGTTAGATCTGTTTTCGGTGGCCTTGATTATACGCTGTACCGGCTGTACAGGAAACTCGATTGCGCCGAAGAAACTTCCGCGCATTGTTTACTTTATTATTATTATTATTTAAATGCAGACTATAGTGATGGTTCTGTTACTACTATTGCTACTGGGCGGGTATATGTAAAGATAGTGGGTGTTTTTTTATTAAAACACTCAGAGTCTGCATACCCTCGTCGACTCCTCAGAAATAATCCTAGATTCACATCCGGACCCGTATCCGAATTCATGTCAAAATCATACTATTATCTCTTAGGCCATAGTCCATCGCTCCGTAAAATTTAATCGAATTTCATCCGTAACTTTTTGAGATATGAACAGACAAAGCCAACAGACATGACACAGGAATCTACATAAACACTGACACAAAACGCCCCGCACTAAGGTAGTGCCGTCAGTGCATCTCATGCGGTGCACTGTAGGCATTACTCAAGGTTCTTTGCAGCGTGCCTTCGGCCCCAGGCTGCAACCCCTTACATTCCTTTTACTGTACCTCCGTTCATATCCTCTTTATTCCATCTTACTTTCCACCCTCTCCTAACAGTTGATTCATTGTGCAACTGCAAGGTTTTCCTCCTGTTACACCTTTCAAACCTTTTTTACTGTCAGTTCCTTTTGTGAATGAGCTCATAGGTCCCAGCGCTTGGCCTTTGGTCCAAATTCTATACTCTGTTCTATTCGGATACAAAACACAACAAAAATCGAAAATAAATCATAGTCTTCTCCCCTCCGCCTGCCCACCCAGATGAATCAACGCGGGATGCTTCCAACGCCTTCTTAGGAGGGCTTGGCCTTTTTAACCGCGGCTGTGCGCCCTCATTTTCATAAATTTATAAAAAAGGGGAGAGAGAGAGAGAGAGAGAGAGAGAGAGAGAGAGAGAGAGAGAGAGAGAGAGAGAGAATGTATGAATTTCATTATTTATCCCTTTTTAAGGTACGATGGTCCAGTGAAAATCATTTCTCTCTCTCTCTCTCTCTCTCTCTCTCTCTCTCTCTCTCTCTCTCTCTCTCTCGCTCGCCACCTGTGATATCAGGCTTCCACAGAGGGGTACAGGACCGTATGTGCTGACAGCATTCAACTTTCAGTAGTGGGTACCCATGCCAAGTTCTGACCGGACCCACCAACGCTCGTCGGCTTCCACGATCCGAGACCAGCTCAAGACCAGTTGTATTGCACAGCTTCCGTTTGCTGTAGGGGTGCAGGGAGTTGGTAAATCACCATTACCGGTGGGGTGAAGAAGATTTACGTAATTACAGCCAGTCATTAACCAGCAATTAACTGGAGGTAATTACGTAAAGGGCTTTATATTCATGAGGTTCAAGAAAGGTTGCAAAGATAACATTGCAGCATTGCAAATTGCCATTTTCTATCATCTCAGATATTCTGGTTTTGCTGTTTGTTTTTTAAGAAACATCTTTCTGCTGATATTCGTTCGTTTGTTGCGAAGTTTATTATTCACCTCATGATGCTGTTCTCTTCTTTATTCATATTTATAATTATGTATGATATGAATTTACTAATTCAACTTTGAGATGACAGTTCTCTGGAAGTCCTTTGGATAAATCTAATATCTCGGGGCTCTCTGTACCAATGTTTAGCTCGAGAAAAGGAATTTGGATTATTCGGGGAACAAGCCTAAGTGAATAGCCACTGGACCACGGATGCCCTTCACCCCACACACACACAACAAAACATGCTTCTATACATCCTGAGAGAGGACGCACATAACTATATTTACCTCTGTGCTTTTATTTATTGTTTTGATATATATATATATATATATATATATATATATATATATATATATATATATATATAATATATATATATGTATACTGTATACATATATATATAAATTTTATGTATACTGTATATTATATATATGTTTGGATATATATAATTTATATAGTACGTATGTATATGCATATATGCATATACACATTATATAAATAAATGAATTATACATATATATACAAATACGCACACATATATACATATATATATATATATTTTTTTTGCTCACGGAGCAACGTTAAAAAAAGGCAAACTCCTCTCTTGCTCACCCGCGAGAGGAGAAGTAGGAGAAGGAGGAGAAGGAGAAGAAGGAGGACCCCCAAGCACACTCACTTACCTGTAATTACCTGGAGGTGGTGCAGGTATACCAGTCCGCTCACCTGTTACCTGTTTTCTATGAGTCACAGCCTTCTTATCGGTGTGAAACCTGCAAAGGTTTAGTGCTGGGTTATGTAAGGTTCTGAGTTTTATGTGTGTGTGTTTTATGTGTGTGTATATATATATATATATATATATATATATATATATATATGTATATATATATATATATATATATATATACATATACATACATATATGTATGTATGTATATATATATATATATATATATATATATATATATATATATATATATTTATTACTAACAGGACCTCATTCAAACTGGATGGTATCTAATGGGGCATTTATTCAGAAAAAGATACCATCCAGTTTGAATGAGGTCCTGTTAGTAATTCTACTAATGCACAGAACAATTGTGTATGTGATAATATATATAATATATATATATATATATATATATATATATATATATATATATATATATATATGTGTGTGTGTGTGTATGTGTTTGTTTGTGGGTTGACTCAGACACATACCCCGTGGGCACCTATCCTTCTGTTGGTTGAGGGATACAAAGCGGAAAAATAAATTATCCCAGGCAATCCTCAGCCCTGCCACTTTACTGAGTCTTTTCAGGTCTGATTAAACAAACAAATTGGACAGGAGAGAGAGGAGAGAGAGAGAGAGAGAGAGAGAGAGAGAGAGAGAGAGAGAGAGAGAGAGAGAGAGAGAGCACCCTGTTCACTAAGTAGAGAATGAGGGATAGAGGAAGGCTCTCACTTCATTCAACAAGAAATATTTACAAGAGAATGTTGTGATTTTGTTGTGTTTAAAACATTTCGTTAATAGATTGTTGTGATTTTGTTGTGTTCCAGACATCCATTAATAGATTTGCCATTGTGGCCTCAATTGCAACTTCGTTTCATACATTAAGTTTCTTTTTACATCCAACGTTCCTCCTTCAATTTGCATACATTCCTGCCCTCTCTTGTAGATTATAGAAAAAGCGTCCATTAATGTTTTGCTGCAGGTATCCAGTTTTAATTTTTATTAAAAAACACAGCAGAAAATCATAACAAAATCAGTTAAAACTTTTTTTCAGCGAGTTTGTTACAGTAGTCCTCGCGTTAGAAGAAAGTTCTGAAGTTTATACTTTGATGCAATAGACCTTAGCATTAGGTAATTTTATAATTATTGCTTATTACGATGGAAAAATAGTTGGTCATGAGAGCTTCTAGTGCAGAAGAATAATTCGATCAGGAAATTAAAGACTTTTTTTTCACAGCAGGCATGAATATGATGTGAATATTTTTCATGTATTTTTATACAATAGTCAAATCATTCTTTAAAAAACTTGGATGATACATTTGTTATCAGTGGGACGAAGATTTATGAAGTAAATTCGATGAAATAGGTTCTACACCGATTGTTATACCCGGAGTAACATAGATTCTCCTCTTCTTAGATATAATTTTAGAACGCCGGGACTGACCCTCCCTCTCGACCAGAGGTGCATTCTGGTCATTGCCTCCTGACCAGAAGTCCTTTACCTGGACTTCGCAAGAAAGGTCTCTAGTAAATTGAAGTTCTCCGAGGGAGAACGAGAGGGTATCATTATAATGATTATGAGCTGCAAGATGAGATAATTGATATTTAACCAGATGTCTTATATTCATTGTAGTACTTTTTTTTTAAAATCATAATGATTATCAGCTGAAAGATAGGATAATTGGTATTTAACCAGTTATCGTATGTTCATTGCAATACTTTTTTTTAATTATGATGATTATCAACTGCATGAGGAGATAATTGGTATTTAACCAATGATCTTATATTTATTGCAATGTACTTTTTAAAAATTATAATGATTATCAACTGCAAGATAAGATAATTGGTATTTAACCAATTATCTTATATTTATTGTAGTACTTTTTAAAATCATAATGATTACCAACTGCATGGTGGGATAATTGGTATTTAATAAATTATTATATTCATTGCAGTACCCTTTTTTTAAGTCGAATTATGCATAATTCATATCTCGGCGTCAGGTCATAGAGGTACCGGTCGGAGGTCATGGCAGCTCAGGTCATATTCCGGGAGTTGGGGGCGGGGGCGGGAGTTCCTAGTATTGAACGAATTATCATATAGTTAGTATTTAACCATTTATCTTAAATTCATTGTAGTGTGGTTTTTTTTTATCGAATTATTCTTAGTTCATATCTCGGCGTCAGCTCAGTGAAATGACCGGTTGCAGGTCATGACAACTCAGGTCATATTCCGGGTGGGCGGGGTGTGCTAGTATTTAACCAATTATCTTTTATGCATTGTAGCACTTTTTTTTTTTAAATCTGATTATGCACAATTCATATCTCGGCGTCAGGTCAGTGGAGTGACAACTCAGGTCATATTCCCCGGCGGGGTGGGGTGTTGTAGAGAAGGTGGGGGGAGGACCACATTATGTTTGGTTACACCTCCCCAAAAATCTGCCGTCTTACCTGGCCAAGACTGGCAAATATATAACCTTGCGGGCAGGGGTACCTGTTTTTCCCGGTGTATTAAAGAATACCTGTTTTGCTTCGTGGGCACAATATACCCTGTTTGTATTTGCTGTTTTGTTTACTGACTTTATTTATTTTTGTTGTTTTTGTGCAAGTCCTTTTTTTTTTATTACGGGGTAGATGGTAGATGCTTATTTTTGTTGTTTTTGTGCAAGCCCTTTTTTTCTTTTTAGTAATGGGGTAGATGGTTGATGCCTTACATGGGTAAAAGGAACAACTGTATTTTTACACTTTTTTTTTATAAAGATTTGCATATTTGAAATATTTTTTGGGGTTTATTCCTGATTTAAAATTATTTTATTTATATAAGTGAATATTCTTCATCTTACTCTTCATTTACTGTATATTATTATGAGGAATCAAAGCTCTCTCTCTCTCTCTCTCTCTCTCTCTCTCTCTCTCTCTCTCTCTCTGTATATTTTATGTATATAAATATATGTATATACATATATATATATATACAGATATATATACACATAAATATATATATATATTATATTTATGTATATATTTATATGTATGTATACTTATGTATGTACATACATGCACACATACACAAACACCTTATCCCAAACAAAGTAACAAGACGAAATTAGCAGCAGATGGCTAAGAGCTGTCTCGTGGGTTGACGTGACGGTTTAGAATCTTAACGATCCTCTTGTTGAACGCGTCCGCAGTTCAGGCCTCTTTCAGAATAAATAAGATTGTCTGCGCAGTGTGGGAGATGCCTTGTTTTTATATTGTTTATTTATTTATTTTTTTTTTATTCTTACTGGTGAATGTTTAAAGGTACAATTCTATTATTAATGATAGTCTTTTGTTTTTGTTCTTTTTAACAGTCGACGTAAGTATTCGTTCATAATTATTGATGAATGTTTAAAGGTACAATTCTATATTTAATGTCAGTCATTTGTTTTTTTATTCTTTTATTGCTCCTTGTTGAAGCAAACCGGTTTATGGACGTCAGGAGACTTTTTTTCTCATTCTGATTAAACACGTAGAATGTTGTTGAAGAACCTTTTTTGTTTACTGTTTATTCTTTGTCCGTTTCTATGCGTGTCTCTTTTTCGAGAAGGTATCTCTGGGATTAATAGGTAGATTTCCGGGAAATTTTGGGGAGGGGTCAGTTGTGGGTCAAGGAAACACTGATTAGATTTTGACGAACCTGCCCTCTTCCTTTCTCTCCACATGACCGAGCCATCTCAAGATACTCTGAGCCATCCTTTAACCTTTGCTAACTAGTCATCGCTCCTACGTATCGCTACATTAATCAACCTATCAAACCTTATCGTGCAGCATTTGCTGCACTACGCAGACATTTCATCACAGCAGCTTTAACGTTTATTCTTTCATTGACACTTCGCTTCCGTAAAGGAGAGGCGACTTAGCTAACAACCCAGTGATCACTGGGCTAAAACTCCAAGATTAACCGCTGCGAATACCTACACAAGAGGCTCATCAAACATTTCCATCTTTTATTTATCAAATTTATTTATTTATTTTTAGATGTATCCGGATGTGGATACATTACTTCGTTTAGAATTTGATTGTACTTCTTTGTACCCTGTCTGTTGTCAAACCAACAAACACACTTCACATGAAGTATATTAGGTTGGAAATTTATTTTTTGCTCTTTATTTTTTATTTAAACCAGTGATGTATCTCAGTTTTAGCCATGCATTAAAGAAATTACACACACACACACACACACACACACTCCTCAGGTCAGAGGGCACTCGCCATCAAGGTGGAAGGAAGCCCTTGATACGCTCCATAAGCAAATGTTCTTTGTGAATGAAATGCCCCTGAGGGAGAGGAGGAGAGGGTACCTTTGCAGAATGTACCTAGACGGTGTGGGCGTGGAGAGAGAGAGAGAGAGAGAGAGAGAGAGAGAGAGAGCGAGCTTGAGTCCTAATGGAAGGAAAGTTTGAAAGAGAACATTTATGGGTTGAACACGTTAAAGAGAGAGAGAGAGAGAGAGAGAGAGAGAGAGAGAGAGAGAGAGAGAGAGAGAGAGAGAGAGAGATAGCAATTAGAGCTTGAGTCCTAATGGAAGGAAAGTTTGAAAGAGAACATTTATGGGTTAAACACGTTAAAGAGAGAGAGAGAGAGAGGACCTCGATGTATGAAAATATTTTCGGAAACGCATTTTGTCTTTAAAATTCCTTAATAAAACGAGGAAGTTATTTTCATATAATTAAATTACTGTTTCGTTAAACAACTAGAGAAATAAGGACCTCAGAAGCCGCAGCCAAATCATCTACAATGCCTGAGGTTTGAGATCAGGGCACCAAAGGCTCTTAATGTCATGGGACCTTAAATACCTATCTATCTATCTTTCTGTCTATCTGTCATTCAATTTGCCATTGACTGTTTCCTCATGTTTTTCAGCGTCGACAAACAAAATATAATATCAGCCATTTAAATTTTACTTTACGGTCCCTTACTAATTTTGGACAAAATGGTTGTCATTGTGAGAGGGATATTTTTAATCAATGTTTTCTCTTCCTAAAGTTGAGATTTTTCCCCGGCTCGATGTCAGTCTCTTTCCCCCTCTTATGTCAAGCTTTGGAACTTTCTATCCTGCTTCCGTTTTCCCAGACTGATCTTCCGGTCTTACTTCTTCCTTCCCGCTTCTTTTTCTTGTTTCTTCCGGGCCTGGGCGTGATGAGGGCTCTGGGTTCCTGGTCGCATTTATCAATTTTTAAAAAATTAATTGCTCATTTTTCTGTCTATTAAAATAAAGTGCTTTGACAGAGAATTTTTAGCGTGGATGACCAACCTTATCGTAACACCAGTTTATTCAAGAACTGAATCTTTTCTACAGTTCAGCTGGGGGACTGGTTCTGTTCTGTCCCTTTTTTAACAAACCATACATCCTTAGAATAGTCGATATTAAGACTCAGGATCCTTCCAAAAGTTTTCTGATCCTATGTGTAAATCTCATGTTTGTTGGTCCAGCTGTCACCCTTTTTTTGCTTTTTGTGGATGAGGGCCACTTATTTTGGTGTATCTTTTGGGTAACGCCTGTTCTTTGAGGTCCTTTTCTTATGGGACCACTCCTCTGAGACATCATTCTAGTGGGAGATGTGTATTCCTTGACGTCTTTCCAGTTAGGTGATGTCCATTCCCTTATGTTCATCTGGAAAGTGACATCTGTCTACCCCATTGTCACCTGACGTATTTTTGTTTGCTATTTTTTATAAATAATGTCAATTCGTACACGTCTTTTCACACGTGACATCATTCTGTGAGACCTTTCTAGCAGGTGACATCAATTCTTTTACGTCAGTTCAGAGGTCTGGTTAAACAAATCATTTATAACTAACTAACTAACCCTCTAGCAGGTGACATCAATTCTGGTACGTCATTGTAGCAGGTGACGTCAATTCTGGTACTCCATTGTAGCAGGTGACATCAATTCTTTTGCGTCCTTTTAGTAGGTGACATCAATATTCTGGTACGCTATTGTAGCAGGTGACATCAGTTCTGGTACGCCATTGTAGCAGGTGACATCAATTCTGGTACGGCATTGTAGCAGGTGACATCAATACTGGTACACCATTGTAGTAGGTGATATAGTTTCTAAATTCATCCTGGTTGATGTCATCAATTCTAATGCGCTCTTGTAGCTAGTGACATCTGTTCTATTATGACTTCATGCATGATTTCAGTTGGAAATATCTTTAGTCTGTGACATCTAAAACTTTGTAGATCGTGACATCTCTTATGTCTTTCTAAGTATGACTTCAGTTAATAATATCTTTAGTATGCGACATCTAAATCCTTGTGTCTTTCTGTTTAGTGACATCAATGCCCCTACTTCGTTGTACAGTACCATCTGACATCAAATTTGCCATCTGTTCTCAAGATCATACTGTTGAATGACATCAATTACTCTCCATCCACTGACCAGCTGACATGAAATCTTTCACGTCAGGGAAGTTAAGAGATATAAAATCACTCTCTCTCTCTCTCTCTCTCTCTCTCTCTCTCTCTCTCTCTCTCTCTCTCTCTCTCTCTCCTCTCCTCCTCCTCCTCCTCCTCCTCCTCCTCCTCCTCCTCCTCCTCCTCCTCCTCCTCCTCCTCCTTCTTCTTCTTCTTCTTCTTTTTAAATCTGTTGTCACCTTGTCCCTCTGAACATCATAGCAAAAAGGGCGTTGCTGTATATAAACATCTGTAGGTGCAAGTCATCCCGTGGGAAGCTAGGAAACGAGAGAGAGAGAGAGAGAGAGAGAGAGAGAGAGAGAGAGAGAGAGAGAGAGAGAGAGGACGACTGACCGACTGGGCTATTGTCCTAATATGGAGGAGGCGTCGACGACTCTTCTCGTCTCCGACGGCCTCATGGTACTTCAGGTCCTGATATGCGGAGGTGGGGCACTGGGCACTGGATCAGCTGCTGCTGCTGCTATGGGGGCCTGGTGGACAATTTTAAAGAGAGAGAGAGAGAGAGAGAGAGAGAGAGAGAGAGAGAGAGAGAGAGAGAGAGAGAGGGAGAGAGAGAGAGAGAGAGAGAGAGAGAGAGAGCTGTTAGAGGGTGAAAGTTTGAAAGAGAGCATCTGTGGGTTGAACGCTTTGAGAAAGAAGAAGAAGAAGAAGAAGAAGAAGAAGAAGAAGAAGAAAAAAAGAAGAAAAAGAAGGAGAAGAGAGAGAGAGAGAGAGAGAGAGAGAGGAGGGGACAATTATAGGTCGAGTTCTAATGGACGGAAAGTTTGAAAAACCATTTGTGAGTTGCACACATTAATGATGAGAGAGAGAGAGAAAGATTGGAGGGGGGACGAGGGAGAGAGAGAGAGAGAGAGAGGGAGGGGGACGAGGGAGGGAGGGAGGGAGGAGAGAGAGAGCAATTAGAGGTTTGATTCTTATGGACTTAGATTATCAAAGAGAGTGTCTATGAGCTGAACACATTGATGAAGAGAGAGAGAGAGAGAGGGGGTTGGTGGTGGGGGAGCAATTAGAGCTCGAATTCTAATAGACGGAGAAGGTGAAAAGGAACATTTGTGAGTTGAAGACGTTGATGAAGAGAGAGAGAGAGATTATTTTTGGATACTGACGATCAGAGAGAAAGAAGAGAAACGGAGTAATTGAAGAGCTGAACCCTAATGGACAAAGAGAAAAACATACAGAGACAAAGTCTTGCTAACTTATTATTCAGACATATCCCAGATTAATGAATTGTGCTCGCCTTTTTTTTTCAAGGCGGGGTATGGATCTCAGGGGAGGTTGAGGGAGGGGAGGGGGTGGAGGGTCAAGTTTGCCCAAAAAGGGACACCGGTCCATCAGTGGCCTTCGGTAACATTAATATGCAAAAGAGACTGAGTGTCTCTCTGCAGTGGGACATCACCCATTGCTCATTGAATGCTTAAGAGACTATTTCTATTTTAAATACTAAGGGACCGGCAACCAAATGCTTTTATCTAGCCCAGGCCTGAAGGGAAGAAACGGAAGGTTTTATATATATATATATATATATATATATATATATATATATATATATATATATATATATATATATATATATATATATATATATATATATGGAGTTTATTTTATTGTTAAATTGGTACCTCTATGTTATTTGCTGATTTGTATATCTTCTTAAGATATGCAGAATATATACTTGATCTTTTGGATCATATTACAAATCTTTATGACTTTTTCTTGCTCAATAATTGCAGCTGTAATTGTCATCGTTAGTATGACAATCTTGGGGATTATTATTATTATTATTATTATTACAGTCCATAGTAATAGACTGATAGGCTTCGAAACAATAAAATTAACAGTACTAGTCAGGACATTTTCAGATGAGAAAATCTAAGATATAACACCCCAGATGATACTCTTCATTTGACGAAATTGAACCTTTATCTGTTTTTAGCATGTATAGCACGAGCCCTCTTTAGGCGTATTTATTCGTAGGTTAATGAGTCTTTATATATTGCACTGTATATAAGCAAGACTTTTGAACCGATAAGCTCATTCGCAATTAGCGGAGGGGGGGGGGGGTTATGCACTCTCCGACCGCTTTTTCCCAAATTTCACTCGACCCTGTCAAAGGTCCATTTTACCTTTTCGAAGTCTTCTTCGTGCCTGGACTACAAAAAGGCCTAAGATTACCATTTTTGGTATTTCAAAGCTTTCTCTTTATAATTTTCAAAGCTTCCTCTTTATAATTTTCAAAGCTTCCTCTTTATAATTTTCAAAGCTTCCTCTTTATAATTTTCAAAGCTTCCTCTTTATAATTTTCAAAAGCTTCCTCTTTATAATTTTCAAAGCTTCCTCTTTATAATTTTCAAAGCTTCTTCCTTATAATTTTCAAAGCTTCCTCTTTATAATTTTCAAAGCTTCCTCTTTATAATTTTCAAAGCTTCCTCTTTATAATTTTCAAAGCTTCCTCTTTATAATTTTCAAAGCTTCCTCTTTATAATTTTCAAAGCTTCTTCCTTATAATTTTCAAAGCTTCCTCTTTATAATTTTCAAAGCTTCCTCTTTATAATTTTCAGAGCTTCCTCTTTATAATTTTCAAAGCTTCCTCCTTATAATTTTCAAAGCTTCCTCCTTATAATTTTCAAAGCTTCCTCCTTATAATTTTCAAAGCTTCCTCTTTATAATTTTCAAAGCTTCCTCTTTATAATTTTCAAAGCTTTCTCCTTATAATTTTCAGAGCTTCCTCTTTATAATTTTCAAAGCTTCCTCTTTATATTTCCCACGCCTTCTTCATGCCTGGGCTACAAAAACGCCTTAGATTACCATTCCCTCGTCCTGTACACAGTCTAGACAAAGGAGAATCGGTTAAGAACCGTGGGAGGAATCCTTGATGCGAAATGCTAAAAAGAAAAAAAAAATAGGTCCTCTCGTCGCCACTCCGTCCAGCCATATTTGGGGCCGTTTTCTTCGTCAGGTGGTGCCCAGGCGTGCTCCGCCGGCGG
This sequence comes from Macrobrachium rosenbergii, assembly GCF_040412425.1. Classification (NCBI taxonomy): domain Eukaryota; kingdom Metazoa; phylum Arthropoda; class Malacostraca; order Decapoda; family Palaemonidae; genus Macrobrachium; species Macrobrachium rosenbergii. Next base: position 33,637,780 of record NC_089763.1, on the reverse strand, counting down.
CAGCAACGCCAGGAATGAAGCTTCGTATAGCTTTCGACGTGTGAAATCGGCACTCGAATTCTTTTTTTCCTTTATTTTTTATTATTTCCTTTAACTTCTTTCAGATGAACGCCTCATTTTTGGGAAGCTTGAATTTCCTTCTGGTCAGTAGCGTGTGTGTGGGTTTGTTCCATATGAATGGGCGGTTATCTCTTGATTAATAATAATAATAATAATAATAATAAAAAAATAATAATAATAATAATAATAATAATAATAATAATAATAATAATAATAATAATAATAATAATAATAATAATAATAATAATAACTTCCATGTGTAACTTGTACGTTTACTCATACTTATTCCATTCGATTTTGGACCTCTTAATGATCCACTGCCGTTTTGCACCAGACTACAAAATGCCAGTTTGCAGTCTGTACAATATAATGGTAGTGATTTTAATAATTATTTTCTTTTTATTCTTTTATTTGTTAACAATTCTTCCCACAAAGGTCCGATTGCAGTCTCCGTGAAATGGATACCCTTTATTTCAGCTAGTGTTTTCTTTTATTTGTTAATCCTGTCCACAGCGAACCATCTCTTTCACCCAGGCTTAGGACCGGCTTGGACAGAAAGCCCGGTAAATGAGTTATGTATGTGTGTCTGTCTGCCTATAAAGTATAGAGCTGGGTCCAGTCAGAAAACAAGATTAACCTTGTCTTCATTCAACCTCCTCTTTTATCTCAGCTCAAGACCGGCTTGTGCAGAAAGCCAGGTAAATGAGTTATGTATGTGTGTCTGTCTGTATAAAGTACAGAATTGGGTCCAGTCAGAAAACAAGATTAACTTTGTCTTCATTCAACCTCCTCTTTTATCTAAGCTTAAGACCGGCTTGTATAGAAAGTCCTGTGGCTGAATTTTATATATCTGTCTGTATAAAGTGAAAACTGGATCCTTTTATCTAAGCTTAAGACCGGCTTGTATAGAAAGTCCTGTGGCTGAATTTTATATGTCTGTCTGTATAAAGTGAAAACTGGATCCTTTTATCAAAGCTTAAGACCGGCTTGTATAGAGAGTCCTGTGGCTGAGTTTTATATGTCTGTCTGTATAAAGTGAAAACTGGATCCTTTTATCAAAGCTTAAGACCGGCTTGTATAGAAAGTTCTGCGGCTGAGTTTTATATGTCTGTAAAAAGCATAGAACTGTGTCCTGCCAAAAAAACAAGGTTAACCCTGTCTTCATCTAACCTCTCTTATCCAGGCTTGGGACCGGCTTGTATACAAAGTCCGGGCGCTGAGTTACATATGTGTCTGTAAAAAATATAAAATGTCCCTGTCCTGTGCAAGTCTGCCTATGATCGAGTGGCCTCAAGTTAAAAGAAAAACAAACAAAAAATGCGTCGAAGTTTCTTCGGCGCAATCGAGTTTTCTGTACAGCCGCTACAGCGTATAATCAAGACCACCGAAAATAGATCTATCTTTCGGAGGTCTCGGTATAATGCTGTATGAGCCGCGACCCATGTAACTTTAACCACGGCCCGGTGGTGGCCTACCCTATATTGTTGCCAGAAGCACGAGTATGGCTAACTTTAAACTTGATTAAAACAAAAACTACTGAGGCTGGAGGGCTGCAACTTGGTATGTTTGACGATTGGAGGGTGGATGATCAACATACCAATTTGCAGCCCTCTAGCCTCAGTAGTTTTTAAGATCTGAGGGCGGACAGAATAAAGTGCAGACGGACAGACAAAGCCGGCACAATAGTTTTCTTTTACAGAAAATTAAGAGAACAGTCAGAGCTATATACATTAGCATTCTAAGACTGCTAAATATGTCCTGGACTTCTTCACTGCGCTTCATACACTTCAACAAAAGACACGTCAACGCAACAAAAATAACGAAGCAATTAAATGTAGAAATAACTGGAAAGGAGAATAAGCTTGGGCCAAAGTATGACAAACTGGATCAGTCCATCTTTTATCTACTTGATAACTCTCAAGGTCATGAAATTTCACTTAAGTACCCCCACTGGGTTGTCTGAGCATCGACCCAGATGCCCAGTCACTGGATACTGAGTAGAAAATAGCTCGAAATTGATATAATTCGTGTATGAAATTATGTTATAATATTTGTATCAGCTAAAAGTGTAAGGAATTTGTTGTGCATTTAGCTGTGTATAACGTTGCCTGAATATGTCATGTTATTACACGTGTTTATATATATATATATATATATATATATATATATATATATATATATATATTATATTAATTCTGTCAGTTTATATATATATATATATATATATATATATATATATATATATATATATATATATATATATATATATATATATATATATATATATATATATATATATATATGAGGAGAGAGACAGTTTGATCTCTGAAATGTAGCCTTTATATTCCACATTTTTGTCATTTTTATGGACTCCTTATATTTGATATATATATATATATATATATATATATATATATATATATATATATATATATATATATATATATATATATATATATATATATATACAAAGACATATATATGTATGTGTGTATGTAGGCGTAGCGTATGTGCGCGCGCGCACATCGTATAGATGAATAGTTTGCACTTCATCTTATAGCTACGTAAGCCCATATCCCCCTAAAGACTTTAAACCACAGTAAGTGCAAATAGAGAGAGAGAGAGAGAGAGAGAGAGAGAGAGAGAGAGAGAGAGAGAGAGAGAGAGAGAGAGACCCCATTAACCCGCCGAATATGGCTTTGAAGAGGCGTCAGAAAGGATTGTCAAGTAATTCTTATCCTGCGATTCCTGTTAGACCAGTCAAGCCACCTGCTCTCTTGACCACTTTTAAGGCCGTGCGTTTTGTTTTCTTTTACTTGACTGTCATGATGGTGGTGATAGGAGAGCGCTTCTCTCTCTCTCTCTCTCTCTCTCTCTCTGTTACATATATACATATATATATATATATATATATATATATATATATATATATATATATATATATATATATATATATATAAAACTGTATATGTATATATAAATATACAGTATATGTTGTTATAATTATTATTGTTTTTTGTTGTTCTTTCCATTTAATTCGTATCTTACGTTGGATCCATAAGAGAAACATCACTGGAATACATAAAAGTTATGAATTACCTTGATACAGGTGAACAGGTGACTGCCCAGGTATGCTCAGGTAACGAACGAGAAATAGAAATGAGTGGTTGAGGGAAAGGGTTAGGTTGAAGAGAGCTAATGAAGAGAATAGAACAACTGATAGAAAAATGGGCAGAGTGGAGTAAATGGTAAGAAGCAGTTGATTAGATTCAGCTGGTACTCGAAGGTGTTGCCTTTGCAACGGCACCTCATGATGTCTTTGCGTTGTTTCCGCAGTTGTTCTCTTCTCTCGCATGTTTCTTCGTTTTTTGTTTTTGTTGTTTTTCATTCTACCTTCTTCTCTCTTTTTTCTAATGAGGATGTATGCATACACTCCTCTTAGCTTTTCAGGGAATGACAGGTTCTCAATCACTTTTTTTACAAGTCTCCTCAGAAGGCTTTTTCAGGTTCCTAGGTTTTATCTCTGGGTTCACCTACTGGCATCTTTTGTCATATTCCGGCATCTTGTTGCCAGAGTTAGGGTCACCAAGCTCCCAGTGCCGGTGGCAAAGTCACGCACATCCGTGTTTGTGACATCAACTCGACAACAAACGTTCGTTACTGCAATTTGACCCCAGTAGAGGAAAATATTGCAAAGAGGAAAAATTTGATGCAAAGGTGTGCTTGTGTTACACCACCTTTTGCAGAGTGCTTCATTTGCAGAGCGATCTTTTTGCAGGGTGCTTCATTTGAAGAGCGCTTTTTTTACAGAGTGCTTCGTTAGCAGTGCAGATCGCTCATTTTGCAGAGTTCTTTTACAGAGCGCTCCTTGAGCAGAGTACTCCTTTTATAGAGTGCTTCTTTTGCAGAGTGCTCCTTTTGCAGAGTTCTTCTCTTACAGTGTACTCCTTTTGCAGAGTGCTTCTTTTGCAGAGTTCTCCCTTTGCAGAGTGCTTCATTTATAGAGTTCTCATTTTGCAGAGTACTGCTTTCGCGGAGTGCTTCTTTTGCAGAGTGCTTGCTAGGAACAATCAGCTTCTTGCTTGGAAAGGCTGGGACGAGGAGACATCTCGTGAGTCCTGAACAAGCCGCCATTGTTATTTTCGAATAATCACACTTTGTATATAGACATCCTTCTTCAAACTTCTCTTCCTGTGTATGTTTACCAAACACATGTTTATGAACCTCGTGAATTGTTTATTTATTTTTGTATTTACTTGGCGGACAGAGTATAGGTTCACTGATGAAAAAACTGGGAGACTTATATTCGAATAAATTTTTCGTCATTTTCGAGTTGCGTGGACTTAGTTGTGCAGAGGCGTAAAGGGTGATTGTGCTAGGCGATCTGAATGTAAAACTATCGAAAGAAAGTTCCACACTACCTTTTTTTATTTAATATCTTTACAATTAAATGCAATGTCTATACATTTACTCATTTTTCTGTGCGTAATGACAGCAGTCTACAGGTAAATAAACTTAAGCTACAGAATTACATATTCATAATACACAACTTTTTCTGCGTTATGATGATTATGTTATTTGCACAATGTATATACATACAGTATGACTTTTTATCACATCACCGTGATTCATATACAAGCATTAAGCTACAAACGTCCTTTAATATCCAATTCGCTCCGAGGTAGAGGGAATTGGATATTAAAGGACGTTTGTAACAAATGCTCATATATATATATATATATATATATATATATATATATATATATATATATATATATATATATATATATATATATATATATATATATATATATATATATATATATATATCGTGTTTATATACTGATGCATTTATATATGCTCTGATACTTTCAGAAATTAAACAATCTTTTATTTAAGCATATCATGAGCCTAAGTCCTACCTCTACCTCTGCTTTGAAATAGAACCTCCTCTCTGCCCATCACACCCCCTCAAAAATTTCCCCGAGACCTCCCCGAACCCCAAGCCTCACATCCCTCTGAAGTCGAAGACATTTCCCCTTCTGAGCCTCCTACAAGCGCTCGAAAAGAAAACAAAAGCCGCAGGAACATTCCTCCGTCTTGTTTTGGCCCCCGAAGGCATCGCCAGAGCCACATTCCTGCCTTTCGCCCAGCTGCACATTTGGCGACGGAATTACATTATTTTCTCGAGTTGAGAGCCATCTGTTGGTCACGCAAGGAACGAATGAGTACACACATTCGCCAACGAGAACAACACAAGTCCCACTGTCATAATCATCTCACAACTGGTACACGTGTACATAAATTTCTCTATGAGAAATAATTCAGCATATGTGTGTTTCTGACTTAAAGACGGCCGGACGGACTTGCAGATTTAATCCCCCAGTTAACCTGGCACTGAATGGAACAAGGCAATAGAGATAAGTCATTAAATTGTTAGTGATGTCTGGGCATATTTTTTGGGAACTGTATTGAAGACTGTGCAGTCGAGTTGCTCTGCATTTCAGAGGGCTGTCATCATTCCTTTCACTGGGAGACTGTAAAATGGTCTTGCTGGCTGGATTATTGATGCTGATTTTGAGTAATTCGGAGGCGTTTGTTAGTTTGGATGGTCTGACTCGAAAGTTTTGGGTTATTTCTCTCTCTCTCTCTCTCTCTCTCTCTCTCTCTCTCTCTCTCTCTCTCTCTCTCTCTCACATACATACATTCTTATATATATACATACATATATATATATATATATATATATATATATATATATATATATATATATATATATATATATATATATATGTGTGTGTGTGTGTGTGTGTGTGTGCGTGTGTGTGTGTGTGTGTATGTGTGTTTGAATGCAACGATGCAACGGATTTCCGATTGTCATTACAGTTCATCACGACATCCAAGAGTCGCACACCGCAGACGGAAGGCAATATAATAATAATAATAATAATAATAATAATAATAATAATAATAATAATAATAATAATAACCATGCACGACCGCCCATATCCTGAAGCCTTGCTTTAGGGAACTCACAGCCCCGGAGACACAAGAACAGAAAGCAATTGTCTGGAGTATCGTTGCGTGTGATTTAGGGCTCATGAACGCCCACACATATTACCCCACCCCACCTCTGCAAAATACCCACATCTCTCTCTCTCTCTCTCTCTCTCTCTCTCTCTCTCTCTCTCTCTCTCTCTCTCTCTTGATTCAGGGCTCATGAACGCCCACACATATTGCCCCACCCACCTCTGCCAAATACCCACACCTCTCTCTCTCTCTCTCTCTCTCTCGATTCAGGGCTCATGAACGCCCACAAATATACTACCACTCTCCCTATACCATTACACCCCCTCTTCCCCTTCAGGGTTCATGAACGCCCACACATATCAACCTCTCTCTCTCTCTCTCTCTCTCTCTCTCTCTCTCTCTCTCTCTCTCTCTCTCTCTCTCTATTCAGGGCTCATGAACGCCCACACATCAACCCTCTCTCTCTCTCTCTCTCTCTCTCTCTCTCTCTCTCTCTCTCTCTCTCTCTCTCTCTCTCTCTTCTTGGGGCTCATGAACGCCCACGCGTATAACCCCCTTCCCCACTACCGAATACCCTTACCCACCTTCCCCCCCCCTCTCTCTCTCTCCTGTCAAATACCCTGGCTGGCTCTCCCATTCATCTGCAATGTAGGAGAGGCATTGAGCTTAATCTTGAAGCTCTCCCCACGGTGAAAATAACGCTCTTCCTGCGTTGGGAAAGAGTGGCATAACTGTCATTTGTTAAAGAGTGGTTCCTGGTTCGGTGATCCTTGGCTGGAGCGTTTGAAAAAAACCTCCTCCGCCCACGGGATTGGTTAGGTTTAGTCCGTGCCTCGTTAGTGACTGAACTTCTGAAGTTCAGTGCCTTCGTGACTGGTTTAGAAGTTAGTATTACTTGTAAGTTGTGCGCCTGTTTTCAAATGATACTCAGTTTAATATAGATATGGAATTTGGTTTTCCCTGCATGAAATGTATGAGAGAGACACTTTATTTTCTCTCTCTCTCTCTCTCTCTCTCTCTCTCTCTCTCTCTCTCTCTCTCTCTCTCTCTCTCTCTCTCTTTCTCTTGGCGTGCTATTTCATTTGGCTTAGTTCCATTAGCTCAAAATCCTAAAGTCTATATATAATATATATATATATTTTTATATATATATATATATATATATATATATATATATATATATATATATATATATATATATATGAGAGAGAGAGAGAGAGAGAGAGAGAGAGAGAGAGAGAGAGGAGAGAGAGAGAGACTCAGATATAAGGAAATGCTTTCGTACACAATAACATCTAGATATAAAGACGAAAAGAGAAAGAGAACTTAATATGTATAATAAGAAACTAAACTACAAAGAGGCATGTATACATAATAAAAGAGAGAGGAGAGAGAGAGAGAGAGAGAGAGAGAGAGAGAGAGTAGGCCGGCTTTGTGCTACACGATAGTCCGGGTTAGAAGTTGGCGTGATGCGTGCAAGGCATAGATAGCCTTCCTATAGGATGCTCCACCCATCCTTTAGGATATCAGTAGGAGGAGGTTATGGAAGACGAGAGAGAGAGAGAGAGAGAGAGAGAGAGAGAGAGAGAGAGATGCGATAGGAACTTGAGGAAGGTCTTAGTTGGAAGGAGGAGAAATTAGTCGAGAAAGTTTTCGTTGGTATAAAATTTATATATATATATATATATATATATATATATATATATATATATATATATATATATATATATATATATATATATATATATATATATATATGTATGTATATATATAGTGGATATACTGTATATATACATATGTACATACATGCATGCATCTATGTATGTATGTATGTATGTCTATATATACATATGCATACATACATACATACATAGATGCACACACACACATACATATACACATATATATATATATATATATATATATATATATATATATATATATATATATATATATAAGCATGTGTGTTTTTCTCTGTGTATGTAATATAGTGTATGTGTATGCATACAAAGAAAATCGTGTATTCTGACCACAGGGAAAGCCATAAATCTTTCTGAGAGAAAGAAAAATGGTAAAGACTCAGGGGAAAAACAAAAGCAGGAAAAGAATTCCAAAACAGACGAACTGAAATCAAGCGTCTCTCCAGTTATCACTTCCAGCCGACGAGACCGGCATACCGGCCCAATTCACAGATCATGTTTTCCAGACTGACAGTCTTTCCAAATGTTTTTTGGAGAGATGTGGCACCAAGGAGTCACCGTAGGCTTTTAAACTGACATGTTTGCCCGAACAATTTCAAATTGGGATCAGATTTAATTGGTTCCATTTGCGTGAGGGAATGATATTTCTGAGATCGCTTTTCTCTTTATATGAAGTACGAAAAGAATCGGGAACACATCTGCTTTATTTGCGATACCGTTTTGAAAAATATTAACAGCTGTTGATATTGACATTAACATTAATGTATGTTGTTACCTCAGCCAAATAATGAAATGCCGTAATTTTTCCTTGTTTTGTATATGTTAATTAAGAGCATCGTATTCCAAAGTTTTGGTCTCTCTCTCTCTCTCTCTCTCTCTCTCTCTCTCTCTCTCTCTCTCTCTCTCAGCAGACACATTACAGATGTGCTGCTCTCTCTCTCCCTGTCTCTCTCTCTTTATCAGCAGACATTATAGATGTATGCTCTCTCTCTCTCTCTCTCTCTCTCTCTCTCTCTCTCTCTCTCTCTCTCTCTCTCTCTCTCTCAGCAGACACATTACAGATGTATGCTCTCTCTCTCTCTCTCTCTCTCTCTCTCTCTCTCTCTCTCTCTCTCTCTCTCTCTCTCCCTGTTTCAGCAGACACATCACAGATGTATGCTCTCTCAGACACATCACAGATGTATGCTCTCTCTCTCTCTCTCTCTCTCTCTCTCTCTCTCTCTCTCTCTCTCTCTCTCTCTCTCTCTCTCTCTCTCTCTCTCTCTTTCAGCAGACACATTACAGATGTATGCTCAGAAGTTCACCACAGTCTCATCCAGTCCTTCTCTTTCTTCCCCAAAATCAGCTTGCAATTGCAACGGGTACTCCAGCCGTTGCTACTTCGACCAGGAACTATACGACAGGACGGGTCACGGAGGGCACTGCCTGGACTGCGCAGCGAACCGAGCAGGGCCAAACTGCCAGAGATGTCGGGACAACTATTACGAGCGCGAAGATGGCGTCTGCGTCGCTTGCAACTGCAATGAAATAGGTGAGGAGTGAAGTCATTGTTTGCAACTGCAGTTTGAAACGTTGGGATGTTGTGGCAGATAGGTAACTGCAGTGTTATTGGGAGTAAGGCAACAGGTAACGACAGTGATATAAGTAACTGTTACATCAGGTAAGAGCAGTAATATGTGTAACTTTTACAGCAGGTAACATCAGCGTTACACGTAGCTGTTATGGCAGGTAACAGCAGTCATATGTGACTGTTACAGCGGGTGACATCAGTGATGTACTCAACTGTTACAACAAGTAATAGCATTGATATACGTAACTGTTATGGCAGGTAACAACAGTGATATACGTTGGAACAACAGGTAACAGCATTCATATACATAACTGTTACAACAGGTGACAACAGTGACATACGTAACGGTTACAACAGGTGACAACTGATATAGGTACATGCTACATCATTGTTGGGATTCACCTATTGCAATTGCAGTGAAATAGAAATGAAGTATGTCACTGCATGCAAGTGCAATATTATTAAGAATTATGCAGTTGTATGCAATTGCAGTGAGTGAAAGCCAGTTCACTGCATGCAAGAGAATAAGTAATAGTTAAGTAATTGTTTGCAACTTTTTTATAGTAAATTCTTGCATGAAGGTGCCTTGGGCGAGATCAGAATTGGTTCATTCTTTGCAGCTGCAGTGAACTTAAGTAAGGACTTTTTTTTAGTATGGGGACATATTTAATCTAAGTAGGTATTGGCATCTTTCCAATTACAGTAGTACAGTTTCAAATAATGCAGCTAAATATTTTATGTTAAATTATGTATTTTCAGATAGAATAACACGAAATAATTTTTAGTATACAAAATAACTGGCTTTGTATTTCTGTAATTTACAAGAGAGACCCGTAATTATCAGCTTGACAGGGTTCAAAACAGAATGCAGTTGATTTTATATAGACTTGTATATTTTAGCTGCAAATTTATCCAACTTTTACTTCCCCATTTTTACTTTCCCATATGGGGTGTTAGTGCTGTCAGTGCACCTCATGCAGTGAACTGTAAGCATCACTCAAGGTACTTTGCAGCGTCCCTCGGTCCCAAGCTGTCAACCCCTATCATTCCTTTTGCTGTACCTCCATTCTTTTTTCTTTCTTCCATCATGCTTTCTACCCCCTCCTAACAATTGTTTCATAGTGCAACTGTGAAGTTTTCCTCCTGTTACACCTTTCAAATCTTTTCACTTTCAATTCCCTTTCAGCACTGAATGAATCAGAGGCCCCAGTGCATGGCCTTTGGTCTGAATTTTATGGTCAAGTTCATTTCCAGTTTTAACTTGACAGGATTCAGTTTCTTAGTTAATAACCTTGACGTTTGTGTGTCACCTTATTTTTTCTGTCAAATTATGTCTTTTAACTTGACTTGACAGGATCACGAAGCCTCCAGTGTGCCAGTGACGGGCTCTGCCAATGCAAACCTGGTGTGACGGGCGAGAAATGCGACAAGTGTGCAGACAACTACTTCGATTTCGGCCCTCAGGTAAGCAACGTTTTTGGAATTGTAAGGATTTTTCTAGGGATTGACTTCCTAGTTGCAATTCAACATTCAGTGCAATATTTATGCCTTTAATTTAGATCTGCAACGAACGGAAAGTCGCCTAAATAGGACCAGCTGACGGTAAATCTCCTTCAGTTGCAATTCATGTGATTAAAATATGACTTCTGTGGGTTTCTTCATTTCAAACAGTGATCTGCAGATTCAGCATAACAGAAAACTGGTGCTGTTTCCATTCTCATTTCGACCAGTAATTATCAAATGTTTGTCTCAAATTCCTTAGAATTATTTTCTGGACCTTCAATATTCTCAGTTTTTATATGATAAACTTACATAGTGGTGGAATTAAGTTAGCTGCTTGAAGGAAAATCATAACGTGTCCACAACATCTAGTAAAAGTTCTAGTAATTAACTTTTACTAGATGTTGTGGACACAAAGGTTTCAGGAAAACTAAAAAAATCTTTGTAGACATCCACAACATAAACATCTGTGAGAAACTGGATTGTTATCCACTTGAGTTAACCAGACTAAAGACATAAACTTCCCTTTCAAGAAGCTGCTCTCAGTTGTGTTTAAGGATTCTTATTAATCCATAATGATTTTAAACAATACGGTTACATTTTGCAAGGTTCATTTACATTTCATTGCATTGCATTTTAAAATGCATAGATGTTTACGACTGGTTATAACAAGAGCAAGTAGGTATGGCCCATTCTTCTTTCCTCAGCTTCCATATCTGCTTTTTGCCCTTCCTAACATCTTAGGTGATATCTAGTGGAACTATTTTAGTGGTGCCTCTTTCCTCGATGCTTATAACCTTCCACCTTTCAAGAGGCGGATCTAATGCTTCCTTCAGTCTTCCTTCCCCTTCTTTTTCTTATTTTCTTTGGGTCTGGGCTAGATGAGGGTGCGAGATTGCCCCTCCCACTGGCCTCTGCTTTTACATAAGAAGCTGACTGTTCAGTTATGCTCCAGCTTACGTAAGCATTACATTTCTTTTAATTTTTTTTTTTTTTTACAGCTCTGTTAGCTTTTCATGCCTCATAATTTTTTTCTGTCATTCACATCATACTCCTAAGGCCTACTGCAAGTGCCTTGTATAATTTTAGTGGTTACCATTTCCATCCTTTGTACAAAAGGTAAATTCCTTTTAGCAACAGTTTGTGTCATCATGTTCCAGTCTGGTGCTATTTGGAATAAGTAAGTTGATTATTTAGCTTAAAATTCATCTGGCAACAAAATTACACTTTTTATAAAAAAAAAGAACTTAAAGTGATTTTTTTATTTTGTCTAAAAAACTAGGCAAAATAGCTCTTGAGCTGCAAAATATGTTCCAGTGAGACCGAACATTGGTAAAGAAATTGTGGCCAAACAGGAAAAATGAGGCTGGTCTCTAAGTATGTCGTTGCTTTTTGCCTTAAAACTTTGAAATTTATTTTCTCCTTCAGTCACACATATACTGTACCAGGACATATCTCTATAGACAGTAGAGAATGAAATTTGTGTCAGGTGAATTTTAAGCCAGTTCACTCTCTAATTACATCATTCAATGTAAATATGAATTGATAAATACACTGTTCTATATATAAAATGTAATGTATATATAACTAATGTACAAATATCAGTTGTTGTGTAAATGAAGAGTGATTTTCCTATAAAAGGACTTCCTGCAGAATGATGCTTTCCTTGTTACTTCTCAGTACAGAACACTCTTTTCAGTTAAAGACTATCACTTAATAATCTTAAGAAACAACTTTCACTATTTTACTCTTATTTAATGTCCTCTTTTCAGGATAGAGCATTTGGAATAGAGGTCAGGTGCATGCTATTCAATATTTCTTTCTGTTTGAATGTACTACATAGCAAAGAAGATAGCTTTTATATGTATATTTTGATGGCAGTGTTATGCACTACCCTGATGCTTTTGTTGTGTTGTCTAACTTAAAAAAAAAAAAAACAGACCTTCTTGTAGTGTTTTATCTCAGTAAGTAGAAGCCATGTTATTAAACGCTTTATTTAATCGTTGTCTAAACCAAGTTTTATCTTTTTTTTATTTTAATTTTGAAGTAAAATGTTATGTTCAGTTTTGAAGGTTGACTGCGTTTAAAGAGTAGATAGTTTATTGATGCATTGATTTTTCAAAGCCATAAGGTACTTTGGTATGACATAATCTTGATTTGAAGATGCATTATGTGAGACACAGATGCTGTTTAGTTTGGTTGGTACAAGACAGTCCCATGCTAGCATTTGTAATAGAATCAGAATCTTAAAAATCTTAACAGCATATGTGACAATAAGCAGTATAAAAATTCACCCTTTGTTTTTTTGTACAAACTGCTATGCCATTAAATCTGTGTTATTGAATCAAGCACAAAATTTGTACGCTGTGTTAGGATGTATGTGTCTGACCCTGTTGAATATCCATTTGTTTATTAAGTTAAATCATCCGTGACCATGTGAAAAGAAATATCCTTCCTAAATTCCCAATCCTTTTAGTAATAAAGTATGAAATGTAAACATCAGTTTTGTATGTTATGGATATGAAATATTAAAATTGTAAAAGTCAAGTCAGTAAAGTGTTTAGCATTGTGATTCCATTTAACTAGTACAGTAGTAGCATTTAAGAAGTGTCTCGCTTTTGATAGCAGTTAGCGATTATGATGTGGTGAATGATTAATGTAAAACAACAATATGATTATGAAAATTTCTGTCAATATTGTCATTATAATTTGTCCCAGTGGATTCTTCAAAGTAATTACATATTCGTTGAAAGGACATTGGTTGACATGCACCTTGGAAATGCATTGCAGTGACTTGCATGTCTTAAAATCAACTTTTCTTTTAGGGGTGCAAACCATGTGGCTGCAATGTGGCAGGTAGCCGTGACAACGAAGCAAGCTGCGACCCGACGAGCGGCGTTTGCGTTTGCAAGAAACACGTTGAGGGTCAGCAGTGTGACCAGTGCAAACCTGGTTACTTCAACCTGGATCAAGGGAACGTGTTTGGATGCACTCCCTGTTTCTGCTACGGCCACTCTTCAATCTGTTCCTCAGCCCATGGATACTCGAAAGGTATGAGGTGTTATTGAAAATATACTTTCCAGAATGATGAAAACAAAAGATTTGGTTATTGATGGCAGTGATGGGATTATTTTGCTAGTACAGCAACTGCAGTTCAGGGCTTTTTTGCATTGAAAGGAGCTGTGGTGTAGTAGCAACCAGTCATCACATTCCAGCACTCTGTATTGCCATGATGAGAGGAAACAGTTGCCATTGTGTATTTCTGTGTGATATATGTAGGATTTTAAAAATATTTTACTGTGGTTGGAATGGCTGCCATCCAGTCCTACCTTTTTTGCAGACCAACAGAATAAAAAGTTGCATGCCCTCACATTTCCAGTGTATAGCAGGACCCTCAGCGCAATAAAAGGTAGTTTTGGAGACAAATTGTAAGACAATTTTCAGATTCCCATAATTCTTGAATCACTGTTTAGTGTGAAGACATTGCAACTATTGATAAATGGCATAAATATACAATATATCTTGTTTTTTGTTTCCCATTTAATGATTAAGGTCATTAGGCAACTCCTCTAAAAAACACAATAAATAAAATTGAAAAAAGCTTTGAGAATACTCCAGGTATGCAAGACAGATTAATGGAGAATAAAGAGTATCAGGGGTCAGGCACTTCTGACAAATTCATTTTTATATTGAGTGTGCCATACATGATACTGCATTGGTATTTCTAATTTCAGTTGTTTTCAGGTGTGGATGTTTGCAAGATTTATTTTAGTACTGTTTTGGTTCTTACATGGGAAAATTACAGAAAAAGGGATTGTTGAAACTCACTTGCATTAATCTTGATTTAGACAAGAGTGGGAATGGGAGAGGGTTGAACATGGACAGAAAAGAACCAGTTACCTATATAGATGAGTGATGGTGGTACACCTTCGTAAGTAAAGTTTTGAAGTCTGGTACAATAGAAGAGAATAGAATGCCAGAAAAAGTAATAATTGGATCATTTTTATAGTGCATATTTTATCTAAATTGTTGAGGTTTGAAATTATGTTATTTGAATGGTACAAGAATACTAATCCAATTTAACTGTTAAACACAAACGGACAGGTTTGTAGACTACAGGTACTACTAAATTTTTTTTATTTACCATGGAACTGCACTTTTACCCAATACTGCAGTCATGTTCCAGTGCACTTATCAAATAAGGATTAAAAAGATAGAAACATTTTTAGACCAGTTAGAAGTATTAACTGTTCTATAGCTACCCAGGAACTTGAAGTTGTTGAATGCCATGTTTCAGGTGGTGAAGTTGCTGGATAATACATTTCAGATTGCCAAGAAAGCAAAAATGTAGAGCTGTCATTTTATACGTATTTTTATATGTACTTGTGCAGACTGCATTATTTGGGAGTCATGAAAGAAAAGCTTTTGAATAAATAGTATGCTAGCATACTGTGCAATGGGCCAGTTGGCCTTCATAGTACATACTTTTGTAAGTGCACCTTTCTCCCAAGGAAGAAGCATATTTATTTTAAAGGGAAGTCGAGTACCAGATAATCCTTTCATGCAGTTCAGGGAAACTACTTGAATTCACTGAGTATAAAATGTTTTTTAATAAGGCAATCTTTGGAAAATAATACTGTAATTACTACTAAGAAAATAAGAACTTACAAGATGTTTAAAACCATAAATCATTAAAAGTTCACATGACAACTGCAAGGAACGTTGGGTAAAAAAAGATGTTGTACAGGCACTATAGCCATTGTATACTGTTCTTTTAATTATTATTTGTAGAATGAAATGCCGTAAAAGTACATAGATTTCATATCTAATTAATCCAAAAGCATTGTAAAGTATATTCTTACTAATAACTAGTGCCCTCTAGAACTGCCCTGAGTATGACACTCCCAAGGGTATCATGCACAAATTATGCAGTGTGTTGGAACATTACTCTCTAGGATAAAAGTGCAGACCTGTCAATGAAAGCAAGGGTTAGACACCACAATATTCACATACAGTACATTCTTTCATTCTATTTTGCTCATCTTTTTTATTATAGGAGTTATGGTAATACCAGTCACTGTTGATTGTAAGTACTGCTCATTATAGAAGTCTTTGATTTTTCAATAGAAAGTGATTAAATAGATAATGTCCTAGAACACTTACATTCAGCTTCAGATTCATAATTTGGAAAGAAATTTGAGTCCTGTGTTTCTTGTCCAGTTGATAGGATTCTAAGCCTAACTTGTCTAGAAAGAATGTAGGCTTAGAAGACCTTTGTTGCATTTGACCAAGTCAGAGACCAGTTGTTTAGTTTTACTCAAATTGGAATATGTAATTTGTGTTCTAGTTTGTATGTTGTACTATATGATCGTAGTAATTTGCTTCATAGGAGCAAAGGCTTTTTGTATAAACAATTTTCATTTGTGTGAAACTGTATGTTACACATTATTTTTACCTAAAATTTTCCATTTTAAACTTGTAAATCTTGAAAGCTTGATGATAATTTTTAAACTTCTTAGGATAATTACAATATGTATATTTGAGTCTCATAATTTATCAGTCATTTGATGCAGCATATCCAATATGTAAATTTAATCCCAGACTTACCTAAGTGAGTTTCTCTATTGGTAATCTGTTTAGGTTAAGTTTTCTCCAATATAACATACAGTTTGTGTACAGTCAACAGTGTTTTGATATTCGGCAGAGTAAGCTTATAGAAGCCTAAGCAATTTGATGTGTTCATCATCTTAATTTTTATGTCATAAAACTTGTTCATGTAAAGAACTTGTTCTTGTAAAAGGAGAGGGTCCTTCCACTCTTCAATTTTTTTAACTGAATACCAGTGTTGCATATAGGAAGTACAAATTACTAACAACTAGTTGTAAGCATTTTCTTATTACATTTTGTATTCCATCCAACTTCAGCATACACTAAGGCTTGTCTAGGAAATGTCACAACTTTGACTCTTGTTCTACCTTGTTACTTATTGTAGTGTTTGGTAAAGCTTTATAGTGTACTACTCTAACAGGGACTTAAACATTGTACATAACTGTAGTATGTTTGTTTATATCCAAAGGTGTATTTACCAAACTTTTTGCAGTAGCCACTAACCTTTTGTAAAACATGTGTGTCCTAATCTGTTAAAAGTGACATGCATGTACAGTATGTTCTGTTACTGAAAATCTAAACTAGAATGATAATACAGTTTAGAGACTATTCATAATCCTAAATAATACAGTTTAGAAACTATTCATAATCCTAAATATAGTCTGTTAAGATTGTAACGTCGAATAACTTTTTCAGCATCAGTATTATTACTATAATGTATTCATTAAAGTTAGAATTTTTCCTACTTTAAATTTTGCACCAAGTTTGAAACTAACATTCAGTCGTGACATAGATCTTCCAGATTTGAATTTTTTTCTAGGCAAAGTGTTTGCACTAAGGAAACAGATGAATTAACACTTACATTTGCAATAAGTGTGCAGTTACTCTTCTAAAACAATTCTTTTGTGGTTCAGGTGTTGTTGAGAGTGGATTTGTCCGAGGAGAGGAACGCTGGGGAGCACAAGAATCCAGTGGACAGCAAGTCAAGCTTAACTTCAACCCTGTGGTTCAGAGTCTCGGTGTGGCTGCTGTTGGAAGGGAAAATGTTTATTTTGTTGCACCTGGTAAGTTATACAGATGACAATGACTGTCATTTATTGCAAAATTGACAGTTTTGTAGTTGCAAAACACATTCGTCTTTCAATAACAAAACAAATTCAGTCCTTTTGACATAAAAGTGTAATTTCATTGTATAAGGTATGTGCCTAGATATCTTTGCTTTATTTTCTCTTAGTTTTTTATGATCATAGTATGCTATTGCAGCTCAACTTAAAAATAAAAATATACAGTAGCCTACTCCATTAGCTTTTATCTTTTTGTTTTCTAATATTTTGTTGTGTCTGCTATTTTTGTATATGGTACTTGTGCATCCATAAGTAATCTACTTCACAGGCTTCTTAAATCATTTTTCAGTTAAGATTGAGTTGGAGGAAATTGAAATATTTTCTCATAAAAATTTTTCAGTGTTGTAGACCAGTGGGATATATACACATGAACCACCTTTAGATAAGTAGTACAGCATCCTATTTTTCTACTTCCTGGTTTTATGTTCTAATTGATACATTGTACCATTATTTCAACATTTAATAATCTGTCCATATTCAGTGTATTTACAGAGCAGGATAGTTTAAATCCATAAAAAGCCATCCCACATTCATTATTACAAGATATCAAAAGTCCTGAAGGAAAAATTACAGAAGCATGGCTCAAAGACCACATACAGTAGAGTACAGATTTCTGCTCTTTGAATAATTACTAAATGAAAACTAGTAACTGCTTTATAGAGGACTCACAGTCTCCACATATATTAGGTTCATTTATCAACCTGATAATGGCTGATTTTTGTAAGTGATCGTTCATGGCATTTCTACACTGAGACAGTCAATGGACACCACCCAATGTGGATTGGATTGCTGTTAAGATTTAAGTTTAAAAGTGAAGGACTGAGACAGTAAGACCATTGAGTGCTTTTGCCCTAGGTGGACTGGCTTTTCAATCCATCAGAAAATGTGATAGCATAAACTGAAGGCTGTATGTTATTTTTCCTTCAGTGGCTGAGAAATGATGAATAGAGACCACATAATGTATTTATATTATATTTTAATGTTGATTGTACTGCTTTGCAAACCTCATAATGGTTAGCGACTCTTGGGGCTATTGATTATTGAACGTTTGGTTTTCAGATCGCTTCCTTGGTGACCAGAGAGCCAGCTATAACCATGATCTATCATTTTTGTTAAGAATTGGAGAGCTCGGACCACAGCCTAGCACAGAGGACATTATTCTTGAAGGTGCTGGCCTTACTATTTCAGCACCTATTTTCTCTCAAGGCAATCCAATCCCAAGCACAGAGGTTAGCTTTGATTATAGCATTTATAAAATATAATTATCAGTTCTGTTTGTAATACAGTAATGTGTGATATTTCCTTGAATTTGTATTTTTAGACACATTACATCATTTTATGTTTTGGTGGGAGTTTATCTTGAGATGTGCAAGGCTATTGACAAAATATTTTGGTAAAGTAGAGCATTATCAGATGTATATTAGAAGTCCATTGGACTGGCATCAATGATACCAACTGGGTGCTGGACCTCAAGAAATGTTGAACCATCAGGTAGCCCATGAAAATATTGAAAATAAACCTTAATTACTGTAAGCTAAACTTTCCTGTATGCTTTTTAAGTTATATATCAGAATAACATTTAAATAAGCATGTCATGACTTGTTTAATTAAATTTATAAAAAAAAATCTATTATAGTTCATGAATTTTATCTTATTCCGAATTACTACAAACTTGTTTTTTAAGTAAAGGCCAACTGGATGAACAGCCCAACTAGAGCCTAAAAAAAATTTAAGGCAAGATCGGGAAAACTTTTCCTTTCAATGGGAAAGTGTGATGGCAGTTTCATAAAAGTTTAATAACTTTTATGAAGCTGCCATCACGAATAGTCCCAAGAATTGGGGAAATCAGAAACCGAATTTTAAAGCATATGGACAGAAAGGACGGAACATTCATTGGACTGACGTACTGGTATTGCCCACATCGGCATTATGTATATTTAGAAAGGTGGTTTGCCTAATGGATGTTTTGACTAAGACTCCATAAAATTGGGAACTTCTGTATATAGAGATGTCAGACACAGGAATCCTTATAAATATTCAATAATATCAGCTTAATGTTGTCTACTATACTTGTACTGCAATAGTAATGCACAGTTGATGTGCTTTTGTACAAGTTTGTATTACTGAGAAGAACCTTAGAGGCTGAAATCCATGGATCATTGAAAGGCAGTACAAAAAGTTTGTTTTCTCTGTAAAGTTCAGTTCTGGACTTTGAACTACCGTATAATGCTCAGATTAAACACTGAATGATCACCAGATGATTGTGTGTAATCAGAAAGTGTCTTTCAGAAACAAGAATATGTGTTCCACCTTCATGAAGACTCAAGATTTGGGTGGTCCCCACGCCTCTCTTCACGCGACTTCATGTCTCTTCTTTCAAACTTGACTGCCATTAAGATCCGTGGAACATATACTTATGATGGTAAATTCAGTTCCTCTGTTTTTTTGTGTGGGCTGGAAAATCAAATACTTTATGTATTGTATCATTATACAAAACGATCATGTTATTTACATATATCACAGTTATCTATATTGCCATTTGTTAATTCAACTTTTTTTAAGTTGCACTTAAAGAAGTTGAATATTTTTGCATACAAAATTTATTTTCATTTTTACTTAAACCTGTTTTCATACCATAGGTAAAGGTTTTATAGATGACGTTAAGCTAGAAACTGCACGCAGAGGAGTTTTTGGTGACCCAGCAACTTGGATAGAGATGTGCACTTGTCCAGAGGGTTATGTTGGCCAGTACTGTGAATCTTGTGCTCCAGGATATCGCCATGAACCCTCCAATGGTGGACCATTTGCTTCATGTATTCCTTGCAATTGTAACAATCATGCTGATATTTGTGATTCAGAAACAGGTATGTATACAGTATGAAGAGGTTTCCAACCAATTTTAAACGTTTTGTTCACTCTCAGGACTTTTTAGCCTTTGTGTTACATAAACCCAGATATTGTGTTTATTTTCGATAAAGTTTTATAGCTAATATTCTATTAACAATACTTTGAGTTGCAGGTTTAGCAAGCCTTTAACAACTTTAATCAAGAAAATAATATGCAGCATGTTCATTGTCATTTAGTTTGTGACTGTTTGCAATGTTCATTGTCAGTTATTGACTATGTTTCACCATTTTTTATATGCATGATATTTTTATGTGCTTAAGAAATATGAAGCATCATAAAATTCATTAGATTAGAAGGCAACCATTGTGTCACTCAAAGAGAAATGAAAGGTGAATATTTAATAATGTAATCTGTAAAATAACCAGCTATGTTGCAATTACTGGTGCTTGAGGAACCTTCATGTAAATGTAAAAATTTCCCTTGACACCTGTTACTTCAGGGAATCTTGATAGTGGATGTTAATAGATTGGTGAAATTGTGTTGATGAAGAATGATTTCCTTGTCAGTGCCATCAGTTTGTAAAGTAACATTTTGGTATTCATTAATTTTTGTGAGTATAGTTTATATGATCAAATTCAGCCAAGCTATCCCTAGTATTTTTGGAATGCAATAAAACAATGCCATTTTTTTAAGGGCGATGTATATGCCAGCATAATACTGCTGGTGACACGTGTGAGCGCTGTGCTAAAGGATACTATGGGAACGCATTAAAAGGAACACCTGACGACTGCCAGCCTTGCCCTTGTCCGAATGGAGGTGCATGCTTTTTACTACCAGATGACCAAGTTGCTTGCCTAGAGTGTCCTAAAGGATATGCTGGTAAGTATGAGATTTGATTTTCTCAGAGATCATCATAGCATATCATATAGTCTTGCATATTACAGTATACCACATTGATTTAAATGTCAGAGAAATCAAAATAAAGTTCTCAGTTCAGGTTTGATTTTTTAAAAAAATTAACCATAGTTTACTTTCTTGCAAAGTACTGTATAACACAGTACTGTACCATAAATGTAGATGAAACAATAACAGTAAAATTCTCAGTTCAGGCTTGACTACTATGCATAAAATGAAAAAGTGGGGAGTAAATAACTTTCGAAGTTTTTGATAAGCTTCTAAATTTTCTTTTCTTTTCATCGAATATTATACTGTCATATGTAACAGAGTCACTTTAGAAGGTATTGTAAAAGGCACCTCTATTGTATTCTTTGTAGGTCCTCGGTGTGATCTGTGCACAGACGGCTTCTTTGGAGACCCCAAAGGCCGCCATGGTCCTCCTCGACCTTGTGAGCGGTGTGACTGTAATGGCAACATTGACCCTAACGCCGTGGCAAACTGCAACCGAACAACAGGAGAGTGTCTGAAATGTATTTACAATACAGGCGGATTTTACTGTGATCAGTGCCTGTCAGGTAAGATAGAAGAAAATACTGAAAATCAGTCGTTAAATTCATCGAAATTTTTTTGTTGTGTATATTACATGTAATAAACAATATTTCTACAATTCTTACAAGAGTATACTGTGTTTTATTAAAGTATAGCATCATATTAAAGTTCAGGATGAAACTGTTTTCAGTGTTTGAGATTTTGTGTACAGTACTAACAGTTCAAATTTAATTTATGAAAAGTACTCTGCCAATCTGTGCATCAGATCCTTTATGGAATTTTCCGTACAGCAGATTAAAGTTCCATTTTCATCTTGTCAGGATTCTATGGTGATGCCCTGGCACTTCCAAAAGGTGATTGTCGTCCATGCCACTGTAATG
This sequence comes from Macrobrachium rosenbergii, assembly GCF_040412425.1. Classification (NCBI taxonomy): domain Eukaryota; kingdom Metazoa; phylum Arthropoda; class Malacostraca; order Decapoda; family Palaemonidae; genus Macrobrachium; species Macrobrachium rosenbergii. The sequence goes on along the minus strand of NC_089763.1, from coordinate 33,615,516 downwards.
TCTATGGCACAGTGTCTGAAAGATACGGTCCTCCAGTTTGCGATCAAGTAACTGGCCAGTGTCAATGCAAGCCACATGTTACAGGTCTCAAATGTGACCAGTGTGATCCAGGGTATTGGAATCTCACAAGTGGAGTTGTAAGTTTCTTTCTAATGTGATGTTCCATTGAAATTTTCAAACTTTATGAACACTGATGATGATTGATTATTTTCAAGTTAAGAAGACGTTACGATTTTACAGGGGTGTGAACCGTGTAGTTGTGATCCAGTCGGGGCTACAAACGGAACATGTGATGTTCACAGTGGCCAGTGCTTCTGTCGTGAAGGCGTCACTGGTCGAAAATGCGACATGTGCGAGCCTTTCCACTACGGGTTTTCACGTGAAGGGTGTAAGCCTTGCGATTGTGACCATGTTGGTTCAGTTTCCTTGCAGTGTGATGCTACTGGTCAGTGTCAGGTAAAGGAACCTTTGGTTTTTCTTGCTGTATTCAAGTGCAGTTCTGCAGTAATCTTTTATTTAAAATATACTTATCCTAGTAGACATTATTTCTGCTGTAGAATTCATGATCATCACTTTCCTATAGTAAATTTATTTATAGATAATTATTTTCGATTTGGAAATTTCAGTGCCGTGAAAATGTTGAGGGCCGCAGGTGTGATCGCTGTCGAAAAAATACATATGACAAACAAGCCGGCTGTCGAGGTATGCAATTTTCTTGTGTTATTTTAGATCTCAGTACCAGTAAATTCAAAGTATATGCCTTGATAATGAAACCTATACTATTTATTAATATTGGTAGTTCTTTTATAATAATTTTAAATATAAAATTCTTTCACAAGACAGAATCATGAATGAACTTGCAAAGTTAAATCTTTATCCAGGTAAAATTATAAATTAGCCCATATTAAAACATATTTGTATTGCTGTAAGAGTTGATCTGATAATAAACACTGGAATTAAGACTTGGATATTGATACTCACATTGGGTGACCGAAATGACTCAGTGTTAGTTAATAATCTCACAAATTAACATTAGCTTTCAGCACCAAATAAAAAATTCTTTATGCTTGACTGTATGATTCCCCTCTTTTTCATTTTTTGTCATCAGATTGTCCACCCTGTTACAACCTAGTCCTGGATAGTGTCAGTATTCACGGGGAGCGGTTGGCTGAGCTTGAACGTCTTCTTGCTGACATAGTGAGCAATCCAACTGTTCTCAGTGATGAAGCTTTTGAGGAGACTCTAAGGTCTGTCTTGGTTCAGGTTGAGGAACTATGGAATGATGCTAGAGAAGCGGCAAAATCAGGTGGTAAGATATTTCTATTTGAAAGTTTCGCTGGTTTGTAAATACTTCATTTTCTATAATCTAAAGACTCTCATGGCTAACCAGACCTTAAAATGTGATATAAAAATGAAAACAAAATTCCATAAAACATTTCCAACCTCCACTTCCAAGCATTTTGTCAACGTTACTAAATACCTATTCAGGGGACAGAACAGTGGCAGAACACATTGATGAGCTGAACGAACGCATTTCTGGTGTACAAGATCTGTTAGCTAGGATAAGAGAAGCTTTAACCAAAGGATCTATCTTTGCCAATCAGGGTGAAGTCAACATTACCCAAGCAGAAGATATAATTCAAAGAGCCAGAGAAGCATTGTCAGTAAGTACCTTTTTTATTTTTGTAAGCTAGTTTATTTCAAACGTCTCAACAGGCCCACAGGCATACATATGCATTTTTATTTGATGAGGGTCCTCATTGTTCATCATTGTCTTGTAGATGATGATGGCAAAATAAACCTGGAGAGATTGCATTATCATTTTTCTCACCTGAAAGATAGCAACATTGATATATATACTGTGTAAATGAAGTATATGCTGGCTTTACAAAACATTTTTATTTTTGCTATACATTCAGATGTAGTGGTAATTTTATGAATTAACCCTCTTTAAGAAAAGAGGACCAGATATGACATAATAAGTACTATATATATATATATATATATATATATATATATATATATATATATATATATATATATATATATATATATATATATATATATATACTAGGGAGTGGTCAGCTATAACAACATTTTCCTTAAAATGTTAAAAGTTTAATTTACATCATTAAATAGCTGAAAGAAAGTTTAATTACCTGTAATTTTCTTCAACAGAATGCTCAAATTTACCTTGATGTGCAAGGAATGGATGCTCTCAATAAAGCAGTTGACAGATCAAACCAGTTCGGCCAACAGTCAGCACGTATGTCTGAAATAGCAAGAGAAGCACGCTTGTTAGCAGATGAGTGAGTACATTTTAGAAATAAATCGTTATGTGCAAACCATATAATCTCAAGGAAACTTTATGGGGACAGGTAATCAGAAGTGGTAACTAATATATTTACCTCCTATACTAAGTATTAAGGTTCTTTGCAACATCCCTTCAGGTTCATCTGCATTTCTTTCTGCCATTTAGTTTTCATCTGTTCTGGTGGGAGTCATTCCCCACCTCGTTGTCCAAATTCTCCAACTCTGTATTGCTCCAATTGTCACCTCTCATTCAAAAACAAATTCTTCAGGTAGCCATGTGATAATCCAGAGGTGACTCAGTAGTCAGGTTAATAAACTTCTTTAGAATAACAATACCTTTGTTAGAACTATGCCTGGTATATCTGGAGGAAGTATTGGTTACCTGTTTTATAAAGTACACACAGCATATGTAGGCTTCAAGGTGGGTTTAGAGGTACGAAAGATAAAGGAGACCAAAGATTTTAAAGTACAGTGAAGCATCAGAAGGTTGGCAGTAATTGATTTAACAGTACTTTCTTACCACATGATATTATGTTAATCTGGAAACTGATTTTTACTTTAATATAATTTCTGTGCAAGTAAATATTCAATTCAAGGAAGGCACTGGCTTATATTTTGTATGTAGACAAAATAATATTTAAACAAATGTTTCTTGTTTTGTTAGCACAAACCATTACCTCATACTGTCGTCACCTTTCTCTCTCCATTTCAATCAGTCTAAGACTGAAATCACACATAAAAAAATATATTCTTCAAAATGGAATGCTGTACTTTCTTTCACAAAAGTTGTTTTCCATTTTAGACACGAAAAGGATGCGGATAATATTGAAGGCATTGCATATGAGGCCCGCAACACATCAAGTGAAGCACATGCCTTGGCTCGTAAAGCTATAGACGATCAGAAAAAAATAAGTGAAGTGATCAAGGTAAGGTTTTACTTGAAGAATGGCATAATAGATTACTCTTGATGTTCATTCCACTTCAAACCTGAACATTTTCATAGTTGAGGGATTATTATTATTATTATTATTATTATTATTATTATTATTATTATTATTATTATTATTATTATTATTATTATTATTAGGTAGTCTAACCTAATACTGTAATACTAAAAATTCTTCACCTAGGAAACATGCTTGAGTTGATAATATTGTTCAGTTTCAGAAAATACAAATCTAATACATGAAAATTTTTTGACCAAAAACAATCTACCAGTCCATAGTTTGTGTTACGGACTTAAAAATATTATACACAGTAGTATGCATAACAAAATTAAATGACCAACAACCGAGGAATATTTTTATCCATTATATCACATATCATTTGTTAGGTCTAACAAATAGTAAATCCTTTTTAGGGCCTGATCAATAATGCTGTTGACCTGTCATCACTGCACGATGAGACCATGCAGATGGCCAACGAGTCACTGGCTTCTGCTAGAAATGTGTACCGTGAAGCTTTAGCAATCAGCACTGAAGCTTCAAGTATCGCTATTCCAGTTATTGATGCAGTTTCACTTAGAGAGCAAGGTAAGAATTGTCCAAGTGATTATTAGATAGTCCAAGTTTGTGCTTCATTGCAGGTATACAATATTTCAAAAGTTCAGAACTTGTTAGATACAGTATTTTATTTTTTAAAACCCATAAATATTTCATTTGGAATCCTTATTAAGGTTGTTTACAAAAACTTTGTGTAGCAGTTTATTTGCTTCAGTTTTCTGTTTATATGACCTTGATCAGTCGTATTTGTTTGCTCTATGAAATTTTTCAATTTGTGTATCTTTTCAAGCCTAAAAGCTTAATAATTTTTTCCTGGACATTACAGCTGCAGAGATTGGCGAAGAAGCAGAACGCATTAAGGAAGAGACAAAGGATTTAATGGATCAAAGAAGTGATCTTATCGTAGACGTTGAGGCTCAGCTCATAGAAACTTCAGATCTCGTAGAACAAGGGTGGATTCAGCAGCAGATTACATCTGAACTCCTGGCAGATACATTCACAGCAGAGGGCCAAGCTAAGGATGCTATCAAGAAGGCTGAGAAGATATTAGCAGAAGCTAAGGATACTTTGACAGTTTTTGAAGGTAATGTTACAGCCAGAATTTGGAATATCCGTACAAGAAGTACAGTTAGCCTGAGCAGTACTTGACACTTGTTTGTTCACATTAGCAAACACTTGATTCAAAATTAAGGTAAATAGTTTTGAACAAAAACTGATTTTCACAGCAATGTTCATATTTTAGCAGACCATCTTCTCGCTCTTTTTTTTTTTCACTATTTTGTCATTGACTTGGCCCTACCTTAGTAATGATTTTGTGCTTTATAGTGTATCCATAAAATTATTATTATTATTATTATTATTATTATTATTATTATTATTATTATTATTATTATTATTATTATTATTATTATTACTGCATTTCAAAGGTTAACGTCATTTCCTTGTCCTCTGAAAATTTGCTTGTATTCACTCAGGATTTGATAAACAAGTGCAAGAAAGTCGAGAAGAAGCACAGGAAGCCCTAAGTAAAGTAGAGGAAATTGAAAAAATGATTGAAGAAGCCGAAGCTCGAACGAAGGAAGCTGAAGATGCTCTAATGGGTGCTGAGTCTGATGCTAAAGATGCACGAGACACAGCGGTAGAAGCTCAGGGTACTGCAGAAGAGGCCAGCGAACAAGCTGGCGACGTTCGTATCAAAGCAGATGCCACCAAGAGCGAAGCTATTTCTTTGAGGGATGAAGCTGAAGACTTATCAAGTAGGGTAACCAGTACCGATTCTAATGTACGGCTCTACGAGGCACAAGTAGAAGCAGATCGACAGCAAGTCATGGAAGCTCAAGAAAAGGCGAACCAAGCCAAAGATAGAGCAAATGAAGCGAGCGCCAGAGTCCGGGAAGCTCAAGAACTGGTTCAGGAAATCTTGGGTATACTGGAACACTCACCAGACTTGAACCCTGATGAGTTAGCTGCTTTAGAAAGGAGGCTAGAACAAGCACAGCAGACGTACTATCAGAGCGGTGTAGAAGCTGTTGTTAATGAACTCTCCGAGTCTCGAAGTTGGCAGGAGCGGCAGATAACCCTTTACGAAGAAGAAATAAAACGACTGCGTATTGAAGTGACTAATATATACGAAATTAAGATTTCACTTCCTGATGGTTGTTATAGTCAAACTAAACTAGAACCTTAAGGTTATTTTCACATTGTAATATATCACAGACATATTTTTTTTTAATTTCAGTCAAATGAAGAAGGGTTGACTTACAGTGTCTCTGAGTTTTCGCTATTTTTATAACTAGTCTTGTATAAACTGAAAATGAAAAAATTGAAAGTCAGCATTTTGTAATTACTGTACAAAAATTTTGTGATTTAGGAACCTCCTTTCTTGCAGCCTGAGAATAACATATATATTTTTTTCATATTTCACAGAAGAATGTAATTACAGGATATTTTTAGTCATTTTTTAAGTCACTGTTCAGCAGCGTAAAATATAGGTTGTAAGGTACTTAAACTAACAAAAAATCCACTCGCTTCTTCTGCGTTGCATTATTTTATCTTTCAAGAAGATAATTTAGATGTTAAATGATGTATGTGATCAAGTGTGTTGTGTGTGAGATATTAGATATAGTTTTAGGTATTCTTTTGCCCACTGAATTGCTTAGGTAGATGTTCAAAAACCCTTTCAGGTGTATAGTAAATGGTACTACAGACACCCATTGGGAATTAATAAGAGTTGTTTTTCTTCCTTTCTTTTCAACAAAAATACAGTATTTCTGACTCATGTTTAATGGTTTTGTGTAAATCTGTTTAAAAATAGTTGACTTTTATCAAAACAGCACTTGATACTCTTAACAGACTTAATACAGATTTAACCAAAGATTATTTTGAGTGTTTAAACTTTGAAAATGTTCTGACATAGCACAAACTGCCATTTTTATATTTTAATATAGCATAAGTCGTGGTTGCCAACATTAGAATACAGTTATTCGTTTAGTTATAATAAAAACTTTTTTAGTACATCTGGAGTACTTTTTTATTCCTGGTACACATACTTGGTAAGTGCGCAAATTATTTGATTATTGCTGTGTTTGGGATTCATTCCATATTTCTAAAGATTCTTTCGTGGAGATTTTCATCTTAAGTTTTGAGGATATTCAAAGAAAAAGTTGTATCTCTAATTTCTGCCTAGGATGACACCGTTTGTAGTGTACCTCCTGTAGCACACTGTAGATGGTATTAAAGGCTTTTTTGCAATGACTTTTCATCACCAGCTGTGTTGCTTTCTGCCTTTTACTTTTCCCGTCTCCTTTGGCCTATCCCCACTCAGCTGTCTAACCTCTTTGACTTTACATTGCTTCAGTTTTCACTTCATTTTAAAGGAAATCCTTTGGCAAGCCCTCTAAGTCTAGAAATGCAATTTTGTTGTGTGGTCTTGTTAAACTAATCTATAGTGACTAATAGCCACTGTAAATATACAAGAAAATCTTATTGGGGACAAGAATTTGTGTTGGGTAACTTTCCTTAGTGTTTTCAGTTTTGTAAATGGGAATATTAATTTTCTAACCCAATACTGAACACAAAAATAAATGTTCTTTTACATACAAATTAATGTACTTGAATGGAATGATACCCAAGTACTTATGTTTCCCCCACAGGGTTAGTGCTGTCAGTTCACCTGTGTTTGCAGTATCCTTTGGCCCATAGCTGCATCCACTCATAGCCTTTACTTTACCTCCACTCCTTCTTCCTTTCTTAAATCTTGCTGGCCAGTACATGTATCTCTAACTGTTACTTCTTACTGAAACTGTAGAATGTCTAGAACCACTGCTATAGCATGGTGGGAAGATCGCTTTACCGATGAGGAACTGGTGGAAAGATGTACTACCTGGAGGCTGGATAAAGAAAAAAAATTACTGAGATCTCGCAGACTGAGATAGTTTACGCGAGTGAGCAGGTGGGATCAGAAACAGTTGATCAGGCTAGTGGTAGTTACGAAAGCAGCAGGACGGAGACCTTGTGGAAGGCCAAAGAAATCATGAAGAAATGGTGTTGACGGAAACCTAAACCTAATTGGGTACCTGAAGGAATATGCAGAGCAGAGTAGGAAGACCGCCCATTTTATATCTACCCTTAATATGGGGAAACTGATGGTATTCAGTCACTAAAAATAAGTTATTGGCTAAACAAATCTTCTTTCTCTGACTTTCACTACCCAAAATATGTCTACAATGCTTCAAAATTATTTTTCCTAAATGTATGAAAGCGAAAGTTTTAACTGAAAACATAATGTGGTCCTCAAGCTACGATTTTTCTTATCTGAGAATCTTCGAGCTCTATCCTCCATTAGAGAACGACTCTATTTTTTTTTTTTTATTATATTTCGCGTTTTAATGGAAGTCACTCATCCGTATCAATTTCTGGAATTGAAAGCAATTGCACAGCTGCTGTATAGTGCAGAAGAAAAGAAATTGAGTCAATCAGTTCTCTGATGTGCGGTTTTATTCATCCTACGATACCAGATTGCGCCAAAGGAACCACAAACGGAAGAATTCATTCAATAAGAGAAGGAAGGACTTCCAGCTTGGACTCATTTTATCCCCTGTGCCATTACCTTTGCAGGTAAATAATAATAATGATAAAATTTATTGCGTACAAAGGTTGAAATCTACTTTGGTCAATCATTCCAAGAAGCTGTCGAAAGAGATTTGGACGGGTAGCGATCCATCTTCCATCTGTGAGTTAATCTTAGGTGATAACCAGGGTGTTTGGTACTTGTTCACTATACCTGTACTCGGTAGCCAATCAAAACCGTCCTCACTTTCATCTGCCAATCTCATTGGCTGAGATTTCGAAGTGGGTGTCCCAGGTTAACTATATAAGGATGATTTGGCCATTTCTTGAACAGTATGGCTTGAGTGGTGAAAGTGTGAGGACTTGCTGCGAAGCTGGAACTTTTACCGTGACAGACAGGTAAGATCAACCTTTTTCCGAGATTTAATTTTTTGTTTTAAGAATTGCACGATCATAAAGAGCAGTGGTTAAAAAATGAGAATAGTATTAGGTGCCTGAATTTATTCCAAGGATGTCCTAGGGGTCTCTCTCTCTCTCTCTCTCTCTCTCTCTCTCTCTCTCTCTCTCTCTCTCTCTCTCTCTCTCTGACCAGGGTACATAATTCCCAGCTTAGATCACCAGACTATCAAATTTTCACTGGATATGCCCATGCTGTTCCATTCCTTGCCTAGTTCACGGATTGTAACACAGGTTCTTCTGTATGTGAGCCGAGTAGCTGCTTGAATTTCCCTTTGTATGCTCAAAGGCAAAGCAGATCATTGAGTAGAAAGCTGAACCTGCACAGTCACCTAAGATTATTTGGATAAAAAAAGTAATTAAATTCTAGCTATTCAAATGGGGGACTTAATTTCTGACTTTTTGTTCTTCAGTCATACACAACTGCACACAGAGAGAGAGAGAGAGAGAGAGAGAGAGAGAGAGGATGGATCAATCGTTTCCAGTGCATGCAGGGTGTGCACTATGAAGTTATATGAAGATAACTAATAGTTATTACAAACCCACTTAAATAAATATAAGTACAAATAACAGCCAGTAATTATCATGTTTTAGCATTAATAACAAATCACTATTGTTTAATTCATAAGGCATCTATTTATTTTGCACTACCGATACAAGGAATGGGATTCTTCTGATGTTCTGTTAGGACTCGTCTCTCCAAAGGTACAGACCAGACGCTTGTGAAGGTCATATGTATGTGCAGTGTGTATGTATGTATGTATGTATGTAGCCTATGCATGAAGTATGTATGTATTAAAATGTTACCTTGTTTCGTTTCATGATTCATAATAATAGCTCTTGCATTTCCTAGTTGAAAAGTGTTCATTTTAAAAACATTTTAATAGACTTATGTTTTCTTTTCTGAGTTCGTCTGCTTTTTTTTTGTGTTGCCAAAACGATTTGATTAATATCCTCAGGGAATACTTATTTTCTAGCAATATGTTTTATTACTGGAAATGCTATTGGTGTTATAACATTTTAATTACAATTGTACTTTGAAAGTAAAGATATGTGTAAAACTATGTTTTGAATAGAAAGACAATAGTCTTTTTTTTTAAATCATTCAGATACAATAGTGCAGATGAATATTTTGCAGGGAAACAGGCCTAAAATAAAGAAAAGACAATTGCATTAATCTGCTGAAATATATAAATGTATTAATTTCGTTGTAATATTGCAAATTTGGTATATTGAAGCTTTAACATACTTTAATCTGAAAGATTTTAACCAAACTTCAGTTAATATCAAATGCGTTCAAGTTAACCAATTTCTAAAAGTTTCCAGTGATCCTTTTGTACAATAATTCTCCAAGTAATTTCCACAGGATCATTTAACAAGTTTCAATTGCTGGTTAGTTATTATTTATTTTTTAAATAATAATGCACTCTTAAAATCTTAAACTATACCTTATGTAGTTGCAAGATATTACTAGTTACTTTGTGTATCATTAATTCATGTTAACCTTTTCAATGACCTGGTCTTGATTCATTTATGTATTTACAGATATAACTTAATATCGCAAACATCCATTTATTCCAATTTGACTCTATTTTCTGTGTGATGATTTCAATATTATTGTGATTACATTTTTAGTTCTGTACCCGATTTCAAATGACGTCTGCATATTGTTTTACAGAACGACTTAACAAAAGCTAAAAAAAAATTCAATAATTTAGTAAACATTAACATTTTAAGCATTTAATATTTATATTTAATTATTTTCAATGAATTTATTTCCTTTATATTTATCTTTTTAACAGATTTTTAATACTACGTCGTGTTTTACTTTTGATCCTATGTCAACTTGTACTAGTTATCTGAATATTTGTGTTACCAAACATGTTTAGGAGAATATCTTTAAGATCAATTATTCTTAAGTAACATACACCCTTACCAGTCATTTCTATTATGAAATTATTATTTAAGATATGTAATTTATTATATTAAAATTTCAATAAAATTATAATATTTTATATGCAAAATTTTGAAACCATCGACAATAGTTATATTCTGGAAAAATCCCAAAATAATAGTTACTATGTAGTGTTTCTATTTTTATTTATGCTAGCCATTTTTCTTGAAGAAATGAATAAAATCTTGAATTTTATTTAATACAAATTAATTTTTAATATATATCTTATATAAATTTGATACAAATTCTCATATCTTACGCAAAATCTAAGGTTAAATCATCCCGTAGTGAAAAAAGTTTCCAGTTACTAAATATTATTTGTTTTATCATATAGTTTTTAATTTCTCAATAGATGGCGTTAGAAGTAATCCTCAGATGTGCCTAAAAATAAAATTAAAAGTTATAAAACTGTTAAATATCTTTAATAATTGATATATTCATTCATTAAATATGAATTTTAAATATTAGATAGCTTAAATTGAATATTTTATCGATACAGCTTCGGTATGAGACGATTTCCATTTGTATCGATGATTAAATTTTAGATTCGTAATCGCTCATCTACCCTTCCCATATGGGCAACAAAATTATTTGGTCCAGACTCATTTATATGTCTGTGTATATAATGTAATACACATTCAATATCCATTCAATTGGACTGACTTTACTTTCTAATGAGATAATTGCAATATCATTGTATCTTCTTATGTACATCATACTGAATGATGGTTGCATTACTTTATACAGAACAACATTAGAAAAGTACCAAAATCAATTATTAATTCGGTAAAATCTGAAATCTATTGCACATAATATATAAAAATATATATTTAATTCAGTAAATTTCCTCTGTATTGTCGTTTAAACGACTTTTTAATACTGCGTCGTGTTTTACTTTAAATATTACGCCAGTTCTTCTGCATGCTTTTGTTACCAAACATATATGGAGAAAAACCTTTAAGATTGATAATTTTAAGTAACACATGCCCTTAGAAATGATTCTAATCAGTATGTAACTATATGTTTCAAATTTAATACTTATAGATATTAAAAATTATTAATATTTTTATATTGAAATATTAAAACTTTAGACAATAGTTATATACTAGAAAAACCTGCCCTTCTATAGCTGCCATGAAATGTTTTTATTTTGATTTATTTTGGCAATATTATCCTCAAAGCTGGACAAATTTTAGGATCTGAGAAAATAGGAATAAATTTTTAAAATATAACTCATATCCATTTGATAAAATTTCTCATATCTTGCGCAAAACAGAAGGTTAAATAGTCACGGAAAGACAATGTTTCCAGTTACTCTATATTATTTATTTTTCTTATATAGTTTCTTCAATTCTTAATAGATGGCCCTAGTAATAATTTTCGGACGTGCCTAAAATTTAAATAAAAATGCTGTGAAACTGTTAAATGAGTTTAATAGCATATATTCATACTTAAAAATATGAATTATTAATATACAATAACTAAATTAAAATATTTAATAATATAATTCATGTAAGTGACAACTTTTATTTCTGTTGAGGAATTCTTTTTAGGCACGTAATCGCTCCATGCTTCTCTGTGTCAACAAACTCCTTAGGATAACTATCGTAAGTTGTCGGTCAAGTTTGCCTTTATAAAGTTAAATATCTGTGTAAAATATGTATTTTATCAATCCAGAGGCACTGCATAGTACAATTAATGGTGTTACATTGTGTTGGTATGTGATCTGTATATAACAGAGAGGTTCCAGTGAGTCTTGCAGTGAGTCTTGGCTGTCAAGGTGTATATGTCAGTCTAGAGGTTCCCGTCGTCAGTCATGTTATTTTAATGCCAAATTTACCAGTTTACCATTACTCTTCATGATACTGAACATAAGTATCGCCCTGGTACATTAGAAGTTCTTTAATGAATGTTTTAGGTAGATCAAAGAGGTATACGAAAGTAACCAGCAAGAAAGTGTTGATAGGAAAGTGGTACAGACGAGTGACTCCTAACTGGCCATAACGATTCCTAACAAGGGCCAGTATGAGGCCACCGTAACCTACTCCTGAGGTGTTAAGCAAACTTCATAAAATTGGTAAAACTAGTGGGTGACTCTGCAAGGACTGTCACCTTGGAAACTGATTTTTCCCTACTTTTAGTGTTGCTAGTGAAGGAGGTGGTGATGTTTATTGCCGGTCAGTTATTGTTAACCACACATATCTACCCAACATGGTTGGGGACCCCTTGGAAACACAGGGTTTTGGGTGGGGGAAATTGTTGGGAGAAAGACCCGACTGCCATGTTGTTATTATGGAATGGTTCCCCGCATGCGCAAGTCACTAGGAAGCCATATATTCAAGAAGGGAGGTGCTAAGGAAACCTGTTATGATAGGAACTATGTACTAAACTAACGTACCGTAATCTACCTAACCTAGCAGGCTGTATTATTTAGCCGGGGGCTCCACCCCCCAGATCCCCTGTGAAGGAAACTCCACTTTTTACCAAAAGCTCCCCTATAACACTGCACATGTGTGATAGCATTCCAGGATGGCCAGCATACAAAAACATATTACAGTCAGCTGACAAAAAATAATGATAAATTGTTAATAAGCAACCAAAATACTATAGGAAAAGCCAATTTCCAAGGTAATACCTGATGCAGAGCAACCCCATATTTCTGCCACAAAATTTCATACAGCTTTCAGTGTCCTTCAAAGCTAATAGACTATTAAAATTCAAGATTAGTCTTGGGTAGCACAGACAGTGGCCTGTAGCTCAAGAATTCCAAGTAGCCTAGAGGTGTAGCCTATGCATGAACATGTTCCATTCTCAGGTTAGGGTACCCTATTGATGCTAGGTACTTAAATTGTTACATGTTTGGTGACTGTTGTCATTTTACAAGTTTTGCAAGACAATAAGAATCCCTAGGAGAACCTGGCTGTCGTATTTTATGGCATAGGTTGTGTGTTATCCATGGGCAGTGATGTTCAATGGACCCATAGTAGTAATAGCAGTAATAGCTCGATTTTAGATTACCTGATCCCAAGCTTTGGGATGAGATCAAATTTACTAGCCTAGGCTAGTAGGAACATCCTTAGTATTTTGAAATTGTCAGTTGACCAAAGGAATTGACAGAAAGCATGAACTGGTTATATTGAATAGTGTTATTGGTAACTTTAATTAAGTTGATGTATATTCAAAGACGTTTGAATTGAGAGCCATTAGACCAAGAAATTTTATTAATTTTTCTGTTCTTGGTTATGAGGAAAGTTTTGTATTGCTACAGTCATTAAACTTGGGTAGTTTCAAGTTTTTAATAGATTTAATAATGGGTTGCAGTTATAATTGATCAGATTGTTAGTTTCTGGATTTGTAAAATGGCTGAAATGTGCCATATTGGTTGCTAATCTTGCACATGATTGCAGTGTAATGCAATTTTATGTTAAACTGCCAGGTTTATGTAGGTTTTGATTCAGAAATTATATCCTAACTGGTTAAGAAATTTTTTATTAGATTATCAGTATAATTTCTCCCAGCACAAATGATAGATTTAAAAGCTGATCTTGGCAAAAAAAAAAAAAAAAAAAAAAAATTATTGAAAGGTTCTCTTAGCAAAGTTTAACAGTTTATTTTGGATGCTTAAATAGACTATTTTTACTTGGGACATTGTTAGCCAAAAGCACTGGGTTATTAGCTCTCTTGGTCTGAGTACTCATTAGTTTTATCAGATCATCAGAATTTTTAAATCTTAACCAAGCCCAGATAAATAGGAAGGGTTGGAGTCAGGAAGGGTATCTGTCCATAAATCGTATGTCAGAACAAGTTATAAGCCATTCAGTGAGTGTTGGAGAAGGCTTATTAAAAACTGTAACCCCAGCTAGAGATTAGCTGAAAGGAAGACTGAAATTTGTAAATCAATGTAATGCTATTAGAAATAACATGCATAAAAGGACCAGTAATTGTCAGTCATATTGATTTGTGTAATGGCTGAATACCTTTATAAACTTTGCTTGTAGATTTCTCCCGGCGTATCTGTTGGCCAGGGAAGGAAACATGCTATGGAATGTCAGTGTGGCTGAATATACAGTATATGGTTGGTCAATTAACATAGGTATTTTATTTGGATATGAAGTGTTACATTTTAATTGTTTATATAATCGAAATAAAAACTGCTAAATCTTGGCGCTTGTATTTTAGAAGATTATTAACAATATTCTAGTGTGGAAAAGACAGTCTTTTCCTAAAACTCTGTTAGGGGTTGTAATTTGTGTTTATAGATTTATCTAGTAGATGAATTTAAGATTTGTTGATATAAATATCAGAGAAATTTAACGGAATCATTTTTGTCTGCTGTAAGGAATTTGAGTAAAGGTAATAATACATCAGTATAGTGCTAGGAAGAGAGAAATTGAGAACCAGTACTACAGTAAGTGTGCTTCTGAATGTTTGGAAATTTGTCTTTTAGGAGGGAATTACAGGACTTTATGGTTCAAAACTCCTAACATCAATTAGCATTTTGCTGTAGCTATATAACTCAAGGAAATGTGTACTGCAGTTTCTTTGTGGTTCAAGACATTTTAAGTATTTATACCAAACTTTTTTCTTAAGCAGTAATAAATTCCTTTTTTTCAGGCAAGGCTTGGCTTCAAGGGGTATAGTCATTTCAGTGCATCCATAAAGGCAGTTCAGTACAACTCATAAGTTCTTTCAGAGCATTAAAAACAAAAGGACATGCAACACACAGTATTTGATATCACCGCATGTAGCAGAGCACTGATTAAGCTTTTCTCTTTCATTCGTAAGGCAAAATCTAAAGGAAGCATTTAAAGCAATAAACCCAACCACATAACTGAGAATTAGACATTTCCTTCAACGTAGCAACACTTACTGATCCCAATTATGAGCTTATTGTTTTTAGACAACAGTGGTAAATTGGCGGTTTTGACTGCTTAAAGCATTAATTTTTTTCTCACCTTTTTATAGATAAGTTTGTCAGTTTCTAGAAGCAAATCATAAGTAAGGAAATTATAGGATGAGAAGTATAGATTCATGAATTGAACACACTTGATTAAGCTTTTGGGGGCATATTAGAGTTGCATAGTAAATAGGTTGGTTCTTGTTTTATAATAAAAAAATATGAAGTAAGTAACTTGTAAATTGTTCAAGATATCTGAATTATATAAAGTTTGTTCTGGTTGTATAGTGTTTGATGAATGTATGTTCATGTAACATAACTATGACAGCTTTAATGGAAGAAGCCTGTGGGTCTTTAAAGAATTTTGTTTTTAGTTTAAAAATTATTTATTTCAAAACTACTTGGGTTGCATCAAACTGGCTTTATTGATGTATTGGGATGCCTTCAATTTGTACTGAAGGAAGCGGACTTCACTGTCAAGATGGATGAGTGGATGCACACCAGGATATGAGTCAACCAGTAAACATTGAAAGTTGTGAGTACCCTGTAAATTAATAATTAACATTTGATTTTTTTTATCTGGTTTTGTAACCTTGGAAAAAGTACATTGTCATGACTTCTCAGATCCAGTGGTAACCAAAAAGTTAATATGAATGCAGAAATATTTGTTGAGTAACAGTAAATAAATTCCCATGTCATCAACAATGGCATAACTGAAGATTTTGATATGTATGAAGCTTGAGATGGGAATGGGTATTCAGGTTCATTTATAAAGCACTAAAGACTTCTTGTTACCAGAAGTACCAGAGCAAGTACAGTAATACCAACATGACTATAAAGGGACAGGAACTGCGCTTTCTAGTAATTTTTTAATATGCAGTTTAGTCTATTAAAAAAACCTAGATGATAAACTACATCTGTGATCTGATTCTAGTTTGATCCAAAGTCTCTCCTGCTGAATATTAATTTGTTAAGGAATATACAAACCCTCTTCTTTTATATAAGAGTATTTTTTAGCCCAAAGGAATACTCCTGTGAATAAGAATCATGTTTGTGTGTGTAGGGAAATGCATTTTACTAAAAATTGATATATAATGATCATCTTGAGTCATATCTATAAATAATAGCACTTTGTAAAAATGAAGTTAAAACAAGCACCTTATGTATATGCTGTGTACAAAATGAAAACAACTAGATTTTGGAGGTAATTAACCATTGAATTTCTTTAACAGATTTACTGATGTTACTTACAACATTTATGGCAAACAAGCGCTGAAGTGATCCGTTACAACATTTACTGCAAACGAGCACTGAAGTGATCCGTTAATCACAACATTTACTGTACTACAAACAAGCACTGAAGTGATCCATTACTCACAACATGTACTGCAAACAAGCACTGAAGTGATCCATTTATTTGGAGGAAGCTGCAGGAGTGAAGTTTTCCTTTGCATTTGTAAATGGGGTTTTGTGAAGCGCAGAAGACATCACACCCACTACATTTGGAAAATTGTTATATATATTAGTGTAATGATTTCTGTTATCAGGTTGAGAGTTGGTTTTGCCCTAACTAAAGTAGTGAGGGCTTTTTAATTTTTTTTTTTTATCTTTTCCCCCTAATTGTCTTGTCCGTTTGATCTTCAGTGAATGAACCCAGTGTGGCATTGAATTTAGTTGTGATGATTCAGGTATGGAGGAGTAAATTATTTCAGTAGGAAACCTGGAATGTATTTGGCAAGATTCCTTCCCATAAATGAGAGAAGACCCCCAGTCACAGTGTCAGAGAAGAAGCCATAATTGTAAGGTTTAGGTTGTTCTTGTAGTAAACTTGAGAAATTTTTGTACATTTCATCATTACAACCAATCAACTCTGTCTAAAACTACTTGGGTGTACAATAATAACTGCAGTTCTTAGTTCTCATGTAACAAACGCTTTACATCTCTGGAAATGTGTCTGGAATAATCACGGTAGTATATGTAATAGCACATCAGTTTCAAGTTGGGAAAACATGTTCAGTAAATATAGTAGCAAGCTTTGAAATACTCCAAATAAGGGCTTTATGAGGTTAGTGTTTTTATTTTGGCACATGGAAGACCTATAGCAGGTCTGGTTTAGGTTAGTTACCCATGGACAAAACAGGCATGAATGAATACCCACATTTCAATTTATTACGAGTTGAGGGCGAGGTTTATGGATGGGCAAGGAAGACTGAATACTGTACTAATAGATTTTGAACTCTGTGGGCATCATTCCTAGCAAAGTAGTGGAATATCTAATGCTGGTTTTTTCCAGTTTGGTATGGCTAATCTTGAAGTATACAAAGTTAACCCAGGTATGGGGTTTGCAAAACTGGCTACTAAAAGTTTGTTTGGGAAACACAAAGGTCTTTTAGGATGATGGTTCAAGTCTTGTACAGTATTTGATAATCTTTGAAGAAAATGTAGTTTGAGATGATGTATTGAACTTGGAAATGGAAGTTTAATGCTCTACTGTGTTGCTCAAACTAAAACTTATTGTAGCTCTGTTTTTTTTAAGTCAGAGATCTTTTTAGCATTTGTAGCCTGTATGTGTATCAGAACTGTCTTAATAGAACCCCTAGATATGTAGGAGTGCTGGGCAAGACTGGAAATCATCACTTGAACAATGGAAACTGAAAAATGCAGTTAGGCAGGTATTAATTAGCTATAGATTAGAACATTTTAGCCTTTGAGAAACATAGCACTACAGATGGTTTTGGGGGCTGTTATCTATTTCATGTTGTTTTACCTGTTACTTGAGAAAATTTGTATGAAATATTTGAGAACGAACATTGTCATGGTACTTTCACATAAAGACTTATGTTACTCTATGTGCAGGCTTTTGATACAGGAGAGATATCACAGCCTGAAGTATTTACAATTTTACATTCTAGGGTATGAGATATTTCAGAATTTACTCTATTAGTTTTCATTTCAATTTTGTCAAAGGCAAGCTTGCCCTAATTGTCAAGTGAATATACAATAGTATATTTGTAAGAAGCTTCCCATGGAAATAATGCATCTTGCCTATCATTGAACACAAGTTAAAATTCAATTCACTTAGTACTATTGAGTATCTTATCAGGAGCATTATTACCGTGGGAGCTCTACATATATCAAGACACTGTTGTGTGGAGGTTCCAAATTGAAAGTGTTACTTAAAGAATAGTTTTGCATATTTGCCATATTGTAGGTAAATGATTTGATAAGTAAACTCAAAGCACAAGTGTTACTTTTAAGTTTACTTTGGCACTAGAGACCATGGTATTTTAGCTAGATAGTCATTACTCAATTTGAATGCAATTCTTCAAGGATAATTTGGTTTTCTAACATTATATCAGATAAATGAATCGGTAGGCAAACTCAAATTCAAAGTATTTCTTTAAACGGAGTACTTCTAACAATTGGTATCATAGGTCTATGAACAAGTAAACTCTACAGGATGTTTTTGGCTTATAAATGAATAAGTGTTCTCAAATAAATGAAGGTTTTGTTTATCCTAATGCTACATTGAAAGGTAGATTTTCTTGAAGGATTCAGATCGTATTGATATTGAAAACTAGTCAGTTCTTCACTAGTGCACTTAGTGTTTTCCAGACTTTCATTGTAAAAGGGAAATTAATTTCTCAGTGGACTTCTTTGCAATTAGGATAGTAGCTGTTTAATTAACTGCTATTGCTCTTAGTAAGCAAAGTACCTCTCTCCTTGCAAGGTTTTCAAGAAGGGGTTGATTTTCTGTGAATGGTGTAAATTAAAATAAGTTTTGGCTGGAGAAGTTAAACAGCAAAGTGGGAAGAGATGTATGGAATTGATTAAAAATAAAAGAAAACTATTTGATAGTCTGGCAATTTTTGTTAATGTATGCTTGCCCTAAAAATGATTGTATGAAACCATATAAGTAGCCATGTAAAGTATAGGCCATTTTAAGGCAATAATGAAATGTTGAAATCACAAGTGAGATTTTAATGGAATTGTTTGTCTTGACTTGGGAATCATTTTAGTCAGTGTTGTAGTTATATTTTGTTAAGGACATTTTGCAGAAACTTGGAGCTTTGCAATTATAAATGGCGTAGGAAATTCACTTATATTAACTCAGATTTATAAATTTTATACAGTTTAGAATTCCCATTGCCACAGTGTCTTGACATATGGAGGTTTTTGAGTAGGTTATTTTTTAAACATTGTTTTACATTGCCTGTTGAATTGCAGTAATATGATCACATCAAAATTTTGTTAACTGTAATTGTGAAAACTTTACTAAAAAATTTACATACGGTAATGGGAAAACTATTGTACCAGCAAACTGTACACTGATTTTGTTGTATACTCCAGCTTTTTGTGCAGTTCTCAGAGAATCTTAATTTTATGTAACTTTGCAATAACTAATGCATTTTTAGTAGGCTCATGGTACAATACAGCAAGAATATAATTGATGTAAACTCTCATGGTACCAAAAATGATTCCATAAAATTATAACATTTTGTCATTCCTTGGTTATACCATATAGCCAAAGTAATCTAGACATGAGAAGTTCCAGTTGGAGGATATTGAACTCAACAGATTATTTTCTTTTGATAAAGTCTTCAGTACATATTTGATACACTTTGCTGGAGTAGTATTGTATATGTGTGCTTTGCTAAGGCTCCTCCCAAATGCGCACATCCGCTAGGTGCATTTGCTGTTTCATCCCCACACAGGAATGTAACATTTTCAGTCTTGACATTCATATCTGTTTAGTTGGTCCATGATCACAGATACTGTTTGGTTCTTAATTTGTTAGTGTATTAAATTGTGGTTGATGTTTGCGTGCAAGTTATATGTGTTTAGTACCAAATACTTAAATGAATTCTAAAGTATTCTGTCAAAAAATTTTTAGTGCATAATGTTTTGTACCATGAGATAATTTGTGATTTTCATCTTAATTTTTGAGAAGGGAGGCTTTATTTTTTTGGAATTGAGGACTGTGTGAGAACTAGAGCACTTTTTAAACATTATCTATATAAATCTCAGAAGTTTAAAGAAATCTGTAAATTATTACTCATTATTAATGGATGCAAGTTGAAGTACAGAAGTCCTCATAAAATAGAACTGGAAAGACTAAATAAAGGACTCCCTGGAGCCAGCATTGCAGTGCCCAAGGAGAAAGTGTCCTTAGCAGGAGGTATTATAACCAGTCAGTTACTAGTTCCAGAGTTGACCCAAAGAGCTGCTTTCTAAGCTGAAAGCTGATTGCCAAGATGGGAAATGCTTATAGACTTCCCTTGTACTTTCTTATATGTATTCCAGTTTTCTTTGTCTTTGCTGAAGAATGCTAGACCTTACAAATATAAAAGACTGCAGTATTGTGTACAGGCAGTCCAAGGAGGGTAAGGTAAGGTTACCAGTGAGACAAGCTCTTTTCTCGCTTATGACTGTACCATTAGTATATAAGTACGTCCTTGCTTGATGTGGTGTCTTATGAACTTGTGTAGTTACCCTGTAGGAATTTATGACCAGACTTTTGTTTCAAACAGATGTATGATGGCCTAAAAACTTAGTTAATTTTTTCTATGCTTGACTTCTATGATTTTAGTACATTTCACCATTGCGTTTTCAGTTTTCTATAGGATTCCATGCAGGATTTTCTTCCACATCTTGTTACAGAACTTGAGTCATGTTTAGTCTTGTGGAAAATAAGAAACATTAAGCAAAAGGCAAGTGTTTACAATGTATATATTGTTAAATGTATTAGTCCTAGTATAATTGGGTTTGTAACTGGTAGAGTTATTATCTTGGAGCTCTGTGGGTACATTTACTCGTAAATACTTGTGGATAGGGTTATTTGGCTTGGTCTGTCTTGAGAGATTTTTACATCTAAGACAGTAGGTTTAGAAGTACTGATGAGGCTGACTTCAAATTCTGATGATTTAAGAAAAATTATAATTTTAGGGGAATTTTAATTCGAAATTGTCACTTTTTACTTGGAAGGTAATTATTAGATTTTGTTTGAAGTACTGTTTCTAGGCCAAGTTCCTTTAAATTTTTTATGGAAAATAATAACTTATTGAGCATCATTTACTGAGATCATAAAGCATGTATTCTTTGGCAGAATTTATAATTTTTACCGATTTTGGATGTGATTAATTGTATCACTTGCTGTTTTTTCATGTTGTTTACATGAAACTTTGTGTCACAAAATTATTCATAGGTACTGAATATGATACATATCCCACCAGATGTCGTGAAATGTATAGGTTTAGCTTATCAGAACATTTAGAAATTTGAAAGTTATCCTTTGGTTGAGTATATGACAATACTTCTACTTATATTTTGGACACATGCAATCTTTTCAAAAGGGGGTACCAGCTTGGGGCTTAAACACCTCCTCGTCTAAGGCTGGCATTTTATTTGTGTACTTGAAATAAAGAAAGGATAAATACCACAAAGGCCATGTTTTTAGAGGATGTGTGAGAAACCTTACAAATTGATAACATTGTTAGTAATTAAAGAAACATTGGGTGTTGAAATATGAATAATGGAGGAATTTGGATGGACGGGTTTGACCTAGAATACAATAGATAGGAGCAAACGTATTTGACAAGTTTACCAAGGCAATATGTAGTATTAAAGACTTTGCTGCATTGCCATCATACACCATACTCGGAGGCATGTTGGGAGTTTTGTGGTTCTGTGAAATACCTGGACTCTGAATGCAAAGGTTGATTCATAAAGCCATGGTTTTCCCTGTCATTTAAATGCAGATGAGAAAACTGCCTTCGTCTGTAGGTTACCTTTCTAAATTAGGGCTCAACTGATCTGATGTAAATCCTATGAAAAGCTTGGTCAGATTGGATGAAATAGCAGCTATTGACAAGTTATTTGTCCTTTTCTTACTGAAGTTACTCAGACAATATTGAATGCTAATTTTGGAGATACACACTTCAGTCTGTGATGGTTCATATGTTTGATGGTTTGATGGTTTCCTTTGATGGTTTGTTGGAAATGAAAGTGTTATAATAGTCCATTGAAGTTGGTGGCGGCTTTCAGAATTAGTAATACTGTACAAATCCTTGTAATAGTGGTACCATTTTGAGGAATTGCTTAGCTCAGAATGCATTGTTAGTAATAGCGTAAAATTTCTTTTTTTTTTTCTTTGTAGTGATTTAGGCTAAAAAATGGTCAAGGTTTTTCATTTCTACAAAGTTGTTTTCACAGCCCACACTGAAACTTTAAAATTAAATTGACTGATGTTGGAGTTTACTGATAATATCTCTGATCTTGGATAACTTGATGTCTTGCAAGGATTGGGATGTATGTTATTGATTTCTTTGACTTTTTCTATGAGTATCCAATTTACCTTTCAGGATGTGTGGATTTGTGTACTTTAGATGATTTTATCAATAAAGACAAATCCTTTGGGCCAGCTCTGTGAGAGCTGAATAACGTAGCTCAGTGGTCAAGTTAAACTACTGTATATTTAATAAATAATGAATGTTTTCAAAGTTTTGATCATGTGGAGTTTAGGAAGTTTGTAATGCTTATAAGGTTATAGCACTCAGATATTCTATTGAAATTATCCTAGTTTAGGATTAATATGTAATTTTCATGGTGTTTGTTTGGGCTATGGTCAGCTCCTTGGTGTGATTCTTTAGAATGAGAGAAATAAATGATTAAAGTTTGAAATTTATAAGTATTGTTAATTTTTATAATAATAATAATAATTAACAATACTGTGCTAATAGGTTTCAGGAAGTCGTAACAAGAGGTCATGATCTGTGTTGTGCTCTTTTAGGATGTGATATTAATTTTGGTGTGCAGAAATCTTAGTCATGCATAGGTTATGATTCTGAAAGGTAGATTGTGATGGAATTTTTTTTTTTATTAAGTGTGGGATTCATATTATGTGCCATCATGGGGGTTTGGTTATGAATCAAGAAATAGTGTATTATAATGGTGTTTGGTGTCCAGAAGGGTCTTTTTGTGATAACATGATACTCAAGTGTTGTGACAATGGATTTGATATTTAGGGGTCAGGTTTTGACAGTAAATTTGTATTCAACACAGTTTTAGGTGACAGTATCCTTGGTATTCAAAAACACTTAGTGACAGTGGAGTTTAGTAGAATATTTAGTAATTAATTGGTGACAGTGGAATTTTGTGTTCTGATATAAAGTTGTGGCAATGGAGTTTGTTTTTGAGCATGTGTTTGTAATAGCTGAGATTATTGTGTCAGTTTGTGATGTCAAGTTGGAGGTTCAGTGTGTGTGTGTGTTGTCCTTTATAGTAATCTGAGCTCCAGGTAATAATTAGGAATTGTTTGTTAGTGCATGGTAATAAAATTCAGTAGTCATTGTCGTCAGGAGTAATAAAGTGTATAGTACAGATATCATTTGGTGTTTGAATGATGTGTTGGATTCAGTAAGTTTTGCTCACGTTCAGCTGGGATTCAGCAAAGCATTGTTCTTGGCTAAATTTTGATTAAAAATTGTATTAGTTAAGGTAGTTGTGGATTTAAAGAGTTTGTAGGCCTGTGATGATTGTTTATTTCATTGAATCAATTAGTTTACAATAGTTTGACATTTTAGGAAGCTTCTTGTGATATTCTGCATTCACTAAGTTTTTGTCATGACAATTTTTCATTCAAGGAGTTTGTTATTGTGTGATGCTGTTATTCTTATAAGATAATATGTTGAATCGTGATAGGCTCTTGGGGAGGCTTCTGAAAGTTAGTTTTTTTTATATATATACTGTGTCAGCATTCAGGTAGTGTTTTTATATAAATACTGTATCAGCATTCAGGTAGTGTGTTAGCTTGTGATAGTTGTGTGGTTTAGAATGGTTTAGAAAGTGTTAATTTGTGATATTCTCCCTAAAGAAAGGGTGCTAGTGATACAATCCCAATGACAGTATGATTGCTTTATCTCTCAGGAAGTCTGTAGGTGTGTTACAATTTTGCCAACAGAATGTCTGTTAACTCTGATGCTTTTGCATCCAGTTTGTCTGAATCTAGCTTATGCTTAGAGTCTTTTAGTTTAAGATCTGTTTGGCTAGGAAGCATGTTAATTGAAAAGTTCTCTTTTTGTATTGGAAGAGTGTATGTATGTCTAGAAAGTTTGTTAGTTTGTGGTTTTTATTGCTGATGTATATTAACTTGTGCCTAATGTGAAAGTATTCATGCAGTTATGGGTTAGGATGTATCATAATTAGTAAGTATTAAAAAAAATTCTGTTAGTTCATGAGGTTTTTACCTAACAAGTCTGTGAATTTGTAGTGGCTTTGTCTGGAAAGTTATTTTGATTTGGGAGAGAGTTATTTTTATAGAAAGTGTTTGTTCAGTCCTCTTGACCAGAAAGTGTCAGCACTGGAGGGTTTTGTGTAAAGTGTGTGTTAGTTTAGGAGAATTGTTTTGTAGTGTTTTGCTGAGTTTTAATTCATACAAAGGGTGTTAGTTTGGGGGCAGTATTTGTTTAGTAAGCCTGTTAATTTTTGTGATTTTTTCACTTGGGAAGTCAGTTTGTGACGTTTTGCTCAGGAAGTTTGTTAGTTTAGGAGAGTGTTTTGCTTAGAGTGTATATAGTGTTTTTGCCTGGAAAATGTCAGTTTGAAAGAGCATTTTGTACTAAAAAGTGTACAAGCTTGGGAGAGTTTTGTACGAAAAAGTGACGTTGTATTTGATAAGTGTCAATTTTAGAGAATCTCGTACTTAAAATGTTTGTATGGCTGGAATAGTATTGTGCCTAAAAGTTGTGTTAGTTTGGGAGAGCATGGTGCCTAGTGTCAATTAATTAAAAGCTTCATAAGAAGATTTTTGTTGTTGAAGAAATGAGATAAAGGTCTGCACTAAATCTCAAGTCACGACCAAAAAACAAGCTTAAAGTTGTGGGAATCTGTAGGCTTGTCAGCAGTTTGGTATTGTCTTTTTAAAGGCAAGTTTGAGGTTTAATGCCTTTAATTAAAACCATTAAGCTTTCTATGAATATTTTCCCAAACCAGCACCCATTGGTCATGACTATAGCAATGGTAGTCTTGTCCTAATAGTCAGTATGGATAGTCAGTGTTTGCAGTTCTGTAGCCTTGTTAAGAGATCAGGAAAAGGCTGCAGTTTTTAGTGTCTTGTATCCCTGGTCTAGTGAGTAGTATGTTGAACAAGTAATTTTGACTTCTACGCCTGCTGTAGTAAGTAGCTTGAAGTTGTAATTTTCACAGACTTGTTACCCATTTCAGTTTAAAACAGCAATTTTTGTGGCCCTTTGGCCTTACTCTGGCAGGCAAAACAAACAGAAGTGTATAGTCTTGTAACTGGTGAGCAATGCAATATGTATGCTAAAGATTATTCTTAGACTTGTAACCCTGCTCTGGTGGTCAGTACAAAACTGTAATTGTCATAGCCTCGCAAACACTGGAGGCTGAAATATTGAAGATAACATCCAAAATCCAAAACACCAGTAGATTATGTTCCAGTTAGGCGTTGGACATTCCTCTCTAATTACTTGGCAATGGGATGAATTTGTAAGGCGCTATCGCACAGAACCTAAACTGGCCTGGTGGTCCACGTGTACGGTGAAGGCTGACGTTAGTCCGACCTGCTGCCCTACTGGGGGAGGAAGAACGGGGCTGGAGGATAGTAGCTTTGCACGTCTCCGACCATTTACCGGACTCAATCACTTACATTAAATGGTGTTTGGCCATAAGACGATCTTTAGGCATTTTGAGTCACTTGTCTGCTTTTGGCGAGAGTGTGTGTGTCTTGGTGTAATTATTTGCTGTTGTTGTAACAAATACTAAGGATATCTTGTAGATTTAAATAAAGTTCAATTAATTTTCGTCTTTAGTTTTCTTGTGAGTCTGTAAATCTTTTGTTCACAAGACATCTGAGAAGAATATAGATAAATTTTCATACTTATCAATTAAGTATTGTATACTTATCAATTAAGTATTGTACACAAAGGTAAAAGTAATGTAAACTGCTGTCATTAAAGGTAACACAAAATTAAGTATCAAATTTAAAAAATTAAGTATGAGTTTGATTGGTAAAATTTAGTACTGATTATTTAAAATTTCATGTGGACAAAATTCAGAATCACAAGTTTTTAATTATACACATTATCATAAGGTGCTGTTTTTATAAATAATGAAAATCATTATGTATATGACTGTAAAACTTCAATTCGGCTAAAATTCTTTAGTTCCAATAAAGTTAAGCAAAATAAAAATGGATTAAGGCAATTAAAAATTAAACTAGCAAAGCCTCAAATATATACTGATTAAACTCTTGCCAACAATATGAAGCTGTGATCTGGTAATTGGTGTTCTATAAGTTATAATTAAGAGCATTACATTAACAAGTTTACAGGGATAACGTCATCCAGGACATGGTTATTGAAGCAAAACAATTATGAAAAACTATCCAAGTCAAAATGAGTTATTTCAGTTTTTAATATCTCAAGAGATTATTGTTGCTTAGGAAGAGTCAAAAGAATTCGAAGTCAAGAGTAAGACCTTTCTATATCTAAATCAGTGTCGTCACAATGTAATTTCCGACATATCACTTTACCGTCACATTTAACATCATTGACCAGTGCTGGTGACAAAACTTGAAGTCTTTCATTTTTATTAACATGGCTAGTGTTCAGTTTTGTTGTTGTTATTGACATCTTGATGGCGGATTTTAAGGCAAAATGCTGGAATATGTAAAGGGAGTAGGTATTGTGTAGCATCAAAATGGTCAAGTTATTTAAGCTCCGTTTTGGAAAAATAGCCACTTTTCCCCATAAATATCTAAAGATAAAGCTCAATTAATAACTTAATTAGTTCATTATTCACTAAAGCTCTTAAGTTACCGCTTCTGTCAGCTGCAAAGTCTGTATCAAAGTGGCTGCTACAGTACATTGTATTCTTCGTAGTTACAGTCGTTCTGCTTAATGTTTTCCAGTTTTCTATGAAGGCGAATACGAGACCCGTTTTCTGTAACGAGTTGGAAGAGATGTGGTTCTGAAGTTGATAAAAACAGAGTCGTTATGTTCAAAAAGTGTGTATATTCGTAGATTTCTGTAACGTTATCCATAGAGCAACAGGACAGGTTTTTGGCCGTTATGCATTCCATTAGGACGAAATTCTGGTGGGAAAAAAATTGTCAGGGTTTCATGCCAGTTTTCATAAGACAACCTGTTTAGCAAAGCCTGTGCTTCAGAGTACGAAATCACTGGCTCAGTCATAAGAATGACGTCATGAAAGGCTTGTCTTAGTGGTGTAACTTTGCCCCCTACAACCTTGGACTCCCTATACAAGTAGTCTTTGACATTTGAAAAGGTCTGACATTCAGAAGGGATAGAGAAAACGGGAATCCATCCGAGAGAGCACAGGGGATTCTACAGGCTTTTCCCATCTTGGCAATCGGTTTTGTTTTAGACAACAGTTCTCAGAGTCCGGTTCGGA
This sequence comes from Macrobrachium rosenbergii, assembly GCF_040412425.1. Taxonomy (NCBI): domain Eukaryota; kingdom Metazoa; phylum Arthropoda; class Malacostraca; order Decapoda; family Palaemonidae; genus Macrobrachium; species Macrobrachium rosenbergii. Next base: position 33,587,894 of record NC_089763.1, on the reverse strand, counting down.
GCTAATAACGACTGGTTATAATACCTCCTGCTGAGGCACTTCCTCCTCAGGGTATTGCACTTGTGGCTCTAACGGTTAGAAAAAGTTGTCAAATTAACCACCCTCAAAACTTGATTATATACTGTTTGGATTTAAATAAAACTGTCCAGTCTATTTGAATTTTATTTCCTCCCCTGCTGTTGCTTTCTTATAAAAGAATGTAACAAAATTACATAAAAAGGTTATCACGGGCACATTGTCAATATTTTAGGCTGTACACAGCAGGCTACATAATTTTTTCAAATGGAAGCCTTTTACAAAACCATGTCCACTTTTCAGCCATAAAATAGTACTCTCACATGTTAGCCTTCCACAACGGCATTTTTTTGCCACGAATAACAGAACTCTAGCTCTCGTTTTGGGAACCCTACCACAAGGTAAGCTTCCTGTAATGGCATTACCTCCAACCTAGTTCAACAAATATAAAAATCTTAACCTTTTATCTTTGTTCTAAATTTCATGTTGCCTCAATAACTAGTTTCTGTCGTATTTCACCTTATTTCTATAGTTCTACATTATCTCGTACATTTCTGCAAAGCCATTTGTGACCTTGGTATGCCTTACATTTCCAAGTCTCACAAAGGCATACCTGACTCCACATCTTTTTGGTCAGCCTTTACAGTAATGGAGTGTTTGAAATAAGCCAAGCACCTACTTCGAGTCATATTGGTCTTAATTTCCCTAACAAATCTCAAGCGTTAAGATACTACTCTGTAAAACATAGGCCAGATAAAATAATTTTTCATTGCAGACCGCAGTGAGGTGTAAAATACCTCCCACAGACACTTCTATGATCTGTCTCTCTTAAATAAGGAAAGGAAATAATGGCGTAAGGGAAAATTATTTTTATCATGAAAAGAAGCAAGCAATCCCTGCACAGTTTTGTCCTCGACAGCAAGAGAGCAATTAGGACAGAGATTATAAGGCAGCTGCTTGGCGGAAGTGTGAAGGGGACCAAATGAAAATGTTTCAAGAACCACAATTGCAGGGAGCTGGATGAAAAAGTTAGAAAGAATACTTGATGAAGAGATAGTAGTAGGTTGTGCAAAACCGATTGGTAATAGAAGGAACACAGGGCCTTCAAAATCAGAAATGTTCCATGACGGCAGGCTTGAGTGGCGATCTTATTTCACTGGGTGAACAAAAGCAATCTTTTCCGAGAAATCGGAGAAAAGGAGTAGGAGTTGGAATGCAAATATGAATCAGGCGTAGGGCAAGTTTACATCTCAGACCAAGGTTTACACACATGAAAAGTGCAACCTTGCATATTTTTCACACCAAGACTTTCAGCAGAGCTTATGACGAACATGAAAGGGAAATGTAAAAAATAACTGGCTAATTAAGTGCAGAATTTCACGAACGAAAAGCAAAGCACAGACTACACCATTAAGAATAGGATTAAGAAACAATTGTTAAAAGGTGGCAAGTAAGTTGGAAGAAAGAGAATACGAACAGAGGTACAGTAAAACGAATGAAAGGGGTTGCGAAGTACCTTAGGTAATGGCTACAGTGCACTGCATAAATTGCACTTATGGTACTAACCCTATGGGGAGGTAGTTGTGAATAACTACCAATGACTATCCACTGGGAGGCAACCAAAAAACACAAAAATGTGGGGTAGTTTGACAGACAACTGAAACCAATGTAGGTGGTCAAGATTGAGGGTAATTCCTCCTTAGAGGGACACCTACGTGTATAAACATCAAACCTTTGAAAAAGGGCATAATAACTGATAAAACTTGGTCCCTGACTGATAAATAACACCAACAGCTTTTCATAAAATGATGGGTTTGTTTTACAAATAATGAGAGAGAGAGAGAGAGAGAGAGAGAGAGAGAGAGAGAGAGAGAGAGAGAGAGAGAGAGAGAGAGAGAGAGAGACATTCGCATGAAATGCAGGCGTGCGTGCTCACACACCAAAATGTACTGAGAGAGAGAGAGAGAGAGAGAGAGAGAGAGAGAGAGAGAGAGAGAGAGAGAGAGAGAGAGAGAGAGAGAGAGAGAGACACACACCAAAATGTACTGAGAGAGAAATGCAGGTGTGAGAGAGAGACACACCAAATGTACTGAGAGAGACTTTCAGAGAGAAATGCAGGCGTGCGTGCACACACACACACAAAAAAATACTACTGAGAGAGAGAGAGAGAGAGAGAGAGAGAGAGAGAGAGAGAGAGAGAGAGAGAGAGAGAGAGAGAGAGAGAGAATGAAAAATACAATGTATTTATTATCTATCAATGAAACATAATACACATTTTATTTTTAAAAAAATCTATCATACAGTATTGGTAATTCTAGACCCAAAACAATTTCCTGCCACATAACCTTAAAAGTAATAAAATGATCATACAATCTAAATTATTCTAATACATTCTCCTAACATTATTAGACACGTGGAACTTTTATCTTGCAGGAAGTGTCAACGTCCTTATTTTCTAAAAACTTTATAGTGGAAAGACTTTCCTTATCACAGTTGCTCGTTTCAGTCTGATAAACACTATTTTGTTCTTGGAGAGAGAGAGAGAGAGAGAGAGAGAGAGAGAGAGAGAGAGAGAGAGAGAGAGAGAGAGAGAGAGAGAGAGAGAGAGAGAGAGAGAGAGAGAGAGAGGAATTATTGTGTCACAGTTTAACAACTATTGAGTTACAAATTCAATTTTCCTCTTGTAGGGTTCATTTGAAATATCTTTCAAGTGAGAGATAAAGCTTGTAGCAAATAAAATGAATAACTAGCTAAAGAAGGAAAAATATTAAGGCATGAAAGAATAAATGAGCAAAAGGAGAGAGAGAGGTCCTGTGTCAGGCTAAGAACACTAGGATCTATCTTACAAAGTACTTCACCAGTGCCCTAAACATTGCAAAAATGTCATTCTATCAGAAACAAAATTACAATTCTTATAGTAACCCAATTCCATAACGTGGCCTAATTCAGAGTTGTGAGACGTCCCAGACACTATATTCTACAGTACATAAAAAAAAAAAAAAAAAAAAAAGACCAGCTGGTCCAATAGGTTGGAGCATGCAAACATGGGCCTTTTGGGTTGCTTGTAGTTATCCTACTATTATCAATAACTAACCAGATCAGAAAGTTATAATTTTCAACTCTCCTAGGGCTGGCCCAAAGAATTTGCTTTGTCGAATAATAATAGATCTTGGCTATTATTCTGCATCTAATTTAAAACTTAGGTGCCTCTTAGGCGGATAAAATGCAAAGGTCACCAATTCTCACAAAACTTCTTCCAAAGGATTGTTTCCAATATTTGTAAATTGTTGGTTGAGTGTGGACAATCACTAAAAATATATTTGATTGAAAGCATCAATCTGCATTCAGGACTATCGGTTGAGTCATTCATCACATAGTCATGGGTCAGATAAGTGTGGCGAATTCAAACATGGGATAATATCAGTTCAATGTGGCATTCTTCATGGAATGAAAACCACAACACAACAGTCAATTTTAAATGTTATAGTCAGATTCATTATCCCACAAGGGCACAGGTGCTGACCAAATTATCCACGTGTAGGCAGATCCAGTTGCAAAAGAGCCAAGAGATCAGGAGGGCAGTTTAATTGCAAGTAATGGGTTTGGGTACATAAAAAGCAACATTTGTTAACAAACCCATTACTTTAATTTAATCTTGGAGGAAGGACGCTGAGCTGAAAATTGCTGGCACAGAAACTTGTGCTGTTGTAGTTGCTGGGTCCTGAGTAACCAAAGTTACAAGAAACATCACTACAGGTAGCGCAACTCTGAGAATAGCCAGCAAAAGGCTCGAAGTCAAGCCTGCACAGAGAAGTCTTTTTGACATTGCCAACTGACCAGGGGGAGAAGCAATAAGAGCTGCAACTGCTTGAAATAAATGACTTTTACCCCAGCTTCTAAGAAAAGAAGACCAAACCTGGAAGTGAAATTTAATGAAAAAAAAAAAAAAAAAAAAAAAAAAAAAAAAAAAAAAAGTAAAATCAGTTCACTAGAGAAGCCTAAAAGGAACGAGCTATAGGCCCAATGGATAGAAGTCATGCATTATTATTCTGATTATTATATCCCTCAACCAGATCACTAAATAAACATTCATAACTCTTACAGGGCTGGTCTATATAGTTTGTTCTAAATTAACATATCTGATCTTATTCTACAATTCCTTAAAATTAATGACTAGATAAATGGAAAATGCTGACAATGTTTTATATACGCTTACATTATTTTTTATTGTACGTGCTGTTCCACACTTGGGATTGGTTTAGCAGGTTATTCACTGTATACAAATGGGTAAAACAAACATGACCAGTTGGAAGACAGGGCACATATTATTACTTTAATGTAGTGTTCTTTTTGGAATGAACATTAAAATCTAATGGTTTAAATCAAGTACTCTCAGATTCAGAATCATACAAAGTTCAAAACTCCAGGACAGCAGTTGACAAAACAAGAAACTTCTATTTACCAGATCTTCCAGATAACCAATTCACTAGGAAGATGTACTGAACCCATGAAGACAAGTAGAGCCTTGCATCTTGCCAGAGAGACAGGAAGCCTCTCTCGTAAACAAACCTGATTAACAAAGGACTAGGCAATACCTGGGTCAGGTTCTCTGTCAAAGAAAGGCTGAGGGGATGTCAACAAGACTAAGAAAGATCCTGATTGCCACAGCAGAGAAGCCAACCCTGCTCGAAGATGAAATGTCGGAAGAACTGGAAAAAAAAGTTCCTCATTCCAGATTCTGAAAAGATCTTTGAGACTGACAGGGATCAAGGTTCCCCAAGACTGGACTACTTCCAAGGAGGTTGATCAAGCAGTTCCATACCACTGGCAATGAAAAAGGAACCCAATGAAAACTAAACTTACTTGTTCTTAAACTTGGTATACCCAGCTAAATGAACTGGGATGGGTTTAGTACCTTTCATTTGTTGGTAATCCACCAACTGTATGCTATATTCAGTAAGTAAAAATAGTGTTAACTGTCCTGACAAAGAAAACACCCAACATGTGGACCCTTAGATTTTGGGTTCCACAAACAGTACAGGAGGGGCAGGAAGTATCTATACTCCCAAGTTCCAGAACACAGCCAAATTGACTGCTATGAGCAACTAACCTTAATAAGTTGAGGCTGAAAGGTCAGAGACAAAATGCATCTCAATAAAGTGGATTGGAATTGGGAGAAACAGCATAGGATTTTTCACTGTGGGATATGCCTGGGTATATACAATAACAAACTCCATTCAAGAAGAATCTGTCATAGTTGGAAGGAAGTCTGATCTGCTCTATTTATCTGGAAAGCTACAAAAGTTTGAAATGAGTCCAAGAGGGTGTAATTGGAAGTTAGCGACAAGGAACTGGATAATCCTGAGAGACTTTGCACATCTGAGCCAGCTACTGAGGGTATGGTGTTTTCCGTTTTCCTTCTTAAGTGGAGTATAGTGTCTATGAAGTCACACAACACCCAATAAAGCTAAGTTAAAAGAATGGCTCTGTGCATAAAAAAGCATATAATTAACAAAGAAAGCATTCGGACACAGAGAAGTTGGTACAAACTGCTGCTCCTCGAAGAAAGACCCTTACAATTTCACACACAATAATTGGATATATTGTACAGTACCTCACCCATTCTTGGCAGTCATCTTTTCAAAATCATTATCACTGACAAATGACCACTGAATATTCATAAAAAAATAAATACATAAATATTGCACTGTCAAGTCATTTTGATAAACAAATAACCACTATCTCATGTCATAAACACCATTTCCTTAACTGTATTGTACGAAAGGAAGACAGTTTGCTGCAAATTAACTCTGTAACCCAATGGAGTAAAAAATAAACTATACCACAAAACTGCCTGTGACTCCTTTGACTAAACAAGAAATGGTAATACATAAAGTACGATGTAACATTACAAAGGAATACAACAATAAATGTTCAGTCACAAAAAAAATATATAAATTAAGGCATATTTACAACCACTCTATACAGTAGTTTAACAAGACCACAAATTCACATTCCTAGACCCTATCAGGGCTTGCCCAAGGATATGTTCTTAAATTATCATGACCTGTATTAATTTCAATTATTAACCAAATTACAGCTAAAATACTTGACTCTCCTACACTAGCCTGATGGATTTGTTTTTTTTTTTTATTAAACCTAAATACTTCCCTGATGTACAGAATGGGATAAGTCTTTTCCATTTTCAACTCAACTCAACATTACAATTATGCTTCTATTTAATAGCAAGGCTTAGCAAGCCAACAGACAAGGTCCATTTGCATACCTTAGAAATAGGAAGGCTTAGCAATCTCTGAGAATGCCAAAGATTGGGAGATGTAAAGTGTAGAGAAAAAAACTGAGAATAGAATTCGGACAGCCAAGTGGGAAGGGATACTAAAGAGAACTTTCAATATAATATAGAGCAAGCTGTGCAAGCCACACTATAATTGGTTAGCCTCCTATGGTCACTTTCAACCAACAACCAGCGACATCATAGGAAAGATAGAAAAATAAGGGGAGACTTCAAATTCTGCCAGAGACTATACAACTCGTTAGAAGAGTTTAGCAAGGTCTAAGACGAGAAGAAGAGAGCAACAAGAGGCAGGCGCTAGAGGAATATGACGCTGAGGCTGATATAGAACCTGAGAAAGATAACAGTAGAGAAAAGAAGTCAAAGGGAAAAGTAGAATAAAAAAGATAGAGCAGAACTGTAAAGGCAGAGCTTCAAAATTCTTCTAAATGAGAAAACATGAATTTGATGATGCTGATATAACAGAAGGATCCATAGAGATTGCAACATCTAAAGAGATTAGGGGACTCATCATGTAAATAAACTCAAGTGTCTAACTCTGTTAACTTGACCTCGTTACACTTACAATTCTCATTCAAGACCAAACCGTGAAGGAAGTCTGACCAGTCTAGCAGTGTAAAGGTATAGTTTCTTTAAAGTACTTTCATACCATAACAATAACCTAATACTCCAGAAAGCTTTGAGTCCATCTTGTTGGTACATCGTGTGCGTTTGTGGGTGTGGACAACTTATAAGCAATGTCCCTAAACTACTTAAAATTGCATGGACATTTGAACTATTTCTCTACTTCAAATTGCATTGACTTTTTAACTACTGTATGTTTATTTCTAAACTTCATTGCACTAGAATACAAAGCAAAACTTCACCCATAGCCTAAGACACAAGTTATTTTTCAATCATTTTGATTTGGGCATTAATGAGTTACAGAAGGGCTCTTGAAGGTAGCTGATGATAAGGATGAACAGTACAGAGCACAGTTGTAGAATCTTCATGTAATCTGTAATGAAGAAAAGGATAGTTACAAATTCATTGTTGTAATTTGGATACTTTCATACAACAAAACTATAAAACTATCTACCATAAATTATTCTTGTAACAAAAGAAATGATAACCATAAATTCAATGTTATAACGAAATTACCAAAAATGGTCTTGTCTTAAAAACTGATATTCTGACTGGAATGTTTAATTTTCAGTTCATACCTATTTAAATGCAAACCATCTAAACAAGAACTGCCAGTACTTAAATAGTATAGTGTACTAAAATGTACATACCACCAAAGAAGAATAGGTTTAAAATATCTCCATTCACAGAATACAAGCACCTTTCGTTATACTTGTGCCTAACACAAAAAGTGGAGCAGTTAGTTATTTGCTTCAATAGAAGCAAGAAATCAGTACAATTTTTTCTCAACTAGCTAAGTATAGTCCCCACTGCAAGGAAGATCCTCAATCTGTATTGTCACTTGCAGTTTGGTTTAGACTGCCTGTATGGTTTGCTAGCCCAGTGTTCAAAGGTACTGTATTGTTTCATTTCTTTCTAAGAGGGAGTTGCCATAAATGAGATGACATTACTTATAGTTCAAGAATACATTAAGACACTTAACTACACACTGTCACCTCTTTTTGATAGAGGACCTCCTCCTACTTTCTATTACATATGAATTGTACACTTTTGGCCAAGTTCAAGGGAAATGAAAAGTCAGTGCTTCCAGTACACTGATAAAAAAGAATTCTCTTCAAATTAGCATTGCTGAAGACACCATGAAAATCTGAGAGACTGATAAATAAATGGCAATGTCACCAATGTGTTTTGTAAGGTCAAAAGTTGCTGCCAATTCTCAAATTCTCTTACAAGTACAAGTGCAATGTCTAGAATTTCAACCCGAGATCTTATGCAACAGTGGTGCCTGTAAGGTATGACTTATTTTCAGGTAATTCACTGCTATTCTGCAACATATGACCTTGTCTTATTCATGGATACTGATCATAATTGAGATGCATCATTGAGAATCAGTCACTAATAACATTTTGACACTATGTTTCTTTTTGCTGTATCAGTTTTCTGCAGATTTAGAAAAATAAAAAGGCACATTGTAGAGTTTGCATAATCAGTAGTTACTTCACATCTGACAAGATATTTTCCAAGCAGTCACCAGAAAGTACTGTTCCACAATTCTCGGCATCAAGATAGTAATTTACTGACCCTTCTGCACAGCAAAACATTTACTGTATATGGATAACTTGAATTTATCCATAGATATTATGGGCTTCTTACTGACAAATTTTCTAAGGTGTTCAATGAACTGATAATGCAACTGAAACCTTCATTTTAATTGTTTAATTCTTCAGTGCTGTCCTCAACAGAAAAGTCGAGAACTGCTGAAAAAAAAAAAACTCATTCAAATAAACCTGATAAAGCTTAACATTCAAATAGTTTTTCCCCAGCCTTAAGCTTAACATTCAACATGTTTTTTCCCCAACCTTAAAATATGTAAGGTTCACTCTGTAACAAATCTAGCTGGTTCAAGTCAAGAGAAGGTTACTTCTTACACTACCAGGAGCCTTGTTCATTTCTGCACTAGGTTCATTAACATTTAAAGACAAGACAATGCTAAGAAAAGACAATGTAATATAGTAAACAAAAACTCCCTGGATACTTACACAACCCTCAAGGCCATATTGGGCTGTCAGTCAATCAAGATGAAACCTGGCACTGAGGACCATGTTGGGAACTGCAGTTTGAAGGCTGAGGAAGCAATCTTTCTTTACATCTAATGGTCTAATTGAAACATTGGGTAATTCCTTGGTGGTTCCTTACGTAGAAAACAACCTGTCAGAACAAAGAAAGGAGAAATTAAAGGCATGAATTTTGCTTTCCCTCCTCCCAACCCAACATAAAGGAGTCAAAAGGTGTAGGGAAAAAATACCTGACATGCAAATAAATTAGCAAGACATTTATGGAAAAAATACCTGACAGGCAAAATAAATCAGCAAGACATTTAGTGAATGAAACGGCAAAAATTATTTAAGAAAAAACTAAACCATCCGATACTGTACACAGTTTGATAGGTCAGTCAGGGAAGACCCTCATTCCTTAAAATGAAACTAATAATTCTTGGAGTTGAAAATCACAAAAACACTATCCAAAACATCGTTGCCTCTTGAATAATCAAACGAAACATCTCAAAAAAGGAGGTATAAACAATGCATGTAATACTCAAAAAGCAAGAACCTAACACAACTGAGTGTTCTCTAGAACTTCTTGGCTCTTAGCTTCAATAAGCATTCTAAAAAATGACAAGATAATCTACACATTAGCATACTGACACACCCTACACTTCCTTCTTCATACAGATCCCTCCAAGTGAGAATGAAATTAGGCTCAAATTAACATACAAGTTAGCTCTTTCAATGGTGTACGATGATTTTTTTTTTTGTGCTTTCCACTGTTTTATAAGTGTATTGGGTAACAAATTTTGTGCATTTCTGATTACAAATGACCAAATTTCAGGGCTGAAATGTTTTGTCAAGATCGTAAGTGTAAACAAAGTGGCCAGGTATGTAGCATCTAGATGCTGGTTAATAAAACTAAAAATTCACTAAAGGAAATAAAAAACAACATATAACACCCACTAGATTGCTGTTAAATTCAATTAAATAAAATACAGACCGCTTAACATCACTTATTGACAATATTCACTACCTGCTGAGCGGGACAAACCCATATACACAGGTTAGGTTCAGTAAGACCCTTTGCTTGGCTAATTAGATTAATTGAAGAATTTGCATTTTCAAAAGTTTTACAGGGCAAAAACTTACATTTAATGAGAAGCCCACAGCTATTTCCATAACAGGACATAGGGAACATAGGCTAATCTCCTTCAGATACTGCACTACTGATAACCTTGTACAGTATTTTTTTACTATTATCTCGACAACCCTCATGGCTTTAGGTTTAGCTTACAGACCGAAAGTAGCATTATACTTGCATAATCTCATAGCTGATCAAAATATGCTGGTGGGGAATTAACATAGCAAAATTTTATGTTTATTCCAAAGTCTAATATTTGAAAACGTTCATCCACAGGCTACAGAGAATTTGTTATGCTTAGTGTACAAGCAAATAAACGTTTAAAAGCATTTTGGTTTACTTGTAATTTAATTATTTCAAACCAAGTCAAAGGGTGTAGCCTACATATTTCCCCACCTATACACTGCTGTCGCAACAGTTCCCTCAATCTCATTCATTTTGTCTACTTGTATAAGCTATTAATTTCTTTCTTTAAACCTTCAGCTGAAAATCGTAATGGACAGAGTCAACAGACTATAGACCCAAGAGGTATCCAAAATGAAATTAGCCTGCAGAGAGAGAGACAAGTCATTAGAAAGTGATAAATAAGTGAGGTTATACAAAATAAAACTGATACACTTTAATTCAGATGTCAGCAAATAGTGATGAATTTGATCCTAGGTTAAAAGTCTCTTAGAAATGTTCTTGACCAAATCAAAGTCCCCTCTCTTTTTTTTTGCTTGCCCACCCCAACCTATCGAAAATACCAACGAGTATTCTCGTGTAGCTGAGGACTGCGGCGGGAACACACCTTTACATAACCAAGCACAAGAATGGGGATGAATCTGCGGAAGGTATTGGATAGCTTGTTCAAACGTTCAGTGGCTTTTTGTTTACAATAAAAAAAAAAAAGGCGTGGCTATGTGTTCGAACCTTTCGCCGATCTTAGCTAACATTTTTATGGAGTGGTTTGAGAGGGAAGAGTTGGGTAGATTAAATACAGGGAATCTAAACATCATCAAATGGGTAAAATGCGTGGATAGCATCCTGATTGTTTATAAGGGAGAAAGGGAAGAACTACACAAGTTCCTGGAAAACATTAATAAACTAAACGAACAAATCAGGTTCACACTAGAAGAGATAGAAATTCCCTCCTTGGATGTCCCGGTAAAGAGTTCGTTCTCCAGCCACACAAAAAGTCAAGCCATGCTCTGGTATTTTTTTAAATACTGAAGGCTAAACCCGCCTGACGAGCCCTTTGGCAAGGGCAAAACCTCAGTGGATGAAGCCAGATGCAGAAAGAACAAAACCCCTCCATGAGCCTACAACGCCAAAAACTCAATGGATGAAAACCAGATGGAGTGGAAGGAAGAAGCGTCTGATGAAAAGACGGGGCTGAAATCACAATAATTCGAGTTTCTTGGTGTTGTACTGTAGGCTTTCATGGCGGGGATCTTCGTTCTTTCTGTATCTGGCTTCATCCACTGAATTTACAGTGGCGCCAAAACATATGTGTAATCGGCCTGGGCCTACGAAAAAAAAAAAAAAATTGCCAGGTAAACGGTTCTCTATCACTCACTAAATTAATTTCTTTACCGTATTGAACGAATAGTTAAACCTCTACATTTATCAAATTAATCTAACAGTATTGGTAAAAGTAATCAAACCTTAGAATGCTAAGTAAAACTACTCAAAAGTTTATAAAATGCGTAAGAATTCTGCCAAAGAGAACGGAATATAGTTATTCGTAACTCTTAGCAGTGACTTTGTTAAAGTTAGAAAGATAATATTATTATGTACAAATAAATTTACAACATCTATGGAAATAAATATGCAACAAAAAGAAAGAATAGTAAGAGTTACAAAACGACTCCCCGGGCCTCAAGAATTAAGACTTTTGTGATGTACGACACCTTATACCAGGATGCATGTTAGCGCCGGTGGCAGATGTATGATGTTTTCGTTTGTGTATATATGAAAATTATAGTTTTAATATATACATATTTTTTTTTTACACAGATAATACACTGGTGTTTTTGCATCCTTACTAACTTCTTTTAAACAATTTTTCATGGCGTCAGATATCTCTCTTGAAAGAATTTAAAATATTTACCACTAGAGAATGTTTACGTAGTTAGAAAAAAGCAAAGGAAAAAAAAAAGTTTCTGCAACTTGAGTCTCTCCTCGATTCATAAAAATACGAGGCAGTGTTGCTTCAGGGTAGACAGTTCAAACTAGTCGTTGTTCTCATATTTATTAACGCAAACGTATTAGTACAACTGTTGATAGTGCAACCGAACGCTACGCTACCTGTTGACAGATGAGGAAGTGGTGATAAGCAACTGATAAGACTTCACTTGGGAAGTCGGCCCAAATATAGTCTACCGAGTTGGTAAGTGATAATAACTGAATCTGTTGTTCTACTTCTTTCTTCTTGACGATTATATTGTGTAAATAATTCGCGTACATGTAATGCAATGATTCTCTCTGAACATTTGATCAATAAAAGCGCAATAAAATTGAGGAGAATAACGAAACAATAGCTATAGTATTCAGACTACAAATATACGTAATTCAAGGATATATCCGCAAAGACGAATAATTAACCCTATGAATGCGTGATAAAGATACTGGGAAACAAAACCAATGAAATAAGGCAAAATCAAATAATAAAACCATACACTTATTGCGCAGTCGAGGTCATCCATCCAAGCACTGACCGGACCCAACATTCCTCAACTTGATAAACAAAAAGACTTCCGGAAGTCAGTATGTCTATGACACACGAATGACGAACCGTAATATTTTCGTATAATCTCGGAATCAGGGACAACGGTCGAGAGCTTTCTTACTCACTATTTCTTTTTATGGTCACGATGACTCGGCGCTTTTATGGAGATCTGCACGTCATTGTGACTGCTCCATATTTCGACAGGTTTTTGTATTGTACTCTCTTTTGTTAATGGTTACCACTGCTTTTTTTTTTCTTTTCTTTTATAAGTCTGGGTCGTTATCAAGCAAATTTGTGATTAGAATGAGATTCCTTGTTCACTTGCGTATTTGTTTTGTTTATTTGTTTTTTTGTCAAGACGCATCTGAAACGGTTTGACGGATTTCAAGGAATATTCCTGTTTCTATTACGAATACTGATTCTACGCGTATACTGATCTTGCGGTACTCTCATTCATGAACATACATTTTATCCATAAGTTGGCTTAAGAAGAAATTTATCCTTCTGGTCGTTCAAGTTCTGACATTTCACACATAAAACAGACTCACATACTCATCTCCCATGCACACACACACATACACACGCAAATAAACACGTCCAAACATCATCTGCAAGCAACCAGGAAGACCGTTTTTTCGCAACCCGTAATGTCAGTTTCGAGGACCGTGAATTTAAATGATGAACTAGGCCTATATTGGGTAAGGTACGAATATTCTGGATATTGCGAGAGAGAGAGAGAGAGAGAGAGAGAGAGAGAGAGAGAGAGAGAGAGAGAGAGAGAGAGAGAGAGAGAGAGAGAGAGAGAGAGAGAGAGAGAGAGTCTTTGAAATATGATACCGATTAAATGAATGACCAGATGTATAGAATCACAGAGCAACAATTGGTTTTCATGAACAGGGAGTTCGAACTAAGGTAGCCTACTCAGGAATGGACTTAATTGAAGTAAAGGTCAAACTTTCTTATTTGGAGAGAGAGAGAGAGAGAGAGAGAGAGAGAGAGAGAGAGAGAGAGAGAGAATTTCTAACCCTTTCATCTTCGTAACACTTTCTGTACGCGTAACCACGAAATTTTGCTTAGCTCCAAAAAAGGCAAAAGTAATCACTCGTTCAACTCAGTGACAGTGACGTCACATGAAAGCACAAGTGGTTCAGGATAACGCTATTTGGCAACTGCCTCGGATGAAACGTCAAGGCCTTTATAGAGGCCCTCCACCGGGGCCGGGAGCCCACCCTCTTTCTATGACAGTAGACGTTACTGACCCGAGGTGAATACAAGTCTCAGGCTGTTTTGAGTCAATCTGAAGCCATTCGCAGGATTTACGGTAAAGTCAAGACCCTTTTTGTTTGGTTTAAAAATGACTGTCAGGGAGAAGTGAGATCAACTTGTACTTTGATGACACAACTAAAAATTTGTAACTAAAGTTATGATGAGGATGATTTGGTGTCGACATTAAATAAATTACAAAATTGAAATGTGAATGATTTTGACAGATTTCAGGTAAATGACGCGACCAAGATGGAATCAGGTTCTACGTATTGATTGGATTTAAAGTGAATTATAAAAGAAAAAAAAAGTATTTTGGTATAAAATAAATCTATCAAGTAGGAGATCAAGTAGTATATATATATATATACACAAACTCTATATATATATATATATATATATATATATATATATATAATATATATATATATATATATATATATATATATATATATATATATATATATATATATATATATATATATATATATATATATATATATATATAATATAGTGGTTAGTTTACTGAACCCCAACCGGTGAAATCCGGATCTGCGTAAAGGCAGCGTGAATGAAAACAAGTGATTATTTCTTCACATATTTGTTCTTTCTCCTTATCTAATCTTTTGAGGAAACTGCGTACTATTTTAACACTGGCAATCTCCTCTTTTTCTGACAATTATTTGCTTTTTCATTTAAATATAAATGTATTATAATATATATATATATATATATATATATATATATATATATATATATATATATATAAAGTGACACTCCTATAAAACAATTAGTATATATATATATATATATATATATATATATATATATATATATATATATATATATATATATATATATAGTATGTGGAGCATTGTAATGTACGTTGTCATATGATCCTTGATGGAATGTCCGACAGTGTTTAAGAAATCTTGGGCGAGATGAACGCTTGTGTCAGTGCATACCAGATTGTTTGGTAAACTGCAGTTCTCGCGATGAGCGAAAGGAATTTGGGTCTTGGAAATCTAGGTGGCTCACGTAGTCACGAGCGTTGACCCTGTTGACCTGTATCGTGTCACGGGATCTCCACGTTACGGGAGTGGCGAGAGAATGTCCTAGAATTACGAGTGTGTGCGGAAGTCCGCTCGAAAGGGGTCATTAAAGTGTAATGTATGGATTGTCAGTGTAGATTAACTATTTTGGCAGTAACTTGAATTGGTGTACGTTCTGCCTGGCGCTAGACTTTGCCAGTAAAGGTGGATTTGTTAGTGGTCATACGCTAAGGGAGTTTCTGATATATAACTATGACTTTGGTCATGACAAACTTTGACATTATTTTGGTAGTGTTTAAATGATTGGTGTCAAAATGTACTTGCCGGTCTGAAAGTCTGAATTTTCATTTAATTCTTTAATTTCTTGTTGTCTGTTTGTCATGTTAAAGACCATGAGTTTCGTCTAGCCTTAGTTTTCAATTCAAGCTGTGACAGAGAGAGAGAGAGAGAGAGAGAGTGACGTCCATAGAGAGAGAGAGAGAGAGAGAGAGAGAGAGAGAGCTCTGCCTGGCGAAGTGATCAACGCTACCAATGTGTGAGTCCATAGAGAGAGAGATATAGAGATACATACATATATATATACTATATACTGTATATATGTATAGTGTTGATCAATATATACCAATATATATATATATATATATATATATATATATATATATATATATATATATATATATATATATATATATATATATATATATATATATATATATATATATATATATATATATATATATATATATATATATATATATATATATATATATATATACGATCTGGGTTCAGTTCATATCTTCTCTATATATATATTACAGTATTATGATTGTTATTTCACTTATTATTATTATTATTATTATTATTAAATTAAAAGAGAAAGTGAAGAATAAATCATATAAGAACAATAAAAAAGAAAAACAAGGAAAACAATGAAAACTACGAAATAATATAATAATAATAATAATAATAATAATAAACTAAAAATAATAATAATAACATCCATGCTTTCATGTTTATATTATGTTTATATAACTAGTGAATCTTTGTTTCAGCAATTAAAGAAATAATTCTCATTTCTCTCCTTCCAGTTCTGAGTGGATGAGAAATCCCGGACAACGATGATTCTCGAACTCATTATCTTCCTCTCACTCGTTCTCATCCTTCGCCATTGGCTCAAGAGACCTAAGGGATTGCCTCCAGGTAGGGAAAGAGAGAGAGAGAGAGAGAGAGAGAGAGAGAGAGAGAGAGAGAGAGAGAGAGAGAGAGAATGTGATAAGGGAACACTCGTGCGGAGCTCTGGGGGTGAGGAGAGGGGGGGGGGGGATGGGGAAGCCACGTAAACATAGGGATGATGACAAAAAAATAATAAAGATAAACATAATAAAAATATGAAAAATAAAAAAAATACAAAAACGGAAAGGGCTGGAAATATAAGGGAAACAAAGCTATACACACACACACTCAGAATACTGGAACTCCAACACACACACACACACACAAAAAAAAACTCCAACTGACACGACTTTTTTTCAAGTTACAGAAGACGGGAGTCACACAACGCCTTTTAGTGACGTCTCAGGGACTGCTGTTTTAAATTAACTTGGCCTTATGCCAGCACGGGCTCTTGCTCCAGGAGCAGCCCGTCAACCAATCCGAGGATTGGTGATACGTTAGTGCCGTATATCACTGACATCCGGGGGGAGGGAGCGGGTTTACACTGATGACGTCACTAAAGGAGAGATACCTGAAGGTTTGGATCCCTCTCTGTTTCGTACACAGGTACATCATCTTTTTAAGTCTTTTATTAACAATTTTTCGTATTACAGGTCCACTTGGGTATCCGATTTTCGGCTCCGGCGTCTGTTTTCAGATGAAGCAAGTACTGAATTACCAGAAGAAATATGGAGACGTCTTCATGTAAGTCAGAAGTGCTAACATCGCTTGTTCGTCTTGTTTGAAAATGTTTTTAAATTTGGGAAATACATAAAAACACTCTTCTACTGTGTCAACTAATATTCCCTCCTTTTCCTATAATTATTCTATCTTCATCTTGACCTATTTAATTTGTGTATTCCTAAATGGCAGGCTAGAATTCGCCGGAGTGAAATTTCTCTACATCTGCGACTACAAACTGATGAAGGACGCCCTGGGAAGGACCGAGTTCTCGGACCGTCCGAATTTAGAAGGATTCCACTTCATGACCGACGGGAAGGAAGCAGGTGACCTTGACCTTTTGTTAAAGTATTTTTTTTTATACACATCAACAGGTAATTTGTTTACCAGGTGTTATGAATATGCAGACGATTTTAGGGTCTTCCTAAGTTCTTGCTAAAGTTTTCTGTAATCGGTGATTTTGCAAGTTTTACAGAGCTTCCTATACTGCAGATACGTAAATTGAATACGTGCTCGGTATATATTTTCTTCGTCTCATACTAAAGGTTGCCTCAGGACTAAAAAAATGGTCAGTTTTCAAGATACAATTTTTCCCAGCATTTTTCTTAAACTACAACCATTGCATTTTTATACAAACTATGACCACTGATTTCTTACTCAAACTAGGGCCGTTAATTCTTTACTCAAACTGCAACCGTTGCTGCATCACTCAATCTATATCCATTAATTTCCTACTCAAAATAAGGCCATTTCTTATCCCTCCAAGTATTGCCATTACTTATCACTCAAACCATTACCATTAATATCCTTCTCAAACTATAAACATTGCTGCATTACTCTGAAAATGATAATTTTTCCTTTACTCAAACCATGACCGTTACTCGACCAGGTGTGATCATGAGCAACGGTCAAAGGTGGGTCAATGCCCGACGGTTCCTCCTCCGGAACCTGAGAGATTTGGGCATGGGCAAATCGAGCCTGGACGAAGCCATCATCCACGAGGCCCGATACCTGATCGAGGACTTCCAGCAATACGCTGGAAAGCCTTCCAAGTTTCCAGAGTCTCTGAATATCGCCGTTCTGAATGTAGTCTGGCAAATGGTTGCAGGTGAGTTGGATTTTTGAAATGACTTCGAATGAGTTGGGTATTTGCAGTGAATGCGAGTGAGTCAGATCTTTGCAATGACTGTGAGTGAGTTGGGTCTTTGCAATGACTGCAAATGAGTTGGGTCTTTGCAGTGACTGCAAGTGAGTCAGATCTTTGCAATGACAAAATGAGTTGGGTTTTTGCAATGACCGTGAATGAGTTGGATCTTTGCAATGACTGCAGATTAGTTGGATCTTTGCAATGATTGCAAGTGGGTTGGGTCTTTGCAATACTGTGAGTTGGTGAGTTGTGTCTTTGCAATGATTTTGAGCAAGTTGGTGAACTGGTTCTTTGCAATGACTGTAAGTTAGATCTTTGCAGTGACTGCGAGTGAGCTGGGTCTTTGCAATGACTGCAAGTGAATTGGGTCTTTGCAAAGACTGCGAATGTCCCTTAGTCTTCAGAGACGCAATACATAGCTGAAAGTATCCAAAGGGACCGTAAAAGTGGCTGATTATCCCAGATGTCTGGAGAAATTAATCTCATAAAAATGTCCCCCCGTCTGTGGAAGACTTAAGATTGTATTCTTCAACGATTACTGTCCAAGTTTATGAAGACTGTTTATCTGCTCTTTTAGGTCGGAGGTACGACTTATACGACGAGGAGGTCTGCGATTTCATCAAGATCATGAAAACACTCCAGGACGACTCCGTCGGGTTTTTCATCCTCGAAACTTGCCCGATCTTGAAGAAAATTCTCCCAAAATTTGTCATCAACAAATTCTTCCGAATGGAAGTTCTGGATCAGACTGTGGTTGCTGCAAAGAAGCTGTTTGGGGTGAGTACCTTTGGCTGACTTTGTTTGAGCCTTTGGTTGAGGCTGTTAGGGCGAGTGCCTTTGGTTGATGCTATTTGGGCTAAATATCTCAGGTTAAGGCTGTTTGGAGTGAGGACTTTTGCTCAAGGCATTTTGGGGTCTGTTTGGGTGCCTTTGGCTGCAGCTATTTGGAGTGAGTACCTTTGGTTGAGGCTGTTTGGGGGAGTACCTTTTGTTTGGTGTGCCTTTTCCTCAAAGTCATTTTGGTACCATATCTGCCTACCTCATTTACCCTCTAATGCTCTCCTTTATAACTGTAAGGCAACCCTCTTCCCCCTTAAATTCGTTCATCTGCAATCGGCATGCCTTTTCACTCTTTAGACTCATCTTTTAACAGTGCATAAGATCCTGTATACTCTTACATGTGTTCTTTTGCCGTTTGGCGACCCCTTAACTTCCTTAAACTTGTTCTTCTACAGTCAGGCAATCACGTGTCCCTCTTAGACTTGTTGTTCTAACGTCACGCAGCTCCATTACCTCTTATTCCTCTTAGACTCGCCATTCCAATGATTCCATTTGATTAAGGAAGCTTGGCATCAATTGTTTACGTTTCCTCTTCTTCACAGAAAACGATAGAAGCCAGGAAGGCCGAGTTGGACGTCAACCACGCAGAGAATGTGATCGACGAGTACCTCATTCAGATGAGCGACAAAACGGATATTGCCGAGTTCTTCAGCGGTATGTATTATTGAAGATTCCATCCTTCCATTCAATTCTCCACGGTCTCTGAGGAAAATGATTTTGCAGTGTTTTTTGTCGGGATGCCAAGTTTAGAGTAATCTTAAATTAAAATAATTCTTAACTTGCACGTAAATTCTGAAAAGAATCTCACGTTTCACGTATCCACCTTCATAACTTTCACATGTCCTGCTAAAGATTAACCTGGCTTTCAGAGGTCGACCTGATGAGGGTCATCTTTGACCTGTTCAGTGCCGGTTTCGACACGACCTCCAACATGCTCAGGTGGATGATACTCTTTGCAGCCAAGTACCCGGACATCCAGAAGAGAGTTCAGGAGCAAATTGACGAAGTGGTTCCTCGTGGGGAGTTTCCTACCAACCAACACAAGTCACAGTAATTATTAGTTTATTTCTTGGTTTACCTTTATTTATGCTCTATTTTTTTTTGCCAGCATTAGTCCGTTACTTCTTATTATCTTCTTTGTCTTGATTTATTTCCTTGAAATTTTTTGCTGTGTTCTAAGGACACTGACTTAGTAAATTAGCGGCCTCTTTAGCTTGTTTGATATAAACTATATTCATTGCAATTTCAGCAGCCATTTCACTCTTCCTGACTGTTGAATCTCAGGTCCCACATGACCCATTTGACGTCCGTACCAAACTCATAAGGACTGCTGCAAGTTTCAGTTAATATTACTACAGGGAAAATAGTTAACCATGCACTCAACACTTCTCTTTCATCCGGGCTTGGGACTGGCTTAAGTTGATGAACTCTCTTGTTGGAGAACTTAGAATCCCTTTCACTGAAATACTGACTTGTAGCTGGACTATCACTATAAACGACATTTTAACTTCAGGTTACCTTCGATTTCAATCTCTCAATTTCAATCTGTCCTAGTCTGGGACTGGACTGAGTGTATGAACCACTTTAACTGCGATTTAACTGACAGTTGGACTGCCAACCCAAAAAGACTTTTTAACCCCTTATTTCGGACATTTTAAATTTGGTTTATCTTTGCTTTCAATCTCTCATCCCTTATCCGGGCCCTGGAGCTGGACTGAGATTCAACCTACAGCTGGACTGTCGCTGTAGTGACATTTTAACCTGCAATTTCAAAGGTCATTTTAACTTCAGGTTGCCTTTGCTGGAAGCCTTCATCCACGAGGTCCTTCGAATGAGTTCCCTCATACCTTTCGGTGTCATTCACGCCACTAATGTGGATACCCACCTAGCAGGATACCTCGTTCCAAAGGTATGGGTCTGTTGTCAAGATAAGTCTTATTGGCGATTTTTTTTACTGTATGTTTTAATGTATATTTTTATGTAAACGCACACACGTGTGTGTGTGTGTGTGTGTGTGTGTGTGTGTGTGTGTGTGTCACAATCTGAAATGCACTGAGCAATTTCAACCAAACTTGGTATACATATGACTTAGTATTTAGAAATCAGCACTGTGGGTGTAAGACATCACTAGCACCAAAGGGCACCAAAGGTGGAGGGGGAAGGGCTTCCCTGAAACGGGGTTGGTTATGGCAGTTGATGAGGTTAGTAGAGTTTTAGGCTCCCAATTGCAAGGCCTATAGTTCAGTCTTGACCTGCCCCACACCAGTCGACCCAGATATAAAAAAGTTTAACACAAGAAGTCAGGGAAAGAGCTTAGGGCCTGCAACCCCATCTCAAAAAAGACATGTGATAGCCATGCCCTCTAACAGGAGAACTTGGAAAGAAATTATGACATTTACTTATCTTCTTATTCTGTTTATCTTTTCACTTTCCATTCGCAGGGCGCGTACGTCTTCAGTATGGCAGGATTTTCCCATCAGGATCCACGGTACTGGGAGAGTCCCCTGGAGTTTAAGATCGAAAGGTTCTTGGACGAAGAGGGAAAGTTCATTTCCCACAAGGAAGGATTCGCTCCATTTTTGATAGGTTAGTGTTATTAGAGAGATGTGACGGATCTCTCTCTCTCTCTCTGTATTTGGACCTTCTGTTCTGTATAATTAATGGGTATCCTGTCTCCTTGTCCAACTAAAACCATTATTATTATTACTATTAAAAGTTTCTCTTGGCCTATTATTATTATTATTATGTTCGTTTATCTATCCATGTATTCGCTGTTCAACGTTTCCATCAGTCCTCTACGTCATACTTTTGCTTTCGGTATTACCCATCCATGTATCTATCCTTCCATAATGCTGTTTATTCCTTCACATCATCCTTCTTCATTTATCGATCTGGATCCATCTATACATCCATTTCTTCTTCCAGGCAAAAGAAGTTGCTTGGGAGAATCTCTGGCCAGAATGGAGTTGAGCATCTTCTCAGCAGCGCTGTTCCAGAACTTCACTTTCTCGCCACTAGAGGGACAGGAGGTTGACCTCACTCCACAAAATATACCCATGGCTAATTTCGTGAAGGACCAAGACTTTCTCATATCCGTCAGGAATTGAAGTTAATTGTTGTGTGTGCATGCGTGCGCACGCACAAATCTATACAGAATTACGTACTAAATACTGCCTATAGTTACAGATAGATTTAACCTAATCTATATATGTAAAAATGGATGTATGTATGTATGTATATATATGTATGCATGTGTGTGTATGTATGTTCCAGCATAACCCTGAAACCTGTTGAGCATTTTGAACCAAACTTGGTATACATATGACTTACTGTCTGGAAAAGAATACTGTGGAGGTAAGACATCACTAGCACCAAAGGGCACCGAGGGGGTAGGGGTGGGAAGGGCTTCCCTGAAACGGGCTGGTTCTGCCCATAGACTTAAAACTAAATAAACTCTAAGGGTTTATCAAACATTTCAGTATACATATGACTTACTATCTGGAAAAGAATACTGTGGCACCAAAGGGGGTGGGGTGGGAAGGGGGTAACATGTAAAAATAACTGTAAACAACAGATATTTGTGTCTAATCCATAGTTTTTGAGGTCACTGAGATGAATAGTGGCACTCCCAATGCCCTTCAAGTCCAAGTTCAGGCCCCGATAGGAAGGGGGGTGTGACGGGGTGAAAAATAAAATGTAAAGAATGACTGATATTAGTGTCTAATCCACAGTTTTCGAGGTCGCTGAGATGAACAGCGGCACTCCCAATGCCCTTTTAAGTCCAAGTCCAGTCCTGATAAGAATGGGGGGGGAGTGAAAAGGGTTTACTGGTTGTCATTCAGAGGTTTCCCGGGCAGCGCCAGGTTGGTCAGCTAGTTTTATTTAAACATAACTAACGTCGTAACCATGTGATGACTCGAAGTTTTCAATAAAGAATATTTCATATTTTACATAATTTCATTCAGTGTTCCCTTCAGTGGACAGAGGTAGATTTTAAATGGTTGGACTGTTCTTATATATATATAAAAAAAAAAAAAAAAAGACCATAAACAAAAAATTCAAATCTTGCCACAAACGGAAGAGAAAACAATGTCTAGAATGCAGCCAGCATACATTTGGTGCAAGGTCTTTCCATGGTTCATGATACTTCGTACTACAGATACAAAGTCAGCATAACAGAACGCACTAGTATTTTGTCCCTTAGCAGCAAGGCCGCAGGGGGACATACACCTCTGATGAGAATAATGTAAAGGGAAAAATATGAAAACTTAATTACTAATAATATACCAATAGATAAAAATTGGTGAAATATCCTGTCTACAGTTATCTGAGGTGACCTATTTTACAAGTTTTTCTCTCTTAGCAATAAATGTTTGGAAACCAACTGTGAGAACTTACGCATGTTTATTATCAAATTTAAATTTACGTTTCTTGTCTGAATCCCTTACAGATTCTGTTATCATTTATCCTCATTAATATTTTATGTTTGCTAACATTATAAATTAATTCCTTTTATTTTGCACATATTATTTGCACATATTAATCCTTTTCTCTTAGTTGTTCTTCCAATATTCCTGTCCCAGAATTAGATGTCTCAACCCCAATTCAAATAAATAGTAATTATATCTTCCTGGAATTTTTGAACTTTTGCTATGTGTAGAGTTCAAATTCTCACATTCCTCGCCATTTCAATTAACCTAGCCTACCTATTCTTTCAGCATTCGACATTTCAATTAGCCTAGCCTAGCTACTCATTCAGCATTCACCATATTCAATTAACCTAGGTTAGCCTAGCCTATTCATTCATAATTTCAATTAACCTAGCCCGGCTATTCTTTCAGCGTTCGACATTTCAATTAACCTAGCCCAGCTATTCTTTCAGCATTCGCCCTATTCAATTAGCATAGCCTAGCCTATTCAACATTCATCATTTCAATTAACCCATCCTTCAGCATTCAACATTTCATTTAGCCTAGCCTAGCTCCTCATTCAGCATTCACCCTATTCAATTTGCCTAGCCTAGCCTATTATTCACTCCACATCCATCCTATTTAATTAGCTTGACCTAACCTATTCAATCAGTTTCATGTCTAGTATAGGTTACTTTTGTTCTGCCCTTCGTAAGTATCAATTTTGTCATAAACATTGACTTTTGCATCTGAAACATCCCAGCAACCACAAATATGAACTGTGCGTCCTCCAGTCAGCACAGTACAATACAGTATGCCCTTTGGTGTTGGAATTGGAATATCAAATCTAGGCCAGAGGCCAAGCGCTGAGATCTATGAGGTCATTCGGCGCTGAGAAGGAAACTAGGAGTAAAGGTTTTTAAATGTTTAACAGGAGGAAAACCTCACAACGGTGCTATGAAACAATTGTTAGAAGAGTATAAAGAAGTTAAATGGAATAAAGAGATTATGAACGGAAGTACAGCAAATGGAATGAAGGGGTAGCAGCTAGGGGCCGAAGGGACGCTGCAAAGAGCCTTAAGTAATGCCGACAGTGCACCATGTGAGGTGCACAGATGGCATTAACACTCTACATGGTTCCCTTGGTGCTATCTGACTCTTTCTGAAGTTATTACAAAAAACAGTATGTCCTGTAATCATCTGTTTCAAGGACACTGCCATCAACGGAAAAGAAAACAATGACTACAAAACAGTCAACATACACTTGGTGCAAAATGTAAACAGTTTTCTTTCCAAGGTTCATGATAACTCGTCCTACATATACGAAACCAGCATAACAGAACACACTAGTTTTTTGTCCCTTTGCAACAAGGCTGCAGGCAATATACAACTCAGATGAAAATAATTTGGTAGACCTAAGCCGGCATTCCGGGGCGAACCCCCCACCCCCCTCCATAGCTAATATGGCAACATAGCTAATATGGCAACATTGTAACCAGTAAATATCCCTAAAAATACCAACCTAACGTACCCTTGGGTGTTTACTGGTTACAATTTTGCCGTATTAGCTATGGAGGGGGATGGGGGGCTCGCTGCGGAATGCCGGCTTAGGTCTACCCTGTCATGTAGTCTTCAAAGGTCAATTACAATTTAGTTACAACCGGCCGACAAAATATTACTTTAAATTCTTGTAAAGCAAGTAAAATAACATAGGACAGCGTCAATTGCCATAGTCTAGCTCACCGTGGAACTACGGCTTAGAATTACCAATAATATAAAGGAAAATCTGGGATAAATTAATTACTAATAATATACAACATATATAAAATAATGATATATACTATCTACAATGATCTAATGTGCCTTATTTAACAAGGCGTTCTCTCTTAGCAATAAAAGTCTTGAAACCAACTGACCCAGTTTTGATCTTGCAATGCATCTCATAGTCTACATTCCTGTAGATATGAAAACCAAGAAAATCCTGGTCACGATACAGTGGCTGCCGTGCTTATTTTAGAAAATTTGATGCTTAGTCTCTACCTGGTATCAGAAAACTAATTATGGCACTGTAATTAACCTATATACTAAAAGTACTGCCAATATTGCCAGGGTTAACTAATCATGCAAAACAGCATACAACACCCACTAGAATACTTTTAACTTAGTTCAATAAAATATAGAAACCTTAATGATATAGATACTGTATGTGATACTGTATGTTAATCAACTGCGTAAGCACTGACCATCTTTTTATGACAATATTCACTAACTGTTGAGGCCATTTGCAAACCCACAGACACTCAAGTTAGGTTAGGCAATAACTTATTTTCTGGATAATTAGCATAATTCACAAGCACCAGCAATTATACATAAACATTTTACAAACCAAAAACATATTTAAGTAAAAACCCACAGCTATTTCCGTAGATGGATGATGGGAAAATAGCCTAACAGTGATGATGCACCACTGATATGACATTGTAAATAGTTTTTATGACTACCAAGACTGCCAGCCAACTAAGTATTTAATATACAGATGCCATACAGCCCTCATGGTTTTATGTATAGTATACATACCAGCAGTAGCATCTAACATGTATATAATCTCACAATTATTTAAGTGCAATAATCCTGGTTGGAAAAAAAGGCAAAAATCTTATGCTTTATGGAGTCTGATTCTGGAGTAAGTCCATTCAGGGGCAACATAGAATTTATCATGCGTACAAAACATTCAAATCAATATTTAAAAGCTTTTCATTTACTTGCAACTTAATCTTTCAAACCAAATCAAAAGCTCTAGCTTACATATTTCGATAATTTTTGGAAGACTCCAGCCAGCCATTTTTGACTGAAAAACCATTTTGGGGTTTTCATGCAAAAATGGCTTGGAAATGTTAGGGCACTAAAGGAACCTAAAAATACCAACCTAACGTATCCTAGGGGCGTTTACTGGTTACAATTTTGCCTATTAGCTACCTAATTTAATTTTTTTTGTTATTATGCACGTGCGAGCTGGAGTCTTTCAAAAAATAACTCCTATTCTTCCAATGTCAACGTTTCCTTATTAATTTTATACCTACAAGGTGTTGGTTATTATTATGACTTTTAACAGTCTCACAAAAATCTTGATTTAATTCACTCACAAGGCAACAAAATATCTGCCAAACAAAACTGGCAGCCATTCGGAAACTCTGGGGAAAAGTCGCAGCTCCCTACCTTGGGATACGCCAGTCCAGGGGTGACGAAACCTTCCCAAACAGCAGCTGGGGTCCATTTGTAAAGCGAAGTTGCAAAAGTTATCAACCAAACAGAGACCACGAAGGTTCATTTCTTTCGCTAACGTCCTTTCACACCTCCTACAGACACTTTTTATGGAGTAAACACAACATGGCAGCAAAAACACAAGGACATCAGGTTGAGAAATCCTCAGTGGCGCCACGCCCAGGCGGCTGCTTGCTGAAGCTCTGTTACCAAGTTTCAACAACCGATTCCAGTACAACCCATCAATAACCTCAAAAGCAATCAGTTAACTACACGGGACATATTGTACTATATGACTGGAGCATGCTCAGTTCCATTCGTGTTTGCTGGGATGCCCCAGATCACCATAGAGTTCCCTATGACCATAAAAAGTATTAAATGTTCATATCTCGAGTGATGTAAACATTTGCAGGTTCTGTTTGGTGAAAGCATTCTTTCATATATTGCTATTAATTGCATTCTTTCACACTGGTCTGAAAGTCGTATGCATTTTCTTTGCATGCTACGTTACGGTAAAGCTTTATTATTTTTTTCTATCTTGTTTATTTATAAGAATAGAAACAGCAGTTTCTAATCTAACTCTTTTGGTTGAAGGAAACACTACAGGCTATGAACTAATATGTACAACTTGATATATACTTTATTGAAAACTTCGTGTATAATACTTTAAAAGAAAAAACTTCGGTAACAATACTAGAAATTCAATAATGTGTTATTTAAAACTGTAGAGAGCCCTCGCTCTATAAAGTTCTGTCAATATGAGCTTGCATACGCGTACACACGCACATTCACGCAAACATACACTGACAGTCGATCAATCTCAATTCCTGACGGATATGAGAAAGTCCTGCTCCTTCGCAAAATTCGACAGGGGTACATTTTGCGAGGTGAGGTCGATCTCCCGTCCCTCTAGCGGCGAGAAAGTGAAGTTCTGGAACAGAGCCGCCGAGAAGATGCTCAATTCCATCCTGGCCAGAGATTCTCCCAGACAGCTTCTTTTGCCTGGAAGAAGGAATGGATACATGGGTAAAGATGGATAAATAAAGAAGGATTGTGTAAAGGAATAATCGGCATTATGGGAGGATAGATTAATGGATGGATAAAAGATGGACAGGGCTGAAAGAAAAGGGATGATGTGTTGGACAAGGAAACTTTTTATAAAGAAACAAAATGCCGTTAATTATACAGAACAAATCCAGAGAGAGAGAGAGAGAGAGAGAGAGAGAGAGAGAGAGAGAGAGAGAGAGAGAGAGAGAGAGAGAGAGAGAGCTGTCACATCTTCATACACTTACCTATCATAAACGGAGCGAATCCTTCCTTTTGGGAAATGAACTTTCCCTCCTCGTCCAGGAACCTTTCGATCCTAAACTCCTGGGGACTCTCCCAGTACCGTGGATCCTGATGGGAAAATCCTGGCACGCCGAAGACGAACGAGCCCTGGAAATGGAAAGCATAATATAAATAGAATAAAAGAAATGTATGTCTTATTTTCTTTCCAAGTTCTCCTTTTTAGAGGGCGTGGCTACCACGTCTTTTTTGAGATGGGGTTGCAGGCTCTAAGCTCTTTCCTTGACTTCCTATCTTAGTACTTTTTCATATCTGGGTCGACTGGTGTGGGGGAGGTCAGGATTGAACTATAGCCCTTGCAATTGGAAGCCTAAAACTCTACCTAACCTCGCCAACTGCCACCAGCCTGTTTCATGGGGAGAACCAGTCCTGGTTCAGGGAAGCCCTCCGTGCCCCCTGGTGCCCTTTGGTGCTAGTGATGTCTTACGCCCACAGTGCTGATTTCTAGATAGTAAGTCATATGTATACCAAGTTTGGTTGAAATTGCTCAATGTGTTTCAGAGTAATGGTTGCACATACACACATATCTTGAAAACAGACCCATACCTTTGGCACGAGGTATCCTGCTAGGTGAGTATCCGCACCAGTGGCGTGAAATACACCGAAAGGTATGAGGGAACTCATTCGAAGGACCTCGTGGATGAAGGCTTCCAGCAAAGGCAACCTGAAGTTAAAATGACCTTTGAAATTGCAGGTTAAAATGTCAGCTACAGCGACAGTTCAGATGTAGGTTAAATCTCAGCCCAGCTCCAGGCTCTGGATAAGGGATGAGAGTTTGAAAGCAAAGCTAAACCAAATTTAAAATGTCTGAAATAAGGGGTTAAAAAGCCTTTTGGATTGGCAGTCCAACTGTTAGTTAAATCTCAGTTAAAATGGTTCGTACACTCAATCCAGCCAAAGGCTCGGATAAGGGATGAGTTTAAAAACAAAAATAACCATCAGGTAAAATGTTATTTGCAAGAGTGTGTTAAAATGTTAGTTATACTAACAGTCGAGCTGTAGGTTAAATCTCGGTTAAAATTATTGTTCACACACTCAGTCCAGTCCCAGGATAGGACAAAGGACGTGAGACTGAAATCGAAGTTAACCTGGGATTCTCAGTTCTCCAACAGGAGAGTTCATCAACTTAAGCTGGTCCCAAGCCTTGATATAGGAGAAATGTTCAGTGCATAGTTAACGATTTTCCCTGCAACTTGCAGCAGGCCTTAGCTGTTTGGTACGAATGCCAAGAGAGTCAAGGTGGGACATGAGAGTCAACAGTCAGGAAAAGAGAAATGGCAATGAGTATAGTTTATATCAAACAAGCTAAAGAGGTCACTAATTTGCTGAGCCAACTTCCTTAGAACATAGGCCCAGTTACGAAAAATAGGAATAAACATAGCAAATAAATCAAAGAAATAAATCAGGACAAAGAAGATGATAAGAAATAACTGACTAATGCCGGCAAAAAAAAAAAAAAGATCATAAATAAAGTTAAACCAAGAGATAAACTAATAATTACTGTGGCTTGTGTTGGTTGGTAGGAAATTCCCCACGGGGAACCACTTCGTCAATTTGCTCCTGGACTCTCTTCTGGACATCCGGGTACTTGGCTGCATACAGTATCATCCACCTGAGCATGTTGGAGGTCGTGTCGAAACCGGCAGCGAAAAGGTCAAAGATGACCCTCATCAGGTCGACCTCTGAAAGCCAGGTCAATCATTAGGAGCCATGGAAGTTATTAAGCTGGGCGTGTGGAACGTGGGATCCATTTCAGAATTCATGTGAGAGTTAAGGTTCGTTTTAATTTAAGATCTGGACAGTGAACGAGTCACTCTCAGCAGGGCATCCATACAAAAAAATAAATATTGCAAAATCACTGTCCTCGGAGACAGCGTAGGATGGAATCGCCTGAATTACGTACCGCTGAAGAATTCCGCGATGTCCGTTTTGTCGTTCATCTGGATGAGGTATTCGTCGATCACATTCTCCGCGTGGTTGACGTCCATCTCGGCCTTCCTGGCTTCTATCGTTTTCTGTGAAGAAGAAGAAGAAGAAGTAGGAATGTAAACAATTGGAGAATGGAGACAACTGGCAACTTGACAAGCTTCCCTCAGTTACGATGGGGTCGCTGGAACGTCGAGTCTAAGAGGAATAAGAGGTTGTAAGAGGTGATGAGGTTGCATGATGTGGGCAGAGCAAGTCTAAGAGGGATATGTGATCGCCTGACTGCTGAAGAACAAGTCTAAGATGGGAAGACAAAAAAAGAACACACGTAAGAGGGTACAGGATCGTCTGTATTGGCAGAGGGATGAGTCTAAAGACTGAAAAGGATTGCCTGATAGCAGACGAACTAAGGGGAAAGAGGTTGCCTAACAATAAAAAAAAAAAGTCTTAGAGGACACAAGAGGTAGCCAGATGGTAGAAAACAACCCTTTAGAGTGATGAAAGGCTGCCTATAAAAGAAAGGGTTACCTGCGAGTAACATAGTAGGTCTGAGAGAGAGAGAGAGAGAGAGAGAGAGAGAGAGAGAGAGAGAGAGAGAGAGAGAGAGAGAGAGAGCTGCCTAACGGCAAAAGAACGAGAGTAAGAAGGAAAAAGCTTGCCTGGCAGAGAAAGAATGAGGAGCGTGTCTTAGATGATACAGGAGGTCAGCTGGTGGTAGAAACTCTGTTCTATGAGCCTCAGCCAAAGGCACTACACTAAATAGCCTCAACCAAAGACACTACCCTAAACAGCCTCAACCAAAGACACTACCCTCAAACAGCCTCAACCAAACAGCCTCAACCAAAGTCCCTCAACCCAAACAGCCACAACCAAAGATACTCACCTCAGACAGTCTCAGCCAGAGGCACTCACCCTAAAAGGCCTCAGCCAAAGGCACTACCCCAAACAGTCTCAACCAAAAGCACTGCCCCAAACAGCATCACCCAAAGGCCCTCACCCCAAACAGCCTCAGTCAAAGGCACTCACCCCAAACAGCTTCTTTGCAGCAACCACAGTCTTGTCCAGAACTTCCATTCCGAAGACTTTGTTAATGACAAATTTTGGGAGGATTTTCTTTAAGATCGGGCAAGTCTCGACGATGAAGAACCCCATCGTTTCTTCCTGGAGTGTTTTCATGATCTTGATGAAATCGCAGACCTCCTCGTCGTACAAGTCGTACCTTCGACCTACAAGGAGCAGATAATCATTGCCATAAACTCAGACTGGAGTAACTGAAGAAGAGAATTTTAAGTCTTTTACAAACGGGAGACATTTCTATGAGACAAAATTTCCCATCCATACCTCATGTCTCTGAAGACTAAGAGGTTGTGCTGGCATTAGGCCGTCTTAACATGACATTAATTGCTACTTGAGATACTTGCAACCAGTATACTTCACTCATTCAAAATCATTGCAAAGATCCAACTCATTTACAGCCATTGCAAAGACCCAACTCACTTGCAGGCATTGCAAAGACCTTACTCACTTGCATTCATTGTAAAGATTCAACTCACATGCAGTCATTGTAAAGACCCAATTCATTCGCAACCATTGCAAAAACCCCAACTCACTTGTAACCATTGCAAAGACCCAACTCACTTGCAACCATTTGCCAGACGACGTTCAGAACGGCGATGTTAATAGACTCTGGAAACTTGGAAGGCTTTCCAGCGTATCGCTGGAAGTCCTCGACCAGACAGCGGGCCTCGTGGATGATGGCTTCGTCCAGTCTCGATTTGCCCATGCCCAAATCTCTCAGGTTCCGTAGGAGGAATCGTCGGGCATTGACCCACCTTCGACCGTTGCTCATGATCACTCCTGGTCGAGTAACGGTCATAGTTTGAGTGATAAGTAATGGTCATAGTTTGAATAAGAAATTGATGGTCACAGTTTCTGAGTGATAAGTAATGGTCATAGTTTGAGTAAGAAATTGATGGTCATAGTTTTTGAGTGATAAGTGATGGTCATAGTTTGAATAAGAAATTGATGGTCATAGTTTGAATAAGAAATTGATGGTCATAGTTTTTGAGTGATAAGTAATGGTCATAGTTTGAGTAAGAAATTGATGGTCATAGTTTTTGAGTGATAAGTGATGGTCATAGTTTGAATAAGAAATTGATGGTCATAGTTTGAATAAGAAATTGATGGTCATAGTTTTTGAGTGATAAGTAATGGTCATAGTTTGAATAAAAAATTGATGGTCATAGTTTGAGTGATAAGTGATGGTCATAGTTTGAATAAGAAATTGATGGTCATAGTTTTTGAGTGATAAGTAATGGTCATAGTTTGAATAAAAAATTGATGGTCATAGTTTGAGTGATAAGTGATGGTCATAGTTTGAATAAGAAATTGATGGTCAGTTTCTGAGTGATAAGTAATGGTCATAGTTTGAATAAGAAACTGATGGTCACAGCTTGAGTGATAAGTAATGGTCACAGTTTGAGTAAAGAATCGATGGTCGTAGTTTGAGTACAAATGTCATGGTTGTGGTCTGGGAGAAAATTAATGGCCATGGTTTGGGAAAGATAGTACCTATAGATTCGAAGAGATCTCTTTCGTTCCTGGGGCAACGTTGAATATGAAATGAAGAGAATATGTACCAGGTATGTGTTCAATTTACGTATATGTAGTACAAAAACAATGTATATTAAACAAATATTTTGCAAAATCACTGAGTATATATGTATGTATATATATATAATATATGAAATTTTCAGAACAGGTCAAAGTCAGCTTAAAGAAAAGGTCAAGGTCACCTGCTTCCATCCCCTCGGTCATGAAGTGGAATCCTTCTAAATTCGGACGGTCCGAGAACTCAGTCCTTCCCAGGGCGTCCTTCATCAGTTTGTAGTCGCAGATGTAGAGAACTTTCATTCCAAAGATCTCCAGCCTGCCATTCAAAATACACAAAGTCAACAGGACAAGATAAAGATAGGAAATTTACAGGGAAAGAAGAGGAACATTAATTGACATTATATAAGAGATTTTAAATATATATACA
Source organism: Macrobrachium rosenbergii (assembly GCF_040412425.1). Classification (NCBI taxonomy): domain Eukaryota; kingdom Metazoa; phylum Arthropoda; class Malacostraca; order Decapoda; family Palaemonidae; genus Macrobrachium; species Macrobrachium rosenbergii. Next base: position 33,554,865 of record NC_089763.1, on the reverse strand, counting down.
TTTCCCAGGTATCAAAATCAAAAGTAGAAATATAATACATTTTCAAGCAAAATGAATGACGTCAGCACTTCTAACTTACGTGAAGACGTCTCCATATTTCTTCTGGTAATTCATGACTTGCTTCATATTAAGAGCCATGCCGGAGCCGAAAATCGGATACCCAAGAGGACCTGTAATACGAAAAATTATTAATAATAAATAAAAAAAAAAATACGGTGAGGTATCTATGTATGAATTGGAGAAGGATTCATACCTTGCGGTATCTCCCATTTAGTGACGTCATCGGTTTAAAACCCCGCCCCCTTCCTAAGGATGGCAGTGATATACTGGACTAACTTAATCACCAATTCTTGAATTGGTTAACGGGATGCTCTGGAAGCAAGAGCCCGTGCTGGCATGAGGTTAGATTAATTATTCAAAACAACGATTCTTTTAAGACATCACTAAAAGGCGATGTGTGAATCGCGTCTTCTGTAACTTGGAAAAAATCTACTTTCATTACTCTCTCTCTCTCTCTCTCTGGATTTGTTTCTCTCATGTGGAATCTCTCACCCTTTCCATTTTTCATTTCTGTAATTTTCATATTCATATTTTTACTATGTTTACCTTTATTGTTTTTTTTATTTTATCATTTCTATATTTGCGTGGATTCCCAAACCCCAGACCTCCGTACGAGTATTCCCCCATCATATTTCTCCTCTCTCTCTCCGTGGTTTTATTTCTCTCATGTGGAATCCCTCACCTTTCTCTCTCTCTGTGGTTGTTTCTCTCATGTGGAATCCCCCACCATTCTCTCTCTCTCTCTCTCTCTCTCTCTCTATGTGGTTTTATTTCTCTCTCTCTGGTCTCAAATCCCTCACCTTTCTCTCTCTCTCTCTCTCTATGTTTGAGTTGATTCCCCACTCTCACCATTCTCTCTCTCTCACCCACCTGGAGGCAATCCCTTAGGTCTCGTGAGCCAATGGCGAAGGACGAGAACGAGGGAGAGGAAGAGAACGATTTCGAGAATCATCGTTGTCTGGGATTTCTCACCCACTCAGAACTGGAAGGAAAGAAATGTGAATAATTTCTTTAACTGCTGAAACAAAGATTCACGAGTTATAAAAACATAATATAAAACACGAAAGCATGGATGTTGTTATTATTATTATTATTATTATTTCGCAGTTATAACTGTTTTATGCCCTTCATTCACCTCCTTTATTTTTTCGTTATTTCCCTTACGTAGTTGAGTCTTCACTTCTCTATTTCCTTTTCGTTAATAATAATAATAATAATAATAATAATAATAATAATATAATAATAATAATAATAACGTGAAACAAGAGAGAAAAATGAAATGAACGAACAGTCTGATTATTATTATTATTATTATTATTATTATTATTATTATTATTATTATTATTCTACGGTACCAGCCACAAGGGATATTAACTCTGAAAACAAGTTTCGGAAAAATTCATATTAAAAAACAAAACAGAGAGAATTAATAACAAGTGAATAAAGACAAATTACCAAAACAGAAAAGTTGCAGACATAAAAAAAAAGCAAATGATTACAAGTCAGAAGAAAGAAAGAGTGTTAGAATACCAGGTATTTTTCCTGGCAAGGTGATTAGATAAGGGGGATGAACAATTTATAGTGGAGAAATAGTCACAGTGTTGTAAAACTTAACACAACTACCGCACCCTTCTGGTTCGGTGACTACCAGTCTTATGCGCTAAATGGGAGCCGCGTTTAGTACCAGTCCCTTTGGGGATGAACGTAAAAAATGAACAAAAGACGGTACGTATCATAAACACAAAAGATATATGCATAAAGAAAAACGTAAACACAAGGCGCAGAAGAAAAAAAATTACATATCTTACCTCTTAATTATTTTTTATAGAGAAAAAACTAATTTTTTTTTTATATTTCACTTAAAATCCAACCGCCTTGAAGAACTTGATTACATTACCATCACGTCATTCATTTGACATCCGTCAGATTCAATCACCTTTCAAACTTTGTGATATTTTGCATGTCAAACTCCTCATCTCAACCTTCATTTTGAATTTTAACTGCATCGTCCAAGCAAAAATAGATTTCACCTTTTCCTGACGACCATTTCAAAAGAAACAAAACGAATACTGATTTTACCCTTAATTCTGTGACTGGCTTCGGATTCACCCAGACAGACGGACACGTCTTCTCACAACGAGTTATTAACGTCTACTGTTATGGGAGACAGCAGGAGACGCTATATAAAGGCCACGATTTCTTAGTAGTTGCCAAATAGGGTCATCCTGAACCACTTGTGCTTGCATGTGACGTCATTGTCACCGAGAGGATTAGAAATTTTTTCCTTATCTATTTTTTAATCTTTTCTTTTTTTTTAAGCTTAGTGAGATTTCCTGTTAAGCTTAAAGAAAGGGTAAGAAAGGGAACTCCTCTGGTCCTACTGCTAAATTTTTTCTCTCTCTTTTCCCAAAAGAAAAAGTTTAACCCTCACTTCGATTAGGCCTATTCCTGGGAACGTGGGAACCAATTTTTGCTTGTGAATAATATTTCTGGTCACGTGTTTAAAATCGTTATCATAGTTTAAGATTTTCTCTGCTTCCTCCATCAAAACACAGATTTTTCGTACTTTGCCCTATATAGGCCTACTTCAATATCTAAACTAACGGTCTTCGGAACTCGCAACTAAAGGATCTGCCGGGTTGCAAAAAAAAAAAAACTTTTCCTTGTATTTGTTTTAATGCGTGTGTGTGTGTGTGTGTGTGTGTGTGTTTGTGTTATGTGTCTGCTTGTGTGTGAAATCTGTCAACAACTGAAACGCCAGAAAGATCAACTTAATGGATGAAAGATATCAAATTGTAAGTTTACGAATGATTTTATCAAAACAATGTCGAATCAGCATTCATAGCAGAAACAAGTAGTCTCACTTCAGCTTCATTCACTGAAATCCAATAATAACGAGAAAGTGACACCGACAGGAAAAGAAAGCATGACAAAACAGAAAGCAGTTTAAGTGTGCAACAAGTCATAATGAGATGCAAACTTGCATGAAAGTACCGAGTCATAGTGACTTTGCAGAGAGAGAGAGAGAGAGAGAGAGAGAGAGAGAGAGAGAGAGAGAGAGAGAGAGAGAGAAAAGAAAGCTCTCGACCTTTGTTCATGACTCAGAGATTATGAGACAATATGAGGTTTCGTCGTTCGTTTACCCATGAAGCTTTTGAATGCATTTAAGATTTTTTGTTTTATTCCATAACGTATATCTGATAGACAGATGGAATACGGAGTTTAGGCCAATGGCTAAGCGCTGGGACCTAAGAACTCATTCAACGCTGAAACGGAAATTGACAGTAAAAAAGGTTTATAGGTGTAACAGGAGGAAAACCTCAAAAGCAGTTGCACTATGAATCAACTGTTAGGAGAGGGTGGAAAGTAAGATGGAAGAAAGAGAATATGAATGGAGGTACAGCGAAAGGAATGAAAGGGATTGCAGCTAGGGGTCGAAGGGACGCTGCAGAGAACCTCAAGTAATGCCTACAGCGCGCCGCATGAGGTGCACTGACAACATTACCCTCCTACGGGGTTAACGTATATTTGTCATAGTCTGAATATTATAACAATTCTTCCATTATTCTCCGTAATACTATTCTTCTTTTATTTACTGAACATTGTACATATATAGAAGTATTGTATCACAGGAACAGGAATTACTTATTTAAAACGATCGTCGAGACGAAGGAAAGACTCAATAACCCAGAAGGCTTTAGGCCGACTTCTCCAGTGCTGTGTCTCTGTCTCTCTCTGTTTGTCTTTATCAGCTGCTTATCATGAACACTTCACTTCCTCCTCTATCAACTGATAATGTTCAGCTGCACTCGCAAGTTCCACTAATATGGTTACGCTGGTGAGCTTAGAATTTCTAATGATTCGTTTGAACTGTCCAACGTGACGCAACCTTGCCTTATATGGTTATAACGGACGAGGGTCTGAGTTTCCACATTTTTTTTTGTAACTACTGTACAAACATTCCCCTTATCGTCAATAACGAAATTCTTTTAAAAAATAATATCTGATACCGCGAAAAAGTATCTAAAAAGTTAAATTGAATAAATGACCAGGAATCGTATTCACAGAGCAAAAATTGGTTCCCATGTAATCAGGCATGGGCCTAATGGAAGTAAAGGTTAAACTTATTCTGTTTGGAAAAAAGAGAGAGGGTGGGGAGAGAAAAAATTTAGCAATAGCAACAGGAGCCTTTCATCTTTTTTTATTACTCCTCTAGGCCTAACAAAAAACATAACTTAGTTAAAAATAAATGAGTAAATAAATAAGTGATGGCATTCTCTAATTCCTCTCGGTGACAACGTCACATGCAAGCAAAAGTGGTTCAGGATAGCGCTATTTGGCAGCTGCAAGGAAATCAAGGCCTTGATATAGACCCTCCTCCTTCCCTCCGTGCATGCAGTAGACGTCACTAACGCATTGCTAGATAACGTGCATCTCATCTGTCTTGGGCGCATCCGAAGCCAGCCACAGGATTTGGGGGTAAATTCCACATCTATTTTTGTTTGGTTTGAAATGCTTGTCAGGAAAAGATCAAATCTATTTTAGCTTCGACGATGTAATTAGGCATTTGTAGTAGAAGTTGAGGTGAGGCTAATTTGAAGGAGTCTGAACTAAAGACAAATCACAAAGTTTAAAATGTGATTGATTTTGACGGATGTCAAATTAAGGATGTGATTAAATTTTTTTTTTAATGGTTGGACTTGGAGTGAAACATAAGAAAAAATAACCTTTTAGTAGAAAATAAAAACTAACAAGATAAAATTAGCAATGATTTATTTTTTCTCTTGGTTTGGTTACACTGCGTCCCAGTGGGCGACTGGATCACTGTCGAGACATTTTGTTTATGCTTACATCTTTTGTTCTGCGTGTGATTTTACCGCCTTTTGTTTATGTTTCTGTTTATGCATATGTCTTTTGCATTGTGTGTATGACATTTTCCATCCTATATTTGTTTCTACGTTCATCCCCAAATGGCTGGTCCGAAACACGACGCCCAATTTGCACGTAAACTAGTAGTAGTTACCGAACCAGAGGGGCGCGGTAGTTGTCTTTAGTTTTATCATAATGTGATTATTTTGTTCACGTAATTGGAATGGAATGGAAGATAAGAGTTTAGGCCAAAGTCCAACCACTGGGACCTATGAGGTCATTCAGCGCTGGGAAGGAAATTGAGAGTAGGTAGGTTTGAAAGGTGTAACAGGAGGTAAACCTCGCAGCTGCACTATGAAGTAATTGTTAGGAGAGGGTGGAGGCGAAGTGGCAGAAAGATAATATGAATGGAGGTACAGTAAAAGGAATGAAAGGGGTTGCAGCTGGGGGCCGAAGAGACGCTGCAAGGAACCTTTGGTAATGCCTACAGTGTTCCCCGTGAGGTGCACTGACGGGGAAGTTTTACCGTAATGTGATTATTTCTTCGCGTCATTGTTCATTCTCATTATCTGATCACCTTACGGGGAAAATTACGCGCTATTTCAACATTCTTAATCTTCTTCTTCTCTCTAACTTATAATTAATTACTAGCTCTTTTATGTCTGCATATACTTATATTTCTCTCCGTTCTGAATTTATTGAATATATTCTTTTTTTCGAAATTTGTTTTGTGACAATAATAATAATAATAATAATAATAATAATAATAATAATAATAATAATAATATCCATGCTTTCGTGTTTGTATTGTGTTTATTAACTCGTGAATCTTTGCTTCAGCAATTAAAGAAATAATTCTCATTTCTCTCCTTCCAGTTCTGAGTGGATAAGAAATCCCGGACAACGATGATTCTCGAAATCGTTCTCTTCCTCTCCCTCGTTCTCGTCCTTCGCCATTGGCTCACGAGACCTAAGGGATTGCCTCCAGGTGGGTGAGAGAGAGAGAGAGAGAGAGAGAGAGAGAGAGAGAGAGAGAGAGAGGGATTCCATATGAGAGAAACAAAATCAGAGAGAGAGAGAGAGAGAGAGAGAGAGAGAGAGAGAGAGAGAGAGAGAGAGAGAGAGAGATCCACAGAAACAGAGAGAGAGAGAGAGAGAGAGAGAGAGAGAGAGAGAGAGAGATAGAGAGGTTTCCACATGAGAAGCAAAACCACAGAGAGAGAGAGAGAGAGAGAGAGAGAGAGAGAGAGAGAGAGAGAGAGAGAGAGAGAGAGAGATATGAAATATGATAAGGGAAGACTCATACGGGTGTTTGGGGGTGAGGAGGGGGGAATGGGGAATCCACGCAAACATAGAGATGATGAAAAAAAATAATGAAAATAAACATAATAAAAACATAAGTATTAAAATAAAAATGAAAAAATGGAACAGGTGGGGGATTCTACACAAGGGAAATAAAACCACAGAGAGAGAGAGAGAGAGAGAGAGAGAGAGAGAGAGAGAGAGAGAGAGAGAGAGAGAGAGAGAGAGAGAGAGAGAGATAATAAAAGCTGATTTTTTCTAAGTTACAGAAGACGCGAGTCACACAACGCCTTTTAGTGATGTCTCAGGAACCTTTGTTTTAAATTAACTTGGCCTTATGCCAGCACGGGCTCTTGCTCCAGGAGTAGCTTGTCAACCAATCCTTTCGCAATCCGAGGATTGGTGATGACATCAGTGCAATATATCACTAACATCCTGGGAGAGGGGTTAACTGATGACGTCACTAAAGGGGAGGTATACCTTAAGGTATGAATCCCTCTCTGTTTCGTACACAGATACATCATCCTTTTATTTCTTTTATTAATAATCTTTCGTCTTATAGGTCCACTTGGGTATCCGATTTTGGGCTCTTTATTAACTTTTCAGATGAAGAAAGTAGTGGAATACCAGAAGAAATACGGAGACGTCTTCATGTAAGTGAGAAGTGCTAACATCGCTTTTTCGTCTTGTTTGAAAATGTATTATATTTCTACTTTTGTATTTTTATATTTGGGAAATATACAAAAACTCTCTTCTACTGTGTCAACTAATATTCCCTCCCTTTCCTATAATTATTCTATCTTCATCTTGTCCTATTTAATTTGTGTATTCCTGAATGGCAGGTTAGACTTCGCAGGAGTGAAATTTCTCTACATCTGCGACTACAAACTGATGAAGGACGCCCTGGGAAGGACTGAGTTCTCGGACCGTCCGAAATTGGAAGGACTCCATTTCATGAGCAACGGGAAGGAAGCAGGTGACCTGGACTTTTTCTTAAAAGTATTTTTATATATTTCAACAGATAATCTATTTACCAGATGTTATGTATATGTAGGTGATTTTAGTGCCTTCTCAAATTCTCGGTAACGTTTTCTGTAATCAGTGATTCTGCAAGTTCTGAGAATTTTTGCGTCATACTCCGGGTTTTACAGAGTTTTCTGCAGTGCAGATACGTAAATTGAACGCATAGTTGGTACATTTTTACTCATTTCATACTAAAAGTTACTCCCCAGGAAACAGAGTGATCTACTCAGTTCTAAAGATACAATTTTTCCCAAATCATGACCATGACTTTTTTCCTCAAACTACAACCATTACATTTTTATGCAAATTGTGACAATTCCTGTATCATTCAAACTATAACTAAAGATTTCTTACTCAAACTAGGGCCATTAATTCTTTACTTAAACTGCGACCGTTGCTGCATCACTCAAACTAAGGCCAATACATATCACTCAAACTATGACCATTAACTTCTTACTCAAACTAAGGCCATTACTTATCACTCAAACTATAACCATTAACTTTTTACTCAAACTAAGGTCATTACTTATCACTCAAACTGTGACCATTAATTTCCTATTCAAACTATGACCATTAATCCTTCACTCACACCATGACCGTTACTCGACCAGGAGTGATCATGAGCAACGGTCAAAGGTGGGTCAATGCCCGACGGTTCCTCCTCCGGAACCTGAGAGATTTGGGCATGGGCAAATCGAGCCTGGGCGAAGCCATCATCCAAGAGGCCCGATATCTGATAGAGGACATGAAGCAGCACGCTGGAAAGCCTTCCAAGTTTCCAGAGTCTTTGAATGTCGCCGCTCTGAACATTGTCTGGCAAATGGTTGCAGGTGAGTTGGGTCTTTGTAATGTGAGCGAGTTGGTTCTTTGTAATGACTGGGAGTGAACTGGGTCTTCACAATGATTGCGAGTAAGCTGAGTCTTTGAGCGAGTTGGGTCTTTGTAATGACTGGGAGTGAACTGGGTCTTCACAATGATTGTGAGTAAGCTGAGTCTTTGAGTGAGCTGGGTCTTTGTAATGACTGGGAGTGAACTGAGTCTTCACAATGATTGCGAGTAAGCTGAGTCTTTGAGTGAGTTGGGTCTTTGTAATGACTGGGAGTGAACTGGGTCTTCGCAATGATTGCGAGTAAGCTGAGTCTTTGAGTGAGTTGGCTCTTTGTAATGACTGGGAGTGAACTGGGTTTTCACAATGATTGAGTGAGTTGGCTCTTTGTAATGACTGAGTCTTTTTCACAATGATTGAGTTGGCTTGGCTTTGTAATGACTGGGAGTGAACTGGGTCTTCACAATGATTGCGAGTAAGCTGAGTCTTTGAGTGAGTTGGGTCTTTGTAATGACTGGGAGTGAACTGGGTCTTCACAATGATTGCGAGTAAGCGGAGTCTTTGAGTGAGTTGGGTCTTTGTAATGACTGGGAGTGAACTGGGTCTTCACAATGATTGCGAATAAGCTGAGTCTTTGAGTGAGTTGGGTCTTTGTAATGACTGCAAGTGTCTTGAGTAGCTGTTCATGTTATATTATGATAGCCTTATGCCAGCGCAGTCAGTTGGTCTTCAGAGACGTGAAATATAGCTGACAGCAGCCAAAAGGAATGGAAAAGTGGCTGTTTACCCCAGATTTCTGGAGAAATTGTCTCATGAAAATTTCTTCCATTTGTAAAAGACTTCAGGTTCCAGTCTTCAATGATTGCAGAGTTTATGAAGACTGTTTATCTTTTCCTTGTAGGTCGGAGGTACGACCTACACGACGAGGAGGTCTGCGACTTCTTCAAGATCAGAAAAGCGCTCCATGACGACTCCTTCGGGTTCTTCCTCCTCGAGACTTGCCCGATCTTGAAGAAAATTCTCCCAAAATTTGTCATCAACAAACTCTTCCGAATGGAAATTCTCGATCAGACTGTAGTTGCTGCAAAGAAGCTGTTTGAGGTAAGGCATTCCCTTGGTTGAGGCTGTTTGGGATGAGTGCCTTGGTTGAGGCTCTTAGGGTGAATGTCTCTGGCTGAGGCTGTTTGGGGTGAGGACCTGTGCTCAAGGCATTTTGGGGTGAGTACATCTGGTTGAGGCTGTTTTTGGGCGAGTGCCTTTGGCTGAGGTTGTTTGAGGTGAGTACCTTTGGTTGATTCTGTTTTAGGGTGAGTGCCTTTGGCTGAGGCTGTTTAGGCTGAGTACCTTTGGTTGAGTTTTTTTTGGCGGGTGAGCGCCTTGGGGCGCGTACTTTTGGTTGAGGTTGTTTCAGACATTAACAGGGATTTAGCTACTGTTCAGCATCTTCACAAACAGAAACATACATACAGTTTGATACAGAAGATTTGGTGGAACATTATGAGTACATGATTAGAATGCTTGCATGGCAATGCAAGTAGTGGTGATTGTACGTATATCAAGACAACAATGGTTAGGGAGAAACAGACGGAAATATTGTATGGTAGAAGTTGCGTTCCTCGAGTGAGAGAAAATGGGATGCTTTTGTTTTTCTCTTTGTCTGGGTCCCTCCGAAGATGTGACGCACGAACGCGCACATACGCGTGGCTCGAAAGAGACCGCCATCGGTGCGATGGATGGGTTCTCTCACAGGCTCATTAGGTTACTCTACGGTAACCCCTTTCTTTCATAGATTCTTGCATCTACTGTGAGGCAGCCTTTTATCCCTCTAAAAGTCGTTTTTATTACCATCGGCCTACCCCCTCTACCCTCTAATATTCTCTTTTTTAATAGTTAGGCAACCCTCTTCACTCTTGAGACTCAACCTTCTGCCAACACATAAGATACTGTACCCTCTTATATGCGTTCTGTTACTGTCTGGCAACCTCTTCCTGTCTTAGACTTGATCTTCTAAAGTCAGGCAATCACATCAGCCCTCTCACACTCGTTCTTCTAACGTCATGCAGCTCCAGTGCCTCTTACAACCTCTTGATCTTCTGAGACTCGCCATTCCCATGATCCCATCACGACTGTGGGAAGCTTGCCTCCATTCTCCAATTGTTCACATCACCTCTTCTTCTTCTTCACAGAAAATAATAGAAGCCAGGAAGGCCCAGTTGGACGTCAACCACGCAGAGAATGTAATCGACGAGTATCTTATCCAGATGAACGAAAAAACAGAAATAGCCGAGTTCTTCAATGGTAAGTATTGCTTGCGAGGGATTCCATACTCCAACATCTTTGAGGAAAATGAATTTGCAACGGTTTTGCTTCTGTTGCCTGCCAAAAATGAATCTTGACTTTCAGTAGGACTAGATGATATACCCCCTATACACCAACCTGGCTTTCAGAGGACGACCTGATGAGGGTCATCTCTGACCTGTTCGGCGCCGGTTTCGACACGACCTCCAACATGCTCAGGTGGATGATACTCTATGCAGCCAAGTACCCGGATGTCCAGAAGAGAGTTCAGGAGCAGATTGACGAAGTGGTCCCTCGTGGAGAGTTTCCTACCCACCAACACAAGTCTCAGTAATTATTAGTTTATCCCTTCGTTTTAACTATGTTTATGCTTAGTCTTTTTGTTTTTAGCATTAGTTGGTTATTTCTTATTAGCTTCTTTGTCCTGATTTATTTCCGGGAAATTTTTTGTTATGTTTATTCTCTTTTTTCGCAACTGGGTCTGTGTTCTAAGGAAGTTAGCTTAGCAAATTAACGGCCTTTTTGGCTTGTCTGATATAAGCTATATTCATTGCCACTTCAGTAGCCATTTCACTCTTCTTGACTGTTGACTTCCATGTCCCATTATGCCTCATTTGACGCTTGTACCAAACACTTAAGGCCCGCTGCAAGCCCCAGTTAATATTACTACAGGGAAAATCGTTAACCATACACTCTAAAACTTCTCTTTCATCCGGGATTGGGACCAGCTTAAGTTGGTGAACTCTTTTGTTGGAGAACTGAAAATCCCTTTCAGTCAATCTGGGACTGGACTGAGCGTATGAACCATTTAAATGAGATTTAACTTATAGTTGGACTTTAATCATAACTGGCATTTTAACCTGCTATTTCTAATGGCCATTTTAACTTCAGGTTACCTTTGCTGGAAGCCTTCATCCACGAGGTCCTTCGGGTGAGCTCCCTCTTGCCCTTTGGTGTCCTTCACGCCACTGGTGAGGATACCCACCTAGCAGGATACCTCGTGCCAAAGGTATGGGTCTGTTTTCAATATAAGCCGTATAGTTTTTTTTATTTAATTTATATTTATTTTACTTTATTTATATGCATATTTTTATGTAAATACACACACACACTATAAATGTATATATATATATATACTGTATACTGTATATGCATGTATGTGTATATCAGCTATAAGCCATTCCTCAGATAAGATGGCCAGCTAAATATCTTCTTTTCCTTATCTGTAACCCTCCACTGTCGACTGATTACCAACACTCAAATCATAACAAGTTAACATATGAAGTCCAGGAAAGAGCGTAGAGCCTGCAACCCCACCTCAAAAAAAAAAAAAAAAAAAAAAAGACACGTTAGCCACGCCCTCTAGCAGGAAAAGACGAACTTGGAAAGAAAATAAGACATGTCCATATCTTCTCGTTCTGTTTATCTTTTCGCTTTCCCATTCCCAGGACGCCCTCGTCTTCGCCGTGAGTGAATTTTCCCATCAGGATCCGCGGTACTGGGAGAGTCCCCAGGAGTTTAGGATCGAAAGGTTCTTGGACGAGGAGGGAAAGTTCATTTCCCACAAGGAAGGATTCACTCCGTTTATGATAGGTTAGTTCAGGAAGATACATAGCTCTCTCTCTCTGTGTGTGTGCATTTGTACCTTCTGTTCTGTATAATTAATGGCATTTCGTGGCTTAATGAAAAGTTTCTTGTCCAGCGAAAATTATTATTATGTTAATCACACTACCTCCATTATCCCTCTTCTTTCAACATTACCCATCTCTTATCTATCCATTTATCTATCCTGCCACAATAACGATGATTCCTTTACATCATCCTTCTTCGTTTATCCACCTCTATCCATCCATGTATCCACTCCTTCCAGGCAAAAGAAGCTGTCTGGGAGAATCTCTGGCCAGGATGGAAATGAGCATCTTCTCAGCAGCGATGTTCCAGAACTTCACTTTCTCGCCGCTAGAGGGACGGGAGGTCGACCTCACCCCTCAGAATGTACCCATAGCGAATTTTGCGAAGGACCAGGACATTCTCATTTCTGTCAGGAATTGAAGTTGATTCATTGTACATGCACAAGTCTATACAGAAGACATACAGTATTATGTACTAAGTACTTTCTGCCATTGCAGACAGTTATCCTAATTTTGTGTAAACATAACTAAAGTCGTAGCTAATTGGTAGTGGCGTAAATGGCATGCCGCCCCATTCCTGTGCTAAAAAGTACTAAAGTGATGAAAATTAAACTTGAAGCCTTAACATCTCAATCATTCATTTTATTTCATAAAACTAAAACAAAAACAACACAGCATATTTGCAACGGAACCCTGTGAGCTTTGTCAGAAGCGAATTCGCTAATAATAACACCTAAGTCCAACTCATTAGTAATTTCAAGCTCTATTGGCAATATCGCGAGGTTTGACAATCTGAGCTGACTCATAGCTGATCTTAGATAGTTTTATATAGCTTTAACTTTGAGAAGCTTCTCTCACAACTGGCAACACTCATTCCGACAGTTAAGAACAATTTCAACATAACAACAATATCTGGAACACAGATATCAAGATTGAACTGTTGAGTGAACTACAGAAGCTCAAGCGGTCCTCCTTGCACAACTCTGGCCTGCTCTTTCTACCTGGAACTCGTCCTTGTTGACACCATCAGGTGCCTTGCCCAGGTCGCAAGCATACTCGGCATCCAGAAGCTTTGAAGGTTTCAAAAACCAGAATTTGTCGTCCGGATCTTGGACCTGATGCACTAATCATCATCAGCAGCGTATAAAAGGCCGATCGACCGGCAAGCCTTCGTCTTCGTCAGAGAATTAGTGACTGTGACTTGGGTGTTGGTCTGACTCAGGCTAGGGCGCCCGGAAGAGAAGAGACGAGCGCGCCCCACCCAGGAGGAGAAAGAAACCAGGCAAGGTCTAGGTCAGGATCCAGAGAAGATCCTGGTCTAGACCTTGAAGCCAGGGTTGCCATTGTCAAAAATCGCTCGCTGTCCAACAGCAGAGTCAATAAGTCGCTGTTCAGTGTTTCGATCATGCGAAATATGCTAGAAAATCTAGAATTATGCCAGACCAGACCTGCTCAAAAGATGCCAGAGTGGCCCCCCCACCCCGACAGTGCCGCTCGGGACGGACCGCCCCACCCCCCGCCCCCCCTAGTTGCCACTGATATGATATGTACAATTTTTTATTTTAAACTGAATTTCCATCTATTATTGACTAAGCTTTATGTTTTAGTGTAGGAAACTCGAAGTTTTCAATGAAGAATATTTCATATACTATACATAATTTCATACACTATTTCCTTCAGTCGACTGAGGTAGATTTTCAATGGTTGGTCTGTTTTCTTATAAAAAAACAGGACCAAAAACAAAAAATTCCAATTTTGCATGACGAAGTATGCAAAGAAAATGCATAAAATTTTCTGATCAGCAAGAAAGAGATAAAATTAATAGAAATTTATAAAAGAATGCTTTCATCAAACGGAAATAAAAGCATTTAGTACTTTTATACGGTCATGAGGCAACTCTATGGCCATCTGAGACACCCTAGCAACCACTAATGAGAACTGCACATGCTCCAGTCAGTACAGTACAATAAGCCCCTTGGTGTTGGAACTGGAATATAGAATTTAGACCTATGAGGTCATTCAGCACTAGAGGGAGTAGAGGGTTTGACAGGCTGAGGAAAACCTCACAGCAGCCCTGTAAAACATTTGTTAGGAAACAATGGAAAACAAAATGGAAGAAAGAGAATATGAACAGAGGTACAGCTAAAAGAATTACAGGGGTGGCAGCTAGGGGCCGAAGGGATTCTGCAAAGAACCATAAGTAAAGCCTATAGACTACAGTGTACCACGCGAGTTGCACTGATGGCACTAATGGCCTTCAGGTGTCCCTTGGTGTTAACTGACTCTTTTTAAAGTTATTGAATTAGTGGTCTGTCCTGCAAGCACCAGTTTCAGGTATTCTGCCACAAACGGATGAGACAACAACGTCTAGAATGCAGTCAGCATACATTTGGTGCAAGGGGGCTTTCTTTCCATGGTTCATGAAAACTCGTACTACAGATACAAGTCAGCATACCAGACCACACTAATTTGTCCCTCAACAACAAGTCTGCAAGGAATATACTACTGTGATAAGAATAAAAAAGGAAAATCCGTGATAAATTAATCACTAATTTACTAACAATGAACTGAAAGATATCAAACAACAAGTCTGCAAGGAATACACTACTGTGATAGAAATAAAAAGAAAACCTGTGATAAATTAATTACTAATTTACTAACAATGTACTTACAGATATAAAATGGTGACATATCACAATATCCTATCTACAGTTGTCTAAAGTGACTTATTTTACTACAAGTTATTCCCTTTTAGCAATAAATGTTTGGAAACCAACAGTCCCAGTTCTGATCATGCAATGCATTTCTTAGCCTACACAAGACACTGCTGGTCACGATACAATAATGGCTATCGTGCTTATTTATGGAAATTAATATTCAGTCTCCACCTGGTATCAGAAAACGAATTAAGGGACTGCAATTAAATCGCATACCGCAAATACTGTCAATGTTGCCAGGGTTAACTGATCATTTAAAAAATAGCATATAACAGTAACAACACCCACTAGAAGAGGTCGGGTCGTTTCGGCCGGAAGTCATTTAGGCCGTAAGCACGTTTACGTGCAAAATGGACGCTGTGTTTAGTACCAGCCCTTTGGGGATGTACGTAAAACATAAAATAATAACGGTAAATGCCATAAACATAACGTCTTACATTGTTTTGGATGTTACGGCCTAAAGTGACTTACGGCCGAAACGACCACGTCCGCACTAGAATACTGCCAATTTCAGTTAGATGAAATACAGAAACCTTACCAATACAGATCCTGTATGTTAATCGACTGCATAAGCACAGTCCATGTACCCCCGAAGAAGCGTACGCAATACACGAAGGAGCTTGGCACCTGGTCTTTGATTTTCACCTTTCCTGTGGTTGTCTATACGTACCATGATATAATGGCAATATTCACTAACTGTTAAGGCCACTTGCAAACCCACAGACGTCAAGTAAGGTTATACAACAACTTTTTTCTGGATAAGTAGCCTAATTCAAGAGTACCAGTATCTTTACACATTTTACAAATCACAAACTTATACTTCAGGAAAGGCCGACAGATATTTCCATAGTTGAATGATGGAACATTGCTTCACACTAATATTGCACCACTGATATGGCCCTGTAAATAGTTTCTGCAACAACGTATTTAATATCAGATGCCACACAGCCCTCATGCTTTTGCATTTGGTATACAGACCCTGATACCTAATCCAGTGTCTGATTTTGGAAAGAGCCCATTCATGGGCTATATATTTTTTAATATACTTCCAATACTTTCATATAATTTTTTAAAAGCACTTACTTGCAATCTAATATTTCAAACCATATCAAAAGCTTTAGCCTACATATTTCCCCAATGCGCAGTTTCCACATTTCCCTCATCCTTATTAACTATATACCTGCGCAGGCTATTACTATGGCTGTTCACTATCAATCCAGCAAAACTTAACTAAATTAACTGATAAGGCAACAAAATATCTGCTAAGCAAAACTGGCAGCCATTCTTAAGCTCTGGGGAGAAGTTGCAGCTCCTTACCTTTGGGCAAGTCAGACCAGGTATGACGAAACCTTCCCAAAACAGCTGTAGATCCATTTGTAAAGCCAATTTGCAAATGTAGTTATCATCTAAACAGAGAGCATGAAGGTTCAGTCCTTTCGCTAACATCCTTCACACCCCCTATAGACACCATTTCCTTAGTAAACACAACTCTCATAACAAAAACACAAGGTCTAACTTGGCAGTCAGTAACAGTAAGGAAGACGTTCTCAACTTCTTACTCGACAGCAACCAGAGAGCGAGTGCGCTCAATGGCGCCAGGTCCCAGCCGCCTTGTTACCAAGTTTCAACAACCGCTTCCAGTACAACCCATTAATAGCCTCAAAAGGAATCAGTTAACAACACGGGACATATTGTACTGTATTGACTGGGGCATGCGCAGTTCTATTTGTGTTTGTTGGGATGTCTAAGATGGCTATAGAGTTGCCTCATGACAGAATAAAACTATATTCATATCTGGAGTGATGTAAACATTTGGAGGTTCCGTTTGACGAAACCATTCTTTCATATATTGTTATTAATTGCATTCTTTCATGCTGGTCTGCAAATTTTATGCATTTTTTTTTTTTTTTGCCTACTATGTTATGCTTTGATTTGATTTTTTTCTTTGTCTTGTTTATTTACAAGATGAGACATCAGAAGTTTCTAATCTAGCTCTGTTGATTGAAGAAAACGCGATAGGATATGAACTGACATATTGCAATGATATTTACTTTATTGAAAACTTCTTGTATAATACATAAAAGAAAAAGCTTAGATAACAATAGCTAGAAATTCAATGATGCTATTTAAAACTGTAGAGAGCACTCGGTCTATGATGTCCTGTCAATATGAGCTTGCATACGTGCGTACACATGCACCGACAGACAGACACACACAACCAATCATCAGTCAGTCTCAATTTCTGACAGATATGAGAAAGTCCTGGTCCTTCGAAAAATTCGCCAAGGGTACATTTTGCGAGGTGAGGTCGACCTCCTGTCCCTCTAGCGGCGAGAAAGTGAAGTTCTGGAACAGCGCTGCTGAGAAGATGCTCAATTCCATCCTGGCCAGAGATTCTCCCAGACAGCTTCTTTTGCCTGGAAGAAGGAATGGATACATGGGTAAAGATGGATAAATAAAGAAGGGTTGTGTAAAGGAACAATCGGCATTATGGGAGGATAGATTGATGGGTGGATGAAAGATAGATAATGCTGAAAGAAGTAATTGCTGGAGTGTAAATAATAATAATGATAATTGTTTTAGTTGAACAAGGAAACTTTTTTTTAAAGCCGCAAAATGCCATTAATTATACAGAATAGGTCCAATAGAGAGAGAGAGAGAGAGAGAGAGAGAGAGAGAGAGAGAGAGAGAGAGAGAGAGAGAGAGAGAGAGAGAGAGAGTCACATCTTCCTACACTAACCAATCAAAAACGGAGCGAATCCCTCCTTGTGGGAAATGAACTTTCCATCCTCGTCCAAGAACCTTTCGATCCTAAACTCTTGAGGACTCTCCCAGTACCGTGGATCCTGATGGGCAAATCCTGTCATACTGAAGACGTATGCACCCTGGAAATAGAAAGCAATTAGATAAATGGAATAAGGATAAGAATACAATGCATAATTATGCAGTTATATATTTTAATATACTGCTTTCCCTGGTAGAGGGCGTGGCTACCACATGTCATTTCTGAGATGGGGTTGCAGGCTCCACGCCCTTTCATTGACCTCCCATTTAGTACTTTTCCATAGCTGGGTCGACTGGTGTGGGGCAGGTCAGGACAGAACCACAGGCCTTGCAAATGAAGCCTAGAACTCTACCTAACCTCATCAACTAGTCTCCAGATTGATCCCAGGGGGACAAAAACGATTAAAGTCTGTTTCCTGATCTATCCATTGAGTCTGTTGAATTAAGCACCTGGAAATCAGTCGACAGTTGAAGGTCTCAGATAAGGAAGAGAAGGCATGGGGCTGGCCATCTCATTATATGAGGAAAGGCATTTAGTTGAATATATTGTGTGTGTGTGTGGATTTACATAAAAATATACATATATGTGTGGATTTACATAAAAATATACATATAAAAGCATACAGTAAAAAAAATCGCCAAAACGACTTATCTTGAAAACAGACCCATACCTTTGGCACGAGGTATCCTGCTAGGTGGGTATCCGCACCAGTGACGTGTATGACACCGAAGGGTATGAGGGAGCTCATTCGAAGGACTTCATGGATGAAGGCTTCCAGCAAAGGCAACCTGAAGTTAAAATGACCTTTGAAATGGCAGGTTAAAATGTCAGCTACAGCAACAATCCAGAGGTAGGTTAAATCTCAGTCCAGCTGTAGGTTGAATCTCAGTCCAGCAGTAGGTTAAATCTCAGTCCAGTTGCAGGTTAAATCTCAGTCCAACTGTAGGTTAAATCTCAGTCCAACTGTAGGTTAAATCTCAGTCCAGCTGTAGGTTAAATCTCAATCTAGCTCCAGGCCTCGCATAAGGGATGAAAGTTTGAAAGCAAAGATAAACCAAATTCAAAATGTCAGACATCAGGGGTTATAAGGCCTATTGTATTGGCAGTCCAACTGCAAGTTAAATCTCAGTTGAAATGGTTCATACACTCAGTCCAATCTCAGATTAGGATAAAATATGAGGGCTGCTTCACTGAGATAATCTGAAATAAAAATGTCTGTTTGAAATGGCAGGTTAAAA
Source organism: Macrobrachium rosenbergii (assembly GCF_040412425.1). Taxonomy (NCBI): domain Eukaryota; kingdom Metazoa; phylum Arthropoda; class Malacostraca; order Decapoda; family Palaemonidae; genus Macrobrachium; species Macrobrachium rosenbergii. Next base: position 33,536,116 of record NC_089763.1, on the reverse strand, counting down.
TGTCATTTATGGTGAAAACCCAGCCATCAATCAAAATATCAGTGAAAGGGATTGTTAGCTCGCCTAGATGACATCATTCATCTAAGCCGGTCTCAAACCCAGGCGAAAGAGGATTGCTGAGTGCGTGGGTAACGACACTTTCTGTGGAATGGAATGGAATACAGAATTTAGGCCAAACCTCTAGGAGGATTCAAAAAGGGAACAGTGGACTTGAAAGGTTTGAAAAGTGTAACAACTGTCAGGAGAAAGTGGACAGCAAGATGAAAGAAAGAGAATATGAATGGAGGTATAGTAAAAGGAATGAAAAGGGTTGCAGCTAGGGTCCAAAGGGACGCTGCAAATAACATCAAGACTCTTTCTGAGAAAAAAATGTTAGCCAAAACTTGTAGCTACCTATAGCAGTTTAGCACAAGCGTCACTAGGTCATAATGGGACATGGATGTCGAAAAGTCAGGAAGAGTGAAATGGGTACTGAAATGACCATGAATATAGTTGATGTCCAACAGGCCTAAAAGGCCACTAACTTGCTAAGCCAACTTCCTAAAAACTTAGGCCCCTTTATGAAGAAAGAAAGAAATATAACAAAGAAAATTACCTAAAATAAACCAAGGCAAACAAAGTAAATTAGAAATGACTCAGGAAATATAACAAAGGAAATTACCTGAAATAAACTAAGGCAAACAAAGTAAATTAGATATAACTCAGGCTATGGAAACACCAAAAAGATAGAACACAAACGCAAGTAAATAAAAGCAAGAGATAAAATTATAATTACTGTGACTTGTGTTGGTTGGTAGGAAACTCCCCACGAGGAACCACTTCGTCGATTTGCTCCTGAACTCTCTTCTGGACGTCCGGGTACTTGGCTGCATACAGTATCATCCACCTGAGCATGTTGGAGGTCGTGTCGAAACCGGCAGCAAACAGGTCAAAGATAACTCTCATCAGGTCGCCCTCTGAAAGCCAGGTCAATCATTAGGAGACACATGGATGTGTGGAACGTGAGATCCGTTTCAAAATCTATGTGAGAGTTAAGGTTCGTTTTAATTTCAGAAAATGTTGGATGGAACCTCCTGAATTACGTACCACTGAAGAACTCTGCAACATCCGTTTTCTCGTTCATCTGAATGAGGTACTCGTCGATCACATTCTCTGCGTGGCTGACGTCCAACTCGGCCTTCCTGGCTTCTATCGTTTTCTGTGAAGAAGAAGAAACGTAAACATCTGGAGAATGGAAACAAACTTCCCTCGGTCAAGAAGGGATCTTTGGAATGTTGCCTAGGAAGAATTAATTAAGATCCATTAAGCACCAAGTCATGCAGACCTTATGGTGCTATGTTATGCTATTTATAGACAAAGTATAGTCAAAGTTAGTGATTGATAGGTCATATTTGATGGAGAATGTTTGTTTGTTGAAGGAAGTAGATTACACTTTCTATGGAGAAGTGTTCTGTTTTGGTGAGAATATCTTGAAGCAGAGGTGGACAGGGAAGAGAGGTTACGCTGGGCAGTGCTCTGTTGCGTGCGACTTTGTGTTGGGGCCAGGAAAGGATTATATGGGATACTGAAAGAGGGGCATGAAAAGTTGGACACAGTGTTGGAGGGGATCAGTTCACCAAATGAGAGTGAGTTAGATTTGCATGAATGAACGCAGTCAGGCAAGTGCTTTTCCCATTGCCTTTTCTTGTGACATGGATTTAACCATGGTATTATGGTAGGTTTGACTGTGCAGGGCTTGTTATTCGAGATACTAGTCCAGAAAGACTGCCAGCGACTTAGTATAGGTAGTCACAGAAAAATGGGGAAGTAACCTGAACATGGGATGGTTTTGAAAAGTGGGCATCCAGGCAAAGCTTCAGATCGGGCCAACACATCCACCTGCTCATTGCCTAGGATGCCTACATGGCTCAGGGGTCCAGCTGAAGCAGATTACCTTTTTCTGCACTGAAATGCGAAAAAGCCAATCTCAAATTTCACAGACTATAGGATGTGTGCAGGCAATAGATTGGATAAGGGTTAAAGAGTTAGCTGAGACTGTGAAAATAACAAAGGATGATAAGGGGTGGATTAGGAGTTGCTTAAGTGCAAACAGAATAGTATATAGTTCTGCTGTAAATATGCTTGCCACTGGTGGTAAGAGCAGTTGAAAATGTTTGGTGGGGAAGAGGACCACTGCCCCAGTTCCTTTAGGGGATTTGGGAGTCATCTGTGTAGGTCAGGGGTGCTAGCGTCATGCATCGATATGTTCTCCAAGAAATTAAAACATAGAATACGGGAGGGAGTTTTAAGTTTTGAAAAATGATGTAGTATAGATGGGCAGACTGAGGGAATGGGGATTACCCAAGGTGGGAAAATGTGGATATAGAATGGAAGAATTGCCACTTGTGGGGATGAAGAGTGAGAAAGGAGGGTTTTCATACAGATAGAGAAAGGGCTGGGTTGGTTGGGATTGTTAGTAAATTTAGCAAGAAGGGACTCAGGTATACTGTATAGCTTCAAGGTAGAGAATTGGTGAAATCTGGTATAATACCTAAGAACGAGGAGGGCCTGTCAGTGGGTAAGTGATGGTCAGTGGGTCCTGAGGATGGTAGTCCTAATTCGGCATAAAGGCTTTCTATTGGCGATGAGCGGAAGGCCCCAAGGGCCAATCTTAGTCCTAGGTGGTGCACCGGGTCTAGAAGGCCAAGAAGGGAGGAGGAAGCTGAAGAGTACACATGGCTTCCGTAATTCAGAACAGATAGAATCAGGGCTTCATGTAGGCGAGTAAGCGTTTTGCTGCCAAGCACCCCAAGTAACGTGGGACAAAGTTTGAAGGAGGCAAAGACGTTGGAGAGCAGTTTTTTTAATTGATAGGATATGTTCCTTCCAGGTAAGGCGGGAATCGAAAATTAAATCGAGGAATTTACCACTAGTGCAGTACAATATATGGGAATGATAGAGCAAAAGTGGCTATGGAGATACAGTTTCAGAGTGAGTCTCAAACTGGAAGAGGCTTGCAGACGGAAAAGAACACATTTAAGAGGGTACGGGATCCTATGGATTGGTAGAAGGGTGAGTCCAAAGAGTGAAAAGAGTTGCCTGACAGCAGAAGAACGAATCTAAGGGAAAGGAGGTTGCCTAACAATAAACAGAAGTCAAAGAGGACACAAGAGGTAGTCAGATGGTAGAAAACAACCTTTAGAGTAATAAAAGGCTGCCTAATGGTAGCCGAACGAATCTATGAAAGAAAGAGGTTTCCTAAGAGTAACATAATGAGTCTAAGAGAGAGAGAGAGAGAGAGAGAGAGAGAGAGAGAGAGAGAGAGAGAGAGAGAGAGAGAGAGAGAGCTGCCTAATGGTAGAAGAACGAGAGTAAGAAAGAAAAAGCTTGCCTGGCAGAGAAAGAATGAAGAACTTGTCTTAGGTGATACAAGAGGTCAGCTGGTGGTAGAAACTCTATTCTAAGAGCCTCAACCAAAGGCACTATCCCCAATAGCCTTAACCAAAGGCTCTACCTCAAACAGCCTCAACCAAAGGACTACCCAAAACAGCCTCAACCAAAGGCACTCACCCTAAACACCCTCAACCAAAGGCACTCAACCCAAACAGCCTCAGTCAAAGGCACTCACCCCAAACAGCTTTTTCGCAGCAACCACAGTCTTCTCCAGAACTTCCAGTCGGAAGAATTTGTTAATGATAAATCTTGGGAGAATTTTCTTCAGGATCGGGCAAGTCTGGAGGATGACAAACCCAAAGAAGTCGTCCTGAAGCGTCTTAATGATCTTGATGAAATCGCTGACCTCCTCATCATATAGGTCATACCTCCGACCTACCAAGGAAAAGATGAATAGTCATCATAAACTCAGAGTATAATAATTGAAGAACAGAATTTTTTAAGTCTTTTACAAACGTGAGACATTTTTATAAGACAAAATTTTTCCAAAATTCTGCGATAATCAGCCACTTTCCCTATCCTTTTGGCAATTTCCATCCATATCTCATATCTCTGAAGACTAAGAGGTTGTGCTGGCATAAGGCCATCTTAATATGACATTAACAGCTACTTGAGACACTTATTTGCGATCATCGCTCACTCTAAATCGTTCCAATGACCCAGCTCACTTGCAATCACTGCAAAGACCCAGCTCATTGCAGTCATTACAAAGATCCAACACACTTGCAGTCACTGTGAAAACCCAACTCACTTGCAGCCATGACAAAGACCCAACTCACCTGCAGTCACTGCAAAGGCCCAACTCGCAATCATTGTAAAGACCCAACTCATTTACAGTCATTGCAAAGACACAACTAATTTACAGTCATTGCAAAAGACCCAAATCATTTACATTCGTTGTAAAAGGCCCAACTCACTTACAGCCATTTGCAAAGACCCAACTCACTTACATCCATTGTAAAGACCCAACTCATTTACAATCACTGTAAAGACGCAACTCATTTTACAGCCACTGCAAAAGACCAACTCATTTACAGCCACTGTAAAGACCTGACTCATTTACATTCATTGTAAAAGACCCAACTCATTCACAGTAATTTTAAAGCCCAACTCATTTACAGTCATTGTAAAGACTCAACTCACCTGCAATGATTGTAAAGACTCAACTCATTTACAATCATTGTAAAGAATCAACTCATTTACATTCATTGTAAAGACCCAACTCATTTACATTCATTGTAAAGACCCAACTCATTTACATCCATTGTAAAGACCCAACTCATTTACATCCATTTTAAAGACTCAAACTCACTTGCAACCATTTGCCAGACGACGTTCAGAACGGCGATGTTAATAGACTCTGGAAACTTGGAAGGCTTTCCAGCGTACCGCTTCATGTCCTCGACCAGACAGCGGGCTTCGTGGATGATGGCATCGTCCAGGCTCGATTTGCCCATTCCCAAGTTTCTCAGGTTCCGGAGGAGGAACCGTCGGGCATTGAGCCACCTTCGACCGTTGCTCACGAACACGCCTGGTCCAGTAACAGTCACGGTTTAGTAAGAAATCGATGGTCATAATTTGAGTGATAAGTAATGGCCATAGTTTGAGTAAAAATATAATAGTTGTGGTTGGGAGAGAAGCAATGGCCAAGGATTGGGAAAATTGTACCTTTAAAGGTCTCTGTTTCCTGGAACAACCTTTAGTGTGAAATGAGGAAAATATGTACCTACATACATACATATATATATATATATATATATATATATATATATATATATATATATATATATATATATATAATATTTATATATATATATATATATATATATATATATATATATATATATATATATATAAAATTTTCAGAACAGGTCAAGGTCAGCTTTAAGAAAAGATCAATGAAATGGAATTCATACAATTTAGGGCAAAGCCCAAGCACTGGGACCTATGAGGTCATTCAACGTTGGAGAGGAAATTGGGAGTGGGTAGGTCTGAAAGGTGTAACAGGAGGAAAACCTCAAAGCAGTTGCACTATGAAAGAACTGTTAGGAGAGGGTGGATAGCGAGATGGAAGAAAGAATATGAATGGAGGTACAGTAAAAGGAATGAAAGGGGTTGCAGTTACCTGCTTCCTTCCCGTCGGTCAAGAAATGGAACCCTTCCGAACTCGGCCGGTCCGAGAACTCAGTCCTTCCCAGGGCGTCCTTCATCATTTTGTAGTCGCAGATGTAGAGAAATCTAATTCCAAAGAAGTTTAGCCTGCCATTAAATAATAAACAAAGTCAGCAGGACAAGAAAAAGATAGAAAAATTATAGGGAAAGAATATTAATTGACATTATATAAGAGATTTTGTATATATATATATATATATATATATATATATATATATATATATATATATATATATATATATATATATATATATATATAAGATATATATATCAAGATATAAAGATCAAAAGTAGAAATATTACTTATTTTCAAGCAAAATGAAAGTTGGCGTCAGTAGGCTACTTCTCACTTACGTGAAGACGTCTCCATATTTCTTCTGGTAATTCACGACCTTTTTCATATCAAGAGGCACACCGCTGCCGAAAATCGGATACCCACGAGGACCTGTAAAACGAAAAAATTTATTATTAATAAATAAAAAAGGGTAATGTGTCTGTGTATGTATCAGAGAGGGATTCATACCTTGCGGGATCTCTCATTTAGTGACGTCATCGGTTTAAACCATCCCATCCCCATGATATCAGTGATGTAATCAACAATCCTCAGATTGGTTAACGGGTTAGAAGCAACAGCCCGCGCTGGCATAAGGCCAGGTTAATTTAAAACAACGGATTCCTGGAGACATCACTGAAGGGCGTTTTCTTCTGTAATTTGGGAAAACAATTCTACTCTTATTACCCTGTGTGTGTGTGTGTGTGTGTGTGTGTGTGTGTGGAGAATCCCCATCCTTTCCCCTTATTACTTCTGCTATTTTCATATTTATATTTTCATTATGCTTATCTTTATTATTTTTATTTTCATCGTCTCTATGCTAGCGTGGTTTCCCCATCCTCCCCTCCCTGTCCCCAAGCCTCCGTACGAGTGCGCCCCTACCCTCTCTCTCTCTCTCTCTCTCACCCACCTGGAGGCAATCCCTTAGGTCTCGTGAGCCAATGGCGAATGATGAGGACGAGGGAGAGGAAGAGAATGAATTCGAGAATCATCGTTGTCCGGGATTTCTCATCCACTCAGAACTGGAAGGAGAGAAATGAGATTAACTGCTTTAATTGCTGAAACAAAGATTCACGAGTTATATATAAACATAATATAAACATGAAAGCATGGATGTTATTATTATTATTATTATTATTATTATTATTATTATTATTATTATTATTATTATTATTATTATTCGTAGTTTCCGTTGTTTTATCTCCCTTGTGTTTTTTTATTTCTCGTATATAATTTATTCTTTACCTTTCTTTCTTTTTCTGTGATAATAATAATAATAATAATAATAATAATAATAATAATAATAATAATAATAATAATATGGAATATTAGAGAAGAGTGAAATTAACCTACAGCTTTATTATTATTATTATTATTATTATTATTATTATTATTATTATTATTATTATTATTATTATTATACAGAACCAACCTCAAGGGATATTAACCCAAAGCAAATTGGGAAAAAACATTTTAAAAATCAGAACGGAGAGAAGAATTACAAGTGAATAAAGACTAAAATAGCAAAGTAATTTTCCTCGCAAAATACAAAGTTGTGAAGAAAAAGAATCACACGATTTCATTCACTATCTTGACGCTGATCCGGATGTCACCGGTTGGGATTCAGCGTAAATTTCGGTAGACGAAACCTGTTCACAATAAGGATAATATTGTAATTCACTTCAAATACAATCACTTTAGAAACTTGATTACATATCATCAGGTTATTCATCTGAAATTTATGAATATCAGTCACACTGCAATTTTGGGAATCATTTCCTGACGCCAAATCAGCCTCATTTCAGCTCTTTTTATGAATTTCTAATTGCATCGTCAAAGAAAAAAATAAATAGATCTCTCATTTTCCTGACGATCATTTCAAACAAAACAAAAATGGTTACTGGTTTTACCGTAAATCGTGCGAATGGCCTCAGATTCACCCAAAACAGACAAACATGTCCACTCAGGGGGGTTAAAAATGTACACTGTCATGATTGGGTACAAACCGAGTGTCTGTATCAAGGCCATGCTTTCCCTGCCATTGCCAGATAGCGCTATCCCGAACCACTTGTGCTTGCATGTGACGTCAATGTCACCGAGATGAATAATCAGAGAATGCTTTTCCTTATTTATTTATTTATTGCTAGCTAAGAAAGATTGTCCGTTTAGGCCTAAAGAAAGGGTAAGGCAGATGAAATGCTCTTGGTGCTATCGCTAAATTCTATCTCTCTCTCTCCCCCTCTTTTTTCCATATGGAACACGTTCAACCTTTACTTCCATTAGACCTATTCCTGAGTGCACGGGAACCAATTTTTGCTTTGTGAATCAGATTTCTGGTCATTTATTTAATTCCATTTTTTAGATACTTTTTCGTGGTATCACATATTATTTTTTGAAAGAATTTTGTGATTGGCGATTAGGGGAATGTTCGTCGTTACGAAAAGAAAAGCAATTTGTGGAAACTGAGTCCCTCATCCGTTAATAACCATACAAGGCGGGGTGGCTTCACGGTAGACATTTGCACCATATTAGAGCAACCGTTCATAGTGCAATGCAACACTATCAGCCGATAGATGAGGAAGCGATGTGTTCATTGTGACAAGTAACTGATAAAGACATACACAAAGGGAATCACAGAAAAAGAACTGGAGAAATCGGCCTAAAGACTTCTGGGTTAGTTAAATGATGGCAACTTGAGTCTATTTCCTTCGTCTCGACGATCATTTTAAATAAGTAATACGCGTTCGTGTGATACAATAATTCTGTATCTGTACAATGTTCTGTAAATAAAAGAGGAATAGAAGGACGGAGAATAATGAAAGATTTGTTATACTATCCAGACCAAGGTCTAGACCTTGATCCAGACGATGTCAAATATACGTTAAAATCCCGTAAGAGGGTTAATGCTGTTAGTGCACCTCATGCGGTGCACTGTAGGCATTACTTGAGCTCCTCTGCAGCGTCCCTTCGACCCCTAGCTGCAACTCCTTTCATTCCTTTTACTTAGCATCCGTCCGCATTCTCTTTCTTTCATCTTACTTTCCAACCTCTCCTAACAGTTGATTCGTGGTGCAACTGAGAGGTTTTCCTCCTGTTACACCTTTCAAACCTCTTTACTGTCAATTTCCGTTTCAGCGCTGAATGAGTTCATAGGTCCCAGCGCTTGGTCTTTGACCTAAACTCTTTATTTTATCTATCAAATATACGTTATAGAACAAACCAAAAAATTCCATATTTATTCAAAAGCTTCATTAGAATTTGGATGCTCAGACGTGGAAAAAAGGAAGTGATTACAGAGACAAATAATAAATACATGAAATTAACATATACTTTCTGTTTTAGATAACCAGAATGACTACCTCAAATTACTCTTAGGAACGTGAGGAAGATAAAACTAGACGCTATCAGTACAGCAACTCAACTAATCATGATATTCACAATTCTTTAGGGGGGGGGGGAACGTACGCAATTAGCATAAGGCCTATAACCTAAAGTAAATTTAGGGCTTAGGCCTAATTGCACAGTCACTGGCTACTATAATAACCATTGGGTTTAATCTTGTGAAGGCATATATATGCATGTTTTACCTTAGGAGGTGTGGGTTCATATATATCGAGGTCTCCCATCCAAGTACCGACCCAGACCAACAACGTTCCTGAACTTCACTGACCGAACGACCTCCAGAATAGCCTTTGTGTTCATCACTCTGATAAGAACGACGAAATCTCATATTTTCTTATAATATCGGAGTCATGAAAAAAGATCTAGAGCTTTCTTTCCTCTCTCTATCTCTCTGCAAAGTCACTTTGACTCGGTGCTTTGATGCAAGCTTGCGTGTCATTATGACTGTTGTTGCATACTTAAACTGCTTTGTGTTTTGCCATGCTTTCTTTTGCTATCGGTATCACTTCTTCGTTTCTTTTATTATTGTTTGTTCGTCTGTCTTTCTCTGCATAACAGCCGTCAAGGTTATTTTGGATTTCAGTGAACGAAGCTATAGAGTGAGACTAGTTGTTCACGTGTGTTTCTATTTTGTTTGTTTATTTGTCAACAAGACGCATCTGAAAGGATTTGATGGATTCCAAGGAATATTCTTGTTCCTGTTATGAACGCTGATTCGATATTGTTTTGACAAAGTCATTCATAAACTTACAATTTGATGTCTTTCATCCGTTAAGTTGGCTCAAGAAGAAATGTATCCTTCTGGTGTCCCAGTTGTTGACAGATTTCACACACAAGCAGACACATCACACAAACACACATACACACAAACACACGTTAAAACATCTCCAGAAAATACAAGGAAAAGTTTTTTGTTTTTTTGCAACCCGGCAGATCCTTTTGTTGCGAGTTCCGAAGACCGTTAGTTTGAATAATGAAGTAGGCCTATATAGGGCAAAGAACGATAATTCTCTACGTTTTAATAGAGGGAGCAGAGAAAATCTTTAAACTGTGATGACGATTAAATAACTGACCAGAAATACTATTCACAAAGCAAAAATTGGCTCCTAAGTACTCAGGAATAGGCCTAATCGAAGCGAAGGTTAAACTTTTTCTTCTGGGAAAAGAGAGAGAGAGAGAGAGAGAGAGAGAGAGAGAGAGAGAGAGAGAGAGAGAGAGAGAGAGAGAGAGAGAGAATTTAGCAGTAGGACCAGAAGCGTTTCATCTTTCTTACCATTTCTTTAGGTCTAACAGGAAATCCCACTAAGCTTAAAAAAGAAAAAAGATTAAAAAATAAATAAGGAAAAGCAATTTCTAATTCCTCTCGGTGACAGTGACGTCACATGCAAGCACAAGTGGTTCAGGATAGCGCTATTTGGCAGCTGCAAAGAAATCATGGCCTTTATATAGTGTCTCCTGCTGTCTCCCATAACAGTAGACGTTAATAACTCATTGTGTCAAGACGTGTCTGCCTGCTTTTGGGTGAATCCGAAGCCAGCCACAGGATTTACGGTAAAATCAGTATCCATTCTTTTTTTGGGGGGTGGGGTTTGAAATGATCATCCGGAAAGGATGAAATCTATTCTTTTGTTTTGATGAGACAATTAGTAGTTCATGACAAAAGTTGAGAAGAGGCTAATTTGGTGAGGTTTGACATGAAAAAAAAATATAAAGTTGAAATGTGATCGATTATGGCGCATGTCAGATACATGACGTGATGATAGTAGAATCAATTTCTTTAAGGTGGTCGGGTTTGAAGTGAAATATAAGAAAAATTAGCCTTTACATTATAAAAGAAAAAACTAAGATAAAATATATATATTTTTTTCTCGTGATTTGGTTTAAGCTGAATCCCAAAGGGTGAAATCTGCACCAGCGTCGAGATAGTTACCACCTTTTGTTTATGCCTTTTGTTTTGCGTTGATGATATTTGCCGCTTATTGTTTATGCTTTTCTTTATATTTAAGTCTTTTGTTGTGTGTTTACGATATATACCGTCTTTTGTTCATGTTTTTACGTTCATCCCCAAAGGGACTGGTACTAAACACGGCGCCCATTTGGAGCGTATAACTTGTAATCACCGAACCAGAGGGGTGCGGTGGTTGTGTTAAGCTTTAACGTCATGTGATTATTTCTCCACTGAATTTTTCCCCTCCTTATCTAATCACCTTACGAGGAAAAATACGTGGTCTTCTAACACTCTGTCTCTTTCTTTCTTCTGACTTGTAATCATTTGCTTTTTTTTTTTTTTTGCTACTTATCTGTTTTGGTAATTTGTCTTTATCTACTTGCTAATTCCCTCCGTTCTGTTTTTCATTATACATTTTTTCCCGAAACTTGTTTTCCGAGTTAATATCCCTTGTGGCTCGTATCGTAGAATAATAATAATAATAATAATAATAATAATAATAATAATAATAATAATAATAATAATAATAATAATAATAATAATCAGGCTGTACGTTCATTTAAATTTTTCTTTCTTGTTTCACGTTATTATTATTATTATTATTATTATTATTATTATTATTATTATTATTATTATTATTAACGAATAGGAAATAGAGAAATACAGAAAAAACTACCTAAGGGAAATAACAAAAAATAATTAAGGAGGTGAATGAAGGACATAAAACAATTATAACTGAGAAATAATAATAATAATAATAATAATAATAATAATAATAATAATAATAATAATAATAATAATATGCAGTAGCCTTAGTTAATGATTACATTTTTTTTAGAGGAGGAAAAAAGGTTATTGGAATATGACGATAACGCTGGGGTCATATGTTCTTCCTATGATTAATAATTTATTGAATTTTTTTCAATTTAATTTTATTCTTCGCCTCAGCTTTACGTTGTTATTGTGACACCATTATTATTACCGAAAAATAAATAGAGCAAAGGGTAAATCAAATTAAATAAAACAAACATAAAACAGATATTAAACAATGAAAACTAAAAAATAATAATAATAATAATAATAATAATAATAATAATAATAATATGCATACATGTTTATACTTACATAGCTCATGACCTTTTTGTTTCAGTAAATAGATAAATTCATCTTTTTTTTCTTTTTCTCTTTCAGTTCTGAACGGAGGAGAATTCCCAACAAGATGATTCTCGAATTAATTCTCTTCCTCTCCCTCGTTCTCATCCTTCGCCATTGGCTCACGAGACCTAAGGGATTTCCTCCAGGTGAGAGAGAGAGAGAGAGAGAGAGAGAGAGAGAGAGAGAGAGAGAGAGAGAGAGAGAGAAACCACTTCCATATCTACACAGATAATATACAAACAAATACGTACACAGACTATAAGATATATATATATATATATATATATATATATATATATATATATATATATATATATATATATATATAGAGAGAGAGAGAGAGAGAGAGAGAGAGAGAGAGAGAGAGAGAGAGAGAGAGAGAGAGAGAGAGAGAGAGAGAGAGCACTCGAACTCAAACACAGTCACGAAAGTCCAAATTCTTTCAATTTACAGAAGACGTGAGTCACGTAACGCCTTTTAGTTGATGCCTCAGGGAACCGTTGTTTTAAATTAATCTGGCCTTATGCCAGCACGGGCTCTTGGTCTTGAAACAGTCCCAATTGCAGTCCGAGGATTTTTGTAATTACCTCCTGCAATGCGTGCAATACGTCACTGACATCCAGAGTGTAGATGAATGACGTCACCATAGGTGAGATACCTCAAGGTACGAATCCCTCTCTGAGTCATAAGTAGATACATTACCCTTTTTTATTTATTATTGATAATATTTAATATTCTAGGTCCTCGTGGGTATCCGATTATGGGCACCATCATGGCTTACAACTTGAAGCAAATCGTGGATTACCGGAAGAAATATGGCGATGTATTCATGTAAGTCACTTTTTCCGTCTAAATTGTAAATATATTATTTCCGTGTCTATTCTATCTAGATTAGCTAGCCATGTGCTTGCACGGGCTCTTGCTCCTGAGCAGCCCGGAAGTGTCCATATCTTATTGTCATATTTGGGATACATACATAAAAAAAACCCGTAAGAGGGGAGTGCCATCAGAGCACCTGACGTGGTGCACTGTAGGCATTACTTAAGGTTCTTTGCGGCGTCCCTTCGGCCCTTAACTGCGACCCCTTTCATTCCTTGTCTTTGACTATTCTCTTTCTTCCATCTTACTTTCCACCCGCTTATAACATTTGTTTCAACATAATACTCAGAGTTGAGTGACCTTATAGGTCCAAGCGCTTGTCCTTTGGCCTAAATTTTATATTCCAACCTTAATTTCTACACATACAAAAAAAAAAAGAAAACTCTTATGCTATGTCAGCTTATTCCCTTCTTTTCCTGCAATTTCCTGTCATTTATGGAGCCCTCTTCCATTTCTTTATTCCTGGGTGGCAGGATAAACTTCTTCGGAATTAAATTTCTCTATATCTGCGACTACAAGCTGATGAAGGACGCCCTGGGAAAGGCGGAGTTCTCGGACCGTCCCAAAAACGAAGGATTCCATTTCCTGACCGACGGGAAGGAAGCAGGTGACCTTGACCTTTTCTTAAAGTATCTGAATATAAACAAGTAGATTACCTTGTGTTGTAGGAGGTATTATTAAGCCGTTCTAAAGTTCTTGTTAAGTTCTCGCTCTTTCAAACCGCAACCATCACATTCTTACTCAAACTATGATCATTACTTCTTTACTCAAACGATGACCCTGAATCACCCAGGCGTGATCATGAGCAACGGTCAAGGTGGGTCAATGCCCGGCGGTTCCTCCTGCGGAACCTGAGAGATTTGGGCATGGGCAAGTCGAGCCTGGACGAAGCCATCATCCACGAAGCCCGCTGTCTGGTCGAGGACTTCCAGCGATACGCTGGAAAGCCTTCCAAGTTTCCACAGTCTATTAACATCGCCGTTCTGAACGTCGTCTGGCAAATGGTTGCAAGTGAGTTGGGTCTTTGCATTAATTGCATGTGAGTTGGGTCTTTGCATTGATTGCACGTGAGTTGGGTCTTTGCGCTGATTGCGTGTGAGTTGGGTCTTGGCAATGATTGTGAGTGAGTTGGGTCTTTGCACTGATTGTGTGTGAGTTGGACCTTTGCATTGATTGCATGTGGGTTGGGTCTTTTGCAATGATTGTATGTTAGTGGGTCTTTGCAATGATTGTGAGTGAGTTGGGTCTTTGCAATGGTTGCGTGTGAATGGGGCCTTTGCAATGGTTGTGAGTGAGTTGAGTCCATGCAATGACTGCTAATAGGTTGGGTCTTTGCATTGATAGCAAGTGAGTGGGGTCTTTGCAATGTTTGTGAGTGAGTGGTGTCTTGCAATGGTTGCAAGCAAGTGGGGTCTTTGCAATGGTTGTGAGTGAGTGCAGTCTTTGCAATGGTTGCGAGCGAGTGGGGTCTTTGCAATGATTTTGAGTGGGGCCTTTGCAATGGTTGTGAGAGAGTGGGGTCTTTGCAATGATTTCAAGTGAATGGGGTCTTTGCAATGGTTGTGAGTAAGTGGGGTCTTTGCAATGGTTGTGAGTGAGTGGGGTCTTTGCAATGATTTCAAGTTAGTGGGGCCTTTGCAATGGTTGTGAGTGAGTGGGGTCTTTGCAGTGGTTGCGAGCAAGTGGGGTCTTTGCAATAGTTGCGAGCAAGTGGGGTCTTTGCAATGATTTCAAGTGAGTGGGGTCTTTTCAATGGTTCTGAGAGACTGGGGTCTTTGCAATGGTTTCAAGTGAGTTGGGTCTTTGCAATGGTTGTGAGCAAGTGGGGTCTTTGCAATGAACTTATTTATATCATAGAAACGTTTGAGAGATTTTATATTATAATATTAGTAAACGCTTTAATATCATGTTAAGATGCTCTTATGCCAGCGTAGCCTCTTGATCTCCAGGGACATGAGCTAGGGGTGAGAGTTGTCTAATGCAAATGTCTCCCATTTGTAGAAGATTCCAGATTCTATTCTTCAATGGTTACAGTCGAAGTTTAGGATAATTATGTATCTGTTCCTTTTAGGTCGAAGGTACGACCTGTACGACGAAGAGGTCAGTGATTTCATCAAGATCATGGGAACACTCCAGAACGACTCTATGGCGCTGTTCCTCTTCTTGGCATCTCCGGTTTTGGAGAAAATTTTCCCGAAATTCGTCATCAACAAAGTCTTCCGAGTGGACGCTCTGCAGCAGACTGTGGTTGCTGCGAAGAAGCTGTTTGGGGTGAGTACTTGAGGGTGCTGCAGTGAGTACGTGTAGTTGAGGTTGTTTGGGGTGAGTAACTTTGGTCTAGGATGTAGAGCAAGTGCCTTTCATTGAGGCTGCTAAGGGTGAGTGCCTTTGGTTGGAGCTGTTTTGGGTGGCTTTGGTTGAGGCTGTTCTTCTTACTATTAGGCAACCTCATACCCTCCTAGATTTCTTCTACTTTCAGGCAATCACATATCCCTCCCAGACTCGTTCTTCTAGCGGTTGACAACCTCATAACATCTCGTCCTTCTCAACCTCGCCTTTCCAAATATCATTTCTTGACCAAGACATGCGTATCTCCATTCTCCAGATGCTTACAGTTTTCTTCTTCTTCGTAGAAAACAATAGCAACCAGGAAGGCCCAGCTGGACGCCAGTCACCCAGAGAACGTTATCGACGAGTATCTCATTCAGATGAACAACAAAACCGAAATTGCAGAGTTCTTCGATGGTAAGTACTACTTAAGAGAGAATCCCTCCTCCATCATCTTTGAGGAAAATGAATTTGCAACGATTTTGCTTCTATCTCCTCCCAAAAACGAAGCTTGACTTTCGGTGGGCCTAGATGATGTAATAAGAGTAATCTTCATCTGTTCACATCTTGAACTAAAGTGAACTTAGCTCTCACATATCCTCCTAAAAATCAACCTGGTTTTCAGAGGTCGACCTGATGAGAATCATCTTCGATCTTTTTGCTGCCGGTTTCGACACGACTTCCAACATGCTCAGGTGGATAATACTCTATGCAGCCAAGTACCCGGATGTCCAGAAGAGAGTTCAGAAGCAAATTGACGAAGTGGTGCCTCGTGGGGAGTTTCCTACCAACCAACACAAGTCTCAGTAATTATAAGTTTGTCTCTTGCTTTAATTTGCTTGTATTAATCTTTCCTTTTTTTTATTGTAAGCATTAGCTAGCTATTTCTTACGTATCTTATTCACTATGGTTTAGTTCCTGTAACTTTTTCCAGCGTTCATTCTCTTTTTTTCACAACTGGGTCTAAGTACTGAGAAAGTTGGCTTAGCAAGTTAGTGGCTTCATAGGCTATTTGATATAAACTGTTCGTTGCCATTTCAATAACAATTTCACTCTTCTGTAACCCACTGGCGCTTGTACCAAACTGCTAAGGACTGCTGCAAGTTTCAGTTAACATTATTAAGTGGGAAGAGTCATTAACTATGCCCTCAGCACTCTTTCATCTGGGCTTGGGACCATCTTAGTTTGATAAACTCTCATTTTGAGAACAATAATCCCTTTCACTGATATTTGGTTTACTAGCTGGAATTTCACTAGGACTGATGATTTAACCTGCTATTTCATCTTTGCATTTAAACCCTCATCCTGTATCCGATACTGGGACAAAACTGAGGGTTTGAACCGTTTGAACTGAGATTGAACTTACAGTTGGACTGCCACTGTAGCTGACAATTTAACCTGCTGTTTCAAATGCCAATTTATATTCAGGTTACCGTTGCTCGAGGCTTTCATCCACGAGGTCCTTCGAATGAGCTCTCTCGTGCCCTTTGGCGTCATTCACACCCCTCCTGAGGATACCCACCTAGCAGGATACCTTGTGCCAAAGGTAGGCCTACGTGTCCGTTTTCAGGATAAGTCGACTATATTATTAAATATTTTAATTGATTTTATCAGCATATGGAAGTTTTCAGTATGTGGAATGCTAAGGAAATAATGGTGTGCTTGACAGTATCTATGTGGCTTACGTTTTCACCGTTACATGTTTATGTTAGGTTAAGTTAGGTTAGGATAGGTTCAGGTTCTCACCTTCCCCATTCAGTTGGGTGGCACCATGTGTTAAGCCAGACCTCATTCAGATTTTTGTGGGCTGAGATTGCCAGCACCGTGCCCTTTGCCATAGGATACCAGGTGCCTACTTCGGCAGACTCGATGAATTTTTCAAGAAACAGATTTGAGTTGTGTCCCACTAGAGATAAATCTTGAGGTAGAGTTTCGGGTTTGCATTTGCAAGACTTGGTTCATTACTGACCTGCCCACACCAGTTGACCTAGCTTTGAATAGGCACAAATACTAGCAGGAAGTCAAAGAAAGTGCATGGAGCCAACAAAATCTCTCAAAACAACATGTGACAGCCACACCTTCGAACAGGAAAAGGCGTACACGGATATAATAATATATATACATATTTATGCAGTGTTATATCATCCTTATTCTATTTATCTTTTTGTTTTAAATTCTCAGGACACGCTTGTCTTCGGTATGGTTGGCATTGCGCACAATGATCCACAGTACTGGGAAAGTCCTCAGGAGTTTAGGATCGAAAGGTTCCTGGACAAAGAAGGAAAATTCATTTCCCACAAGGAAGGATTCGCTCCATTTTTACTAGGTAATGTGGGAAGAAGTGAGGAATGGTCTGTTTGATGGTATCTATGTAGACGCAGTTACACGTTTATGTTAGGTTAGGTTAGGTTAGGTTAGTTTCAGGTTCTCACCTTCCCTATTCAGTTGGGTGTCACTGTGAGTTAACCCAGACCTCATTCAGATTTTTGTGGTCTCTCTCTCTCTCTCTCTCTCTCTCTCTCTCTGGTTTAACTGAATGTTTTCACATGCGCCAAAAACAAAATTTTTCAATAATATTTACACTACCTTCTGTAACCTCATCAGTTTTCCTTTGCTATTATTATTATAATGATTATTTATTATTATTATTATTATTATTATTATTATTATTGATTAACATTTTTCGTTTATCCATCTTTATCCATCCATTTCTTCGTTGTTCCAAAGTGTCCATTATTCTTGTACATTTTCCTTTTTCTTTCAACATGCCTCATTTATCTTGTCTTTATCCATCCACGCATCCCTTCCTTCTTCCAGGCAAAAGAAGCTGCTTGGGAGAATCTCTGGCCAGGATGGAAATGAGCATCTTCTCGGCGGCCCTGTTCCAGAACTTCACTTTCTCGCCACCAGAGGGACGGGAGGTGACCTCACCCCGCGAAATATTCCTATGTCGCATAGGTCGAAGGACCAGGACATTCTCATATCCGCCAGGAACTGAGGTCGATTGACTGACTTTGATTCAAGGAACGGGCGTCGCAGTGGCTTAGGTCATCGACGTTGACAGAGTTGATTTTGTGGTTGTGTTTCGAATATGGAACTAATGTCTCCACTGTGATTAGAATAGGAATATATATATATATATATATATATATATATATATATATATATATATATATATATATATTATATACCTACATCTATATCTACAGTATATATATATAATTCATATATACATATATATACACACATACATATGGACGTTTGTGCTTGAATAAAAAAATTAATGTAAGTCCCAAGAGACACGAATGAATTTTAAATCATATAACATTGTATATACGGTATACAGCATATATTATACAGTAAACGACTACAGGTCCGCAAACCTTCCGCATTTAGTAATGACGGACCAACATCTTGTCCATATTACTTTCACCAGTTGGTGGATTCCTTGAGAAATTTCGTTTAAATAAAAAAATATAATAAAATTACCGCCTTTTGTCTTGAACATCGTCGGTTTTCAAAGAAATGAAAAATCACTTTTGGATTCTGTTCTTCAAGAGGGGTGGTGGGAAAGTGTGTGAGTGTGTGTGTGTGTGTGTGTGTGTGTGTGTGTGTGTGTGTTTGTGTTTTCAAGATGAAGCAGCTACTTTGTCTAAAAGAGTTTCTGTTCATTCCACAATTGCTGAGTCTTCCCATAGACTGGAATGGTACGCTGAGCAGATTCTTCAAGCTCATAATAATAATAATAATAATAATAATAATAATAATAACAACAATAATAATAATAAACAATAATAATGATAAAATGTATGAAGGTAATGGACCCTCTTTTAAGCCATTCTATTTAACAAATATTAATAATAATAATAATTATTATTATTATCAGTGTTGTAATGATAGCAACATGTACAACAAAAATAATACTAACGACATTAATGATGATCATAATTGTAGCAATTCTCTACCTTCATTGAAGCCATTTTACTGATCAATAATAAAAATAATAATAATGATGATGATTGTTTAAATGCTGTCCCTTTAATGAAACCATTATCATTATAATATGTTCTTTTAAGATAATAGTAATAATGGCCAATATCCAGTCACCTAGCTTTTATTCATCTCCAATGATATGTTATCTGTTTATCTAATGTTAGTTCCTCATTGGAAGGGTTAGTATCGTTCTCTGCTAGCACTCTGCTGGGCCCGAGTTCGATTCTCCGACCGGCCAATGAAGAATTAGAGAAATTTACTTCTGGTGATAGAAATTCATTTCTCGTTATAATGTGGTTCGGATTCCACAATAAGCTGTAGGTCCCGTTGCTAGGTAACCAACTGGTTCTTAGCCACGTAAAATAAATCTAATCCTTCGGGCCAGCCCTAGGAGAGCTGTTAATCAGCTCAGTGGTCTGGTTAAACTAAGGTATACTTAACTTTTTTTATCTAATGATATCTAGCATGTGACGCATTGGGGGAAAATATGAATATTGAAAAGCAAATAGAAATAAATTATAAAATACAGATGAAATAAACATAATAATCTTAAAATGAAATGTGCACGACTTAAAAGATTTGTGGTTTTACTATGCAGACCAAATTTCAGCTGAAAAATGCTGACTCTAATTGAAGGGAAATGTTCATTCCATTTTATATGTATGTATAAAATGTATACATATATATGTATATATAAAATGCACACACATAATATACATATATATACATATAGTATATATATGTACATATATATATATATATGCACACACATATATATACATAACCCTCACGCTAAAGAATTCCCATTAAACTGCATTAGAAAATCACTTTCATTTCTCACCTCTTAACCACACAGAAACTAAACAGAAAATAATAAAAACGAACTTGGATCAGGTCAGATGAATGGATCTTTTTTTTTTTTTTTTTTTGTTACCTTCTTCTTCTCTCATTCTTCACCGAGAGAAAGGGAAACTGCCTCTTTTGTTGTGTCTCTTGTTCGCTTCCTGAATGAGATGCTCCGTTTATCCAAAGATGAAAAGATTCTTCGCAGAGAAAGTAAAAGATTTTTAGCGAGTCTTTGTAAAATCCATTGGCTCTCGGGCCTACTGTAGTTGGGACTCACCGTCACTCTCACCCGCTTGCTAGGGTTCGTTTCATCATGAGTACCACTTCGCTGAGTGCAGCCTGGATAGGCTAAATAAATCACTCCATATTCAGGTGATCATTAGTACCACTACGCGGAGAGCAGCCTGGTTATACTAAATAAATCACTCCAAGGTAATCATTAGTACCACTACACTATAACTGCTGCTATAACTCTTCAGGAGATACAAATTCGAGTTTGTTTTTTTTTCCACGCCAAGGAAGCAGAAATAAATGATGCAACGCAAAAATACAGTAGCTAACAGAGCCATCTATTATCGAATATAAAAACTGATCAACACCAAAAGCAAAGCCATCTGCTGTGCCATTTCGAAAGTACACCTTATATTTGTTTAATATAGGTGGGGACGACTTAAATTCAAGTGGGGAAAAATAAATGATTAAATTTACTTAAAAACTTCTTCACAGTTCGTCTTATTATTTAATCACACTCTTCTTTATTGACTCTTAGGCCTAGGTGTGGCCCACTGCAAGTTTCATCAATGCTTTGTATTTTTCTGGAAGCATTCTGGTTTATGGAAACAGGAGAATCAAAGAAACTTTTTTTTTTATTTTATTTTCTAATTGTAGACCGAATAAACACAGTAAAAACAGTTGTAAAAAAAAAACAGCTGTCCAGAGCATATTGAGAGACGCTTTTGAGCTCATTTTAAAGCAACTTAAGTTTTTTTGAAAACTGTTAGCCTATAAAAAACAGCTGTCAAGAGCATATTGAGAGACGCTTTTGAGCTCATTTTAAAGCAACTTACGCTTTTTTGAAAACTGTTAGGCCTATACAGTCACCCACTCCAACCGCGTGACGTCACGAACCCTTGCGAATAAGTCAACAAAATCCATTATCCATAATTGAAGCCTCTTATAAATATCTTCAGAGGGGATTTGAATAAAATATGAATTTATTGATAACAGCGGGCTTAGTTGCTCATATGAACGAACTGGCATAACATAATGAAAGAAAAAAATAGCTTTGCATGCATCTTTGACAGAGCAAAAAAATGTTAGATATTCTATGAGCATATATTCTTTTGAATACATCTTTGACAGGAAGCTACTCAGTTTAGGTATTCTAATTACGATAGATGATATGACTATGAGCATATATTATCATTCCAGACATTCTGTGAAGGTGTTCTATGAATTAACTAATGAAGATCAAAATGAACAAGAAGGTAATTAGTTTTTAGTTTTCTGTAAAAAAAACTATTGAGATGGCTAATTGTCTGTCCGTCCGCCCTCAGATCTTAAAAACTACTGAGGCTAGAGGGCTGCAAATTGGTATCTTAATCATCCACCCTCCAGTCATCAAACATACCAAATTGCAGCCCTCCTGCCCCAGTAGTTTTTATTTTATTCAAGGCTGAAGATAGCCACGATCGTGCGTTAGGCACCGGTATAGGTTCCAAGAACACAGGCCACCACCGGGCTGTGGCTGAAATTTTCATGGGCCGCGGCTTAGCCGTGGCTGAGAGTTTCATACAGCATTATACGCTGTACAGAAAACTCGATTGCGCACTTTTTACTTGTTTGTATATTGAAATTAAATTTATTTTATATGAAGGTCACCTAACCATCACTCAAGCATCCAACGAAGATACATCACATTCACTCAACGTTCCGCTTCCAGTGATTCCCCCCTCCCCCACAGCCCACCCCCCTCCTCTCTCTGTCTGTCTGTCTCTCTCTCGCATACACTCGCCCGAAGCCATTGTGCTTCGTCGGTATATATATAACGCCTCCAGGCGTAGCACCTTCAGAAACAGTCAAGTCTCTCCTGCAGACGGTGGTCAGATCTTCCTCCAGTTATCATGGCAAGTGGCCCTTCGATTTTTTCGAAATTTACTCATCTAATTTATTCAACCCTGATCCTATGTTCATATTGATATATTTATATATTTCATTTTGTGGCTTTATTTATTTGTCTATCCGGTTATTCCTTAATTTATTTGAATATACTTTTATTTATGAATTTAATTTTCCACTTTTTTTTAATAATGACTTTTTAGTTTTGATTAATCGTTTTTATATTTATTTCTGTTGTTTAGTATTGTTTATTTTTTCTAAAAATCTTTTGACATTCTAATATTTTTTTTGGTTATTTTTTATGTAGCCAAATATAAATAATATAAATTATTATTATTATTATTATTATTATTATTATTATTATTATTATTATTATTATTATTATTATTAAAATTACAAATGCACTTTGATACTATTTTTCATTACTTCATAACATTATGTATTTATGAAATGCTAGTACATAAGTACAACTTTCGTAATAAAAAAACGTAAAAATAAAAAAAAAAAAACTACAAATAACAACTTGAAAATTACCCGAGAAAAGTAGCGAAGATTCTCGCAAAATTAATTTAATGATTAAAATAAACATCTGTTTGTTTCTGACGTTTGTTTATGATGTTTGTTTATTTCGTTTGTTTATGACGTTTGGGTTTAAGAAGTTTGTTAATGACGTTTGTTTATTTCATTTGTTTATGGTGTCTGTTTATGACGTTTGTTTATTTCGTTTGTTTATGGTGTCTGTTTATGACGTTTGTTTATGAAGTTTGTATAGTTAGTTTGTTTATGGCAATGGTTTGTTTGTTTATTTGTTTCTTCATGACAATGGTTTGTTTATTTGTTTGTTTATGACGATTGTTTATTTGTTTGTTTCCGTAGCAGGGAGCATTGGCTGTCGCCCTCCTGTCATGCGCTGTCCTCATTTCTTCTGTCATTGGTAGGACCTATGGAGGAGGAGGAGGAGGAGGAGGAGGAGGAGGAGGAGGAGGAGGAGGAGGAGGAGGTAAGATTCTACATAAGTAAATCGAAGACATACAAATTCTGAGATTTAAATTCCTGGAAACAGATCCTGAATTAGATCCGGAACGAGATTATGATCCCATTCCCTTTTGCATTCCAGGTGGAAAATCCGGTAGTTTCGTCAAGGTCATCATATCCTCAGGATCCGGCAACGGAGGATACGGTAAAGGAAGTGTTAGTGGAGGATACAGGAGCACTGGATATGGAGGAGGAGGAGGATTTGGAAGTCCTGTAGGATATGGAGGAAACACCAACGGAGGAGGAATGGGAGGGTATGGAGGAGGAAGTGGTTTGATTAAAAGTGGTAAAGGAGGATATGGAGGAAGTATTGGAGGTAAAGGATATAGCACTGGAGGTGGTGGAGGAGGATTCATTCCTGTATCTATAGGAGTCTCAGGAGGAGTTGGAGGACGTGGTGGAGGTAAGAAAGGAGGGGGAAGTGGAGGATATGGAGGGAGCAGTGGTGGAGGGAAAGGAGTGGGACCCATAGGATCTGGAAGTGGTGGAAGTGGAGGATATAGCACTGGAGGAGGGAGTGGATTTGTTCCAGTGTACATGGGTGGAGGACCCGGAAGTGTAGGATATGGAGGAACCAGTGGAGGTGGAAGTGGTGATAATGGGGGATATAACGGAGGTAGTGGAAGTGGAGGATTTGGAGCCAGTGGATACATAGGCATCTTTAACAAGGGAAGTAGTTTTGGTGGTAATTCTGGAGGAGGAGGTTATCGGGGTACCTCTGGAGGAGGAGGGGGAGGTGGTTATGGAGGTACTTCTGGAGGAGGAGGAGGAGGAGGTTATGGAGGTACCTCTGGAGGAGGAGGGGGAGGTGGTTATGGAGGTAGCTTAGGAGGTACAGGAAATGGCTATGGACTAAATTCTGGAGGAGGAGGAGGAAAAGGGGGAGGTAACAGTTATGCAGGTAGTTCTGGGGGAGGAGGTGCCTATGGAGGTGGAGGAAATGGCTATGGACTGAGTTCTGGACAGGAAATGGCTATGGACTAAATTCTGGAGGAGGAGGAACTAGTTATGCTCTGGAGGTGGAGGACTAGCTAAATTCTGGGGGAGGAGGTGCCAGTTATGCAGGTAGTTCTGGGGAGGAGGTGGACTGAGTTCTGGAGGAGGAGGAGGAAGTAGTTATGCAGGTAGCTTTGGAAGAGGAGGTGGGAATGGAGGTACCTCTGGAGGTGGAGGGAATAGCTATGGACTAAGCTCTGGAGGAGGCGGAGGAGGTAGTGGTTATGGAGGTACCTTTGGAGGAGGAGGAAATGGTTATGGACTAGCCTCTGGAGGAGTAGAAGAAGGAAGCAGTTACACAGGTAGCTTTGGAGGAGGTGGTTATGGCAGTACCTCTGGAAGCGGAGAAAATAGTTATGGGGGTAGCTCTGGAGGTGGAGGAGATGGCTATGGACTAAGCTCTGGAGGAGGAGGAGGAGGAGGAGGAGGAGGAGGAAGCAGTTATGCAGGTAGCTTTGGAGGAGGAGGTGGGTTTGGAGGTGCTTCTGGAGGTGGAGGAAATGGTTATGGGGGTAGCTCTGGAGGTGGAGGAGATGGCTATGGACTAAGCTCTGGAGGAGGAGGAGGAGGAGGAGGAGGAGGAGGAGGAGGAGGAGGAGGAGGAGGAGGAGGAGGAGGAGGAGGAAGCAGTTATGCAGGTAGCTTTGGAGGAGGAGGAGGTGGGTTTGGGGGTGCCTCTGGAGGTGGAGGAAATGGTTATGGGGGTAGCTCTGGAGGTGGAGGAGATGGCTATAAACTAAGCTCTGGAGGAGGAGGAGGAGGAGGAGGAGGAGGGAGGAGGAGGAGGAAGCAGTTATGCAGGTAGCTTTGGAGGAGGAGGAGGTGGGAATGGAGCTTGCATCTGGAGGTGGAGAAAATGGTTATGGGGGTAGCTCTGGAGGTGGAGGAGATAGCTATGGACTAAGCTCTGGAGGAGGAGAAGGAGGAGGAGGAGGAGGAGAGGAGGAAGGAGGAAGCAGTTATGCAGGTAGCTTTGGAGGAGGAGGTGGGTATGGAGGTGCCTCTGGAGGTGGAGGAAATGGTTATGGGGGTAGCTCTGGAGGTGGAGGAGATGGCTATGGACTAAACTCTGGAGGAGAGGAGGAGGAGGAGGAGGAGGAGGAGGAGGAGGAGGAGGAGGAGGAGGTAGGAGGAGGAGGAGGAGGAGGTGGGAATGGAGGTCGCTTTGGAGGTGGAGGAAATGGTTTGGGGGTGCTTCTGGAGGTGGAGGAAATGGTTATGGGGGGTAAGCTCTGGAGGTGGAGGAGATGGCTAGGACTAAGGAGGAGGAGGAGGAGGAGGAGGAGGAAGCAGTTATGCAGGTAGCTTTGGAGGAGGAGGTGGGAATGGAGTCGCCTCTGGAGGTGGAGGAAATGGTTATGGGGGTAGCTCTGGAGGTGGAGGAGATGGATATGGACTAAGCTCTGGAGGAGGAGGAGGAGGAGGAGGAGGAGGAGGAGGAGGAGGAGGAGGAGGAGGAGGAGGAAGCAGTTATGCTGGTAGCTTTGGAGGAGGAGGTGGGAATGGAGGCGCCTATGGAGGTGGAGGAAATGGTTATGGGGGTAGCTCGGGAGGTAGTGGAGATGGCTATGGACTAGCCTCTGGAGGAGGCGGAGGAAGAGGAGGAGGAAGTGGTTATGGAGGTACCTCTGGAGGTGGAGGCAATAGTTATCGGGGTAGCTCAGGAGGTAGAGGTGATGGCTATGGACTGAGTTCTGGAGGAGGAGGAGGAGGAGGAGGAGGAAGCAGTTATGCAGGTAGCTCTGGAGGAGGAGGAGGTACCTCTGGAGGTGGAGGAAATGACTATGGACCAAACTCTGGAGGAGGAGGGGGAGGAGGAAGTAGTTACGCAGGTAGAGGAGTTGGTTACACAGGAAGCTCTGGAAGTTCTGGAGGCAGTTATGGAGGAGATTCCAGAGGAGTAGCTGATTATCAAGGCAACACTGGAAGTGAAGGAGGGTATGGAAGTAGCTCCTGGAGTGGAGGAAACATTTACGGCAGTAGTTCAGGAGGAATTGGAGCAGGAGGACTTGGCTCCAGTAGCCCTGTGGGCAAAGGAGGATACAGAGGTGGTGGAAGTGGAGGTAAAGCCTATTCAGTTTAGACCTATGCAAGAAATGAACAAAAAATATGAACAAATTTTTGTTGAATATCAAAAGTAATGGTTCTAATTTAGTAAGGTACATGAATATATTACATATGAGTTTCGTAAACAAAGAAGTTTGTTAGCCTTAAAATATCATCCATCTTTTGCAGGCTCATCTATAGGATATAGGAAATAAACCCCCGATTATTCTCTGCTCAAATAAAAAGTGTTTGATGATGCATTTGTTTTATTTGGTCTGTACAACATGCAATGGCTATTTTGAAATGCTATGTCCTTAGAGGCCTATACTTCAACTAAAATGTAGCTGAATCTTGCTGACGAGTTTTTGGTGCAAATGATTACTGTTCTGTCCTGAGAACTAGGTTTTAAGTAGTCACCCTTGTCTATATATTTTCTCATTCATCTTTGAACTCGGGAATGATATTTGTCACCAAAATGGAGTACAGTCAGAAAGACGAAATAATAAAGCATCAAATTAGGCTGGCAGTCCAAGTAATAACGTTCTAAATATTATATGGAAAAATGTCTTTTCTGTATCGTTTATATCGTGAGATGTATTCAGCCAGAGGCTCCATTTTCTGAAATAATTCTTTCGTTTAGTTTATTGTTATTGTCATTCTTTCTTACTGATGTGAAAATCGAATGTATTTTTCATATGTGTACTTTGTTACGCCAAGATTGATATTGTTATTTTCTTGTTTATTTCATATATTAACAATCTGTAGTTCATCTCTGTTGGCTGAAGAAAACGCAGTGTGTGAAGTTATGCAAAACACGATAAAACAAAGAGCTCACGCAACGTTAGCAGGATATTCAATATAATAAAACATAAATATTGTACATATAAGACCATAGTTACGATTATACGAAATTAGCGCTGTGCTTTTTATAAATATAGAGAGTGATTAATGCGGAACATATTTTGTAACCTGGACAGTTGCGACACCCGTTTTAGGGAATCAAATCAATCAATCAACCTCAGTTCCTGGCGGATATAAGAAGGTCCTGCTTCGGTGCTGGGTGGATCATGGCTAAATTTTCCGGGCCGAGGTCGATCTCTTTTCCCTCTGGCGGCGAGAAAGTGAAGTTCTGGAACAGAGCCGCCGAGAAGATGCTCATTTCCATCCTGGCCAGAGATTCTCCCAAGCAGCTTCTTTTGCCTGGAAGAAGGAATGGATACGTAATGGATAAATGAAGAAGGACAGTGTCAAACAATATTCAGTGTTTTGGAAGAATAAATAAATGGATGGATAAATGAAGGATAATGTTGAAAGAATGAGGATGATGTGCAAGAATCGCGGAAAATTTAGAACAATGAGTATACGGATGGATAAAGTGGATAAACAAAGGGATAATATTAATAATAATAATTATGACAGGTCAAGGAAAACTGATGAGATTCATGAAGGTGGCATAAATGATAATAATAATTATTATATTGTTGATGTTCAAGGGACCACCTCCATTTAGGAGAAACCAGAAAAGGACATGATTTATACAGAACAGGAAGTCTTGGCTACCTAGAGAAAACGGAGCTAATCCTTCCTTGTGGGAAATGAACTTGCCATCCTCGTCCAGGAACCTTTCAATCCTAAACTCCTCAGGACTCTCCCAGTACCGTGGATCCTGATGCATATAACCGAACATACAGAAGATGAATGTGCCCTGAGGATAGAAAGCAAAAAGATAAATAGAACAGTGCATAAATATGTACTGAGTATATATATATATGTTTCTTTCAACTTTGTGCCTTTTCCCCATAGAGGGCGTGGCTGTCCCAAGTGTTTTAGAAATTTGGTTGCAGGCTCCACGACCTTTCTTTGACGTCCTGCTAACGTCATTGCCTATGCCTGTTCAAAGCCTGGTCAACTGGAGTGGGTGGGTCAGTGCTGACTCATAGACCTTGCAAACGCAGGCCTGACACCCTACCTAGCCTCAACAGCGGGAGACTCCAGTTTCACCTCCTTAGGATACAAACAACTCCAGTCTGTTCCCTGGAAAATTCATTATTGAGTCGTTGAATTAAGCGCCTGGTAATCAAACAATTAAGGGTCACAGATAGTGTGGAAAAGGGCATAGGGATAGCAGTCTCATCCCCCAGAAACTGAATGAGGTCTAGGTTAACACAAGGCACCACTCCACTGAATGGGAAAGTCGTGTACCTGAGCCTAACCTAACCTAACCTGACCTAACCTGACCTGACATAAGATGATATACCTGAAAAAGACACATACCTTTGGCACGAGGTATCCTGCTATGTGGGTATCTTCACTAGGAGTGTGCATGACGCCAAAGGGCACGAGGGAGCTCATTCGAAGGACCTCGTGGATGAAGGCTTCGAGCAAAGATAGCCTGGAGTTAAAATGTTTGAAACACCAGGTTAAAATGTTATTTATAGTGGAAGTCTACAGTAACTACATGTCAAAATATCAATGAAAGGGCTGGTTAGATCTCCAAGACAAGAGTTCACCCAGAGTTCATCCATCCCAGCTGGTCCCAAGCCCGGATGAAAGAGGATTGTTGAGCGCATGGTTAATGAATACTATATACAGTAATATATAAAATAAATAGCTGACTAATGCTAGCAACAAAAAAATAAAGCATAAATATATATAAATAGAAGCAAGAGATAAGATTTTAATTACTGTGACTTGTGTTGGTTGGTAGGAAACTCCCCACGAGGAACCACCTCGTCAATTTGCTCCTGAACTCTCTTCTGGACATCCGGGTACTTGGCTGCGTAGAGTATTATCCACATGAGCATGTTGGAGGTCGAGTCGAAACCGGCACCGAACATGTCGAGGCTGATTTTCATTAGGTCGCCCTCTGAAAGCCAGGTTAATTTTTAGGGGGATATGTGAGAGCTAAGAATCTTTGCAACTTAACGTGTGAACAGTTGAAGATTACTTCCATCAAGTCATCCACTGAAAGTCGAGATACGTTTTGGGTAGGAAAGACAAGCAAACCTCTTGCAAATTCATTTTCCTAGGAGATAATGGGGTCTGGAATCATCCGTAAGTGATACTTACCACTGAAGAACTCTGCAATCTCGGTTTTGTTGTTCATCTGAATGAGGTACTCGTCGATAACGTTCTCTGAGTGATTGACGTCCATTTGGGCCTTTCTGGTTTCTATCGTTTTCTGTGAAGAAGAAGAAGAAAAGCGTAAACATCTTGAGAATTTCGATCACGAAATGATTTTTGGAATGGAGAGGTTGAGAAGGATGAGAGTTTATGAGGTTGCCTACCGCTAAATGAGAGAATGTACGATGGATATCTGATTGTCTAATGGCAAAAGAACAGCCTTAACTAGGGGCATTCACCCCAGACAGCCTCAATCAAAGGTACTCACCTCAACATCTTATACCAAAGGCCTTCGCCCAAACAGCCTCAACCAAAGAAACTCACCCCAACAGCTTAAACTAAAGGGCCTCACCCAAATAGCCTAACAAAAGTTACCCAAAACAGAATCAGCCAAAGGAACTAACTCCTAACCACCTCAACCAAAGGTACTCCCCCCAAACAGCCTCAACCAAAGGTACTCACCCCAAACAGCCCAACCCAAGGCACTCTCCCCAAACAGCTTCAACCAAGGGTACTCACCCCAAACAGCTTCTTCGCGGAAACCACAGTCTGCTCTAGAACTTCCAGTCGCAAGAGTTTGTCGAAAATAAATTTCGGGAGAATTCTCTTCAAGATCGGAAAAGTTTCGACGATCATAAAACCCAAGAAGTCGTCTTGCAGAGTTCCCACAATCTTCATGAAATCAGTGACCTCCTTGTCGTATAGGTCGTACCTTCGACCTGCAAGGAACAGATGAATAGTTATCCTAAACTCGGACTGTATTCAGTAAAGAATAGAATCTGAAGTCTGCTGCAAATATGAGACAGTTTTATATTTTCAACAGTACTTTGGGTCTCTGAAGATCAAGAGGCTGCGCTGACATAAGGCCATCCCAATATAACGAACACAGCTACTCGAGACAAAAGAAAACTTGAGCCAGTGGAAAAAAATTTGATGGAAATAGAGTTAATGATAATATAAAATTCTGTCAAAACTCTTAATAGTCCTTTGTTGTTGCCACATTTCTATAATATATATGATTAATTCATTGCAAAGACCTAACTCACTTGCAGTCATTGCAAAGACCTGACTCATAGCCATTGAAAAGAACCCCAAATCACTTTCAGTCATTGCAAAGACCCCAACTCATTTGCAACCATTGCAAAGGCCCCAACTCACTTTCAGTCATTGCGAAGACCTGACTCACAGTCATTTCAAGGACCCCACTCATTTGCAACCATTGCAAAGACCCCAACTCACTTGCAACAATTGCAAAGACCCCAACTCACTTTCAGTCATTGCAAAGACCTGACTCACTTACAGCCATTGCAAGGATCCCACTCACTTGCAACCATTGCAAACACCCCAACTCACTTTCAGTCATTGTGAATACCTGACTTATAGTCATTGCAAAGAACCCAACTTACATTCAGCCATTGCAAGACCCAACTCACTTATAGCCATTTCAAAGACCCCACTTGCAGTTATTGCAAAGACCCCAAATCACATTCAGTCATTGCAAGACCTGACTTACAGCCATTGCAAAAACCCCACTCGCAATCATAATTGCAAAGACCCCAACTCACTTTCAGTCGCTGCAAGACCCAACTCACAGCCACTTCAAAGACCCAGCTCATTTTCAATTACTGCAAAGGCCTAACTCACTCATAATCACTGCAAAGACCCAGTTCTTTTTAAATCATTGCAAAGACCCCAACTCACACAATCATTGCAAAGACACGACTCACTTACAGACACTACAAAGACCCAACTCACTTGCAATCACGGCGAAGGCTCAACTCACTGACAATCATTACAAAAACCCCCAACTCTCTTGTAACCATTGCTAAGACCCAACTCACTCGCAATCATTTGCCAGATGACGTTGAGAACGGCGAAATTCAAAGACTCTGGAAACCTGGTAGGCTTTCCAGTGTATCGCTTCAAGTCCTCGACCAGAGACCGGGCCTCGTGGATGATGGCTTCGTCCAGTCTCGATTTGCCCATGCCCAAATCTCTCAGGTTCCGGAGAAGGAACCGCCGGGCATTGACCCACCTTTGACCGTTGCTCATGATCACGCCTGGTCGAGTAAAGGTCATAGTGTGAGTAAAGGATTAATGGCCATAGTTTGAGTAAAGGATTAATGGTCATGTTTAGAGTAATGCAGTAATGGTTATAGTCTGAGAAGGAAATTAATGGTCATGGTTTGAGTGATAAGTAATGGCTTTAGTTCGACTAAAAAGTTAATGGTTACAGTTTGAGTAATGCAGCAATGGTCGTAGTTTGAGTAAAGAATCAATGGTCATACTCTGAATAAAGAATTAATAGTCACAGTTTGAGTGAAGAATTAATGATCATACTTTGAGTCAAGAATTAATGGTCATAGTTTGAGTAAAGAATTAATGCTCATAGTTTGAGCACAGAATGAATAGTCATAGTTTGAATAAAGAATTAGTGGTCATAGTTTGAGTAAAGAATTAATGGCCATAGTTTGAGTAAAGAATTAATGGTTACAGTTTGAGTGACACAGCAATGGCCTTAGTTTGAGTAAGAATGTAACGGCTGTAGTTTGAAAGTAAAGTTAAGGTCACTGTTTGGGGAAAAAAATTAAATCTAAGGAAAGATAAAGATCTCTTTGTTCCCTGGGACAACATTTAGTACGAAATGAACAAAATGTGTACCATGTCCGTGTTCAATTTACGTACCTCTGTTGTAAAAATTATCTGTAAAATCTGGAATATGAATAAAGAGACACAAAACTTGAACAATCACTAATTAAAGAACTTACGAAGGAATTTTTAAAATTTTGTCGTGTTTTTATTTTTTTTAGAACACCGATGTCACCTAGACGAGCAAACCCGGTGTTCTCATCTAGCCCAGGCTCGAAGGACAGAAATAATGTGGTGGAGGAAAAATAAAGGAGTGGGGGTTCCAATCCTCGAAGGAAACAAGGGAAATTTGTCAGCCTCGTGAAGGATGGAAGGATAGGCTATAAACAGAGCGTGGGAATAAGAAGGCAAGGGGAGAGTTCCTTCTCTTATAGTAAGAATTAAAAATTACCTCTTTCAAAATAATAATAAAAATAATAATAATAATAATAATAATAATAATAATAATAATAATAATAATAATTATTATTATTATTATTATTATTATTATTATTATTATTATTATTATTATTATTATCAAGAAGATGAACCCAACTGACTTGAAATTCAAGCTTCCAAAGAATATCGTATTTTACGATATTTTATAAAGAAGCAAATACAGAATCTACAGCCTCGACACTTCCTGTCTTATATAAACCAAAAAAAAAAATACTTTAAGACAAGGTCAAGGTCACCTGCTTCCTTCCCGTCGGTCATGAAGTGGAATCCTTTGAGGGACGGACGGTTCGAGATCTCCTGCCTTCCCAGAGTTTCCTTGATGAGTTTGTAGTCGCAGATGTAGAGGAACCTCATTCCGAAGAGGTTTAGCCTGAAATTCAGGAATCAGTGAGTTAAAGAAGACAGAATAACTATTAAAAAAGGCAGTAAAAGATTTTTATATATGTATATATATACATATCTATGTATATATAAGTTATATATTATATATAATATATATATATATATATATATATATATATTGTATATATATTTATATATATATCTTGTTAAACTGCAGTTCCTGAATAGATATTTCCACAGAAAACCATCCAGTTTACATGAGCTCCTGTTATTAATATGCATAATGCATTTAAAACAATAGATGTTGTGTCAGTGGTATATAAGTTCATATAAAATATAGGCAAGTATATATATATATATAATAAACGTGAATATATATATATATATATATATATATATATATATATATATATATATATATATATATATATATATACATACAGTATATACTCAAAAATGTTAAAAGACAACATGGATCTACTCTCAAGGAAATTATAGGAAAAGAAGAGAATATTAGTTGACATAGCTAAGAGAACTCTTTTTGTAAATGTACCCAAAATACAAATATGCAACATGGACACTTCCGGGCTCCTGAGGAGCAAGAGCCCGTGCCAACACAAGGCTGGCTCGATTTAGAAGTATAGACATTGAAATGATATATTATGGATTTGCCAAAAAGACGAAATAAGTGACAGCAAAACTTCTCACTCACATGAAGATGTCGCCATATTTCTTCCGGTACTCGAGGACTTGTTTCAAGTAATAGGCCACGCCGGAGCCGATAATTGGGAACCCACGTGGTCCTAGAACAATCAAAATATCAATAATAAAAGAAAAAGTTATAAGAAGTTATGTATCTATGTATGAAGTATGGCCTAGAGAGAGAGACTCATACCTTACAGTGGTTCTCAGCCTATTTTGGCCCATGCAACCTTCCACCATACTTGTATGTCAGAATGTCATTCACCCCCTTTCAAAAATGGTCTGCCTCAAAAGGGGCATTCCAAATAATATGCATATAATGCTAAAAATCCGATGCACACTGCATTTTGTGTGGTCCTGAAGCCAGTTTGAACCTGCCAATCTGTGGTTACAATTCCCCCCGCCCCCAACTCCCCCCACGGGGGGAATTCAGTTCACATTCTAGGTGTCAGTAACAAATTGCACTGAATCACCAATCCTCAGATTGCAAAGATTGGTTGACCAGGGCTTGTCAGGACAAGAGCCTGCGCTGGCATATGGCCAGCTGACACCATGTTCTCATATCAGGTCTCAGTGGATGCACTGGGAGCAGGAGCCCGTGTTGGAATAAGGTTAGGTTAATCTGAAGCAACTGATTTCAGAGACAAAACTTAAAGGCATTATCAGAGTCTGTTTGAGTTTTGGTATTGTTTCTCAGTCTTTGTTTCTGCCCCTCTATATCTCTTACATTCTGTGCGTAGATGTGGCCCCCCTCTCTCTCTCTCTCTCTCTCTCTCCTACCTACCTGGAGGCAATCCTTTAGGTCTCGTGAGCCAATGGCGAAGGATGAGAACGAGGGAGAGGAAGAGAACGAATTCGAGAATCATCGTTGTCGAGAATTCTCATCCACTCAGAACTGGAAGGAAAAAAAATGAATTACTTTCATCACAAGGACAAAAATTCATGAGTTATTTAAGTACTATATATTAAAAGATCAATGCATTATTATTATTATTATTATTATTATTATTATTATTATTATTATTATTATTATTTCGCAGTTTTCATTGCTTTATGTCCTTTGTTTATCTCCTTTGTTTTTCTTTGTTATTTCTCTTATATGTTACTTCTCTATTCGTTTTTTCTGCAATAATAATAATAATAATAATAATAATAATAATAATAATAATAATAATAACAATGTGTAATAAAAATCCACAATTATATAGTAAAAATATATTACTACGTAAAATAATCATAAATATATATAAACTATACAATTAAGGATTTTATTACATTGTTTTTCACGAAATTGTGAATCTTTTAGCAATAATAATAATAATAATAATAATAATAATAATAATAATAATAATAATAATAATAATAATAATAATACTACATAATAGCGTCAAATGGAAAAGAAGAATGAAATGTACCCGAAGCCTTATTTTTATTATAACTATTAATAGGCCTAAAATAACAACGATTATTGTTATTATATAAACAGCATCTAAAACATGGAAGCGGAGAGAATTACGAGTAAATGAAGGTAAATCAACATGTAAAAATATACAGACACAAAGTGGACTTCGCTTTCGCTATATTTGACCCACAGAACACAACCGTTCATCGGTGAGACACCTTAACAATACTGAGATTACGGCGGGCGTCACCCTCGAAGCCATTATTGTCAAAGCATCTATTTCCTGAGGAAATAATAATCTTTGATACAGCAAATAACTATAAGTCAGAATAAAAGAAAGAGGTGAATGTCAACTGGGTGTGTGGAAACAGCCAGGTGATTTTCCTCGTAATAGGATTAGATACGATGTAGAAACAAGTGCCTGCGTAAACCATCACAGTTTGTCATAAGCGTTATCTTGACACTGATCCAGATTTCATCTTGTTAAGATTCGACGTAAACTGAATCACCAAATAAAACACAAAGTAAAAAACAAAACATTACGCCTTTTATCTCTTGTTTGATAGACTCATTTTATATCACTCGGTCTAATTTTTCCTTGTAGTTCACTTTAAGTCCAACCGCTATAAAGGACTTGATTCCACTCTGATCAGGTCATTTATCTGAAATCTCTCAAAACAAATCACATTTCAACTTTTACTCTGTGATTTATTTCAGACCAGACACTAGCAAATCAACATTTATCATGAATGTTTAACTTGATCATCAAAACACAAGCAGATTTCGCCTCTTCCTGAGAATCATTTCAAACCAACCAAAAAACATCCTGATCTTACATCCTGTGATTCGCTTCAGATCCACCCAAAGCAGCCAAAAGCGTCGCTTTACAGTGGGTGAATAAATAATATCTTCTGTCATGGAGGGAATGAAGGAGGGTGTCTGTCAAGGCCATGAACTTCACATCCAAGGAAGTTGCCATATAGCGCTATAGTGGACCACCCTGCTATCATAAGTGTCACCGAAGTGGATGACAGAGCGCTTTTCCCTTTTTCAGCTAAGCAAGTTTTCAAGGTTAGACCCAAAGGGATGGTAAGAAAAATGAGACTCTCTCGGTGCTCTTTGCAAAATTCTCTCTCTCTCTCTCTCTCCAAAAAGTAAGAATTTAACCTTTACCATGATAGGTCTATTCCTAAGTATACATCAATTCGACCTTCCCGCCAATGGGAACCAATTTTGCTTTTTGAATCTTTATTTCCGCTCATTTATTTAATAGTTATCATCGCCTTGTGATTGCTGTCTGTGTTTCGTTTTCCGTCCATAATACAAGTTGCGTTCAAGTGCTATTCCGTGCTTGTAAATATAAACACACAACACACAATGTGCAATTTACCTTTATGTTTGTGTGAGATATCAGTTTTTCTTTTGCTAGTGTGTTGTTTTTTCTAGATTTTTTTAGTCAAATGAACGATAACTGATATAATGAACCATTAAACTCCTGAAAAAGTTATCTCGGCCTCTTGACGCGTGTGTGTGTGTGTGTGTGTGTGTGTGTGTGTGTGTGTGTGTGTGTGCGCGCGCGCCTGCCTGCTTGGCGTGAAATCTGTCAGCACTTAATCGCTTAGTTAAACGGAATCAAAGCGTAACTCTAAGAATAATTATAACAGAAGACGATAATAAAAAAAAATCAATATTTAAAACAGAAAGAAAAATATTCCCTGAAATCCATCAAAACCTTCAGATGCGTCTTGTTGACAAACCATTAAACAAAATAAGTACACAAGTGAACAGTTACTCTCATTCCAACTTCATGGAAATCCATTGATATCTTTGGGTGATATTAAAGGGACAAAGACACAGAACAGCAAAAAATCTAACAAAAAAAAAAAAAAAAAGGAAAGAGAGCATAACAACAGAAAACGCAGCCACAGTAACAAGCAATTTGCATGAAAGCACCGAGTCACGGTGACTAGAGAGAGAGAGAGAGAGAGAGAGAGAGAGAGAGAGAGAGAGAGAGAGAGAAAGCCGTCAACCGTTGTCCTTGATTCCGAGATTAAAATGATGATAACTGGGTTTGTCATCCGGTAGAGGCATAATAATTGTAGTTCATAAACAATTTTTTATTTACAGATGAAAGAACGCCCGCGGCATTAATTTAACACACACACACTACATATATAATTTTATATATATATATATATATATATATATATATATATATATATATATATATATATATATATATGAGTATACTATACATAGGCCTAAATTACTGCTAAATCAGCCATTATAACGTGCTGGTAAGTGGTGAAAGAAGTATTCACAATTATCAATGTGCAGACGTAAGTTGCCAAAAGATGCAACTAACTATTTTATTAAGCATTCGAGTCATCGTTTAGAATGAAAAACCTCTAACAGTAAAGTAAGAGAGGTAGAGAATAAAGTAAAGTTAATAAGAATCATAACTTCGATTCTAGTATCGGGTGAAATATTGCAGAGACAATTCAGTGAAAACCAGGTTTTTTTATGCAAGCTGAAGAATCGTTGTCAATACAACTTCGTTATTTTACAATCGCTATAATTCTTGGCACTTAGAACGTTGTCTAAACAGACTGGGTTAAGGGTGTGGAGTCCTTGAACGAAATTAACTCGGAATATAGTAAAAAAAAAAAAAATAGCCATTACCTAGACCTAGGCCTAGAGCCATATCCACCATCACTTTTCCCACGACAATCAGAGCATTTTTCTTTCTAAGGTGTAACGTCCACATCATGTCATAACATAAATATTATAAAAGTGCTACCATTATTGTATATATAAAGCATTTTTGCTGCAACGAGTTGTCCAACTGATGCGTTAGAATGAAGCAGAAAAATTAACTTCAGTATGAAACAAAACATTAGTAAAAACTGTCAAAGACTAACAGTTCACTCACCATATGAAACAAGCTAAGAAGACCAGTAAAGAAATGCATAAAATACCTCATAAATAAAGTAAACAAACAAACAAATAAATAAATCAACAGGTAAACAAATAGAGAACTTTAAAAAGGCAGAAAAATGAAGCTAAGAAACGAATGTAAGAAAACTTTTAGAAAAACTACCAAAAAGTTACGCAAAGAAGCAAGGTCAGTTGAAATAGTGTCACAGTCTCTTCTTCCCAAATGAACATAATGCATGAGAATCTATAATATTAAACGTAATGACTGATGAATGTACTAATTTTTATTGTTTCCTTGCTATCACATCTGGAGATTTAATTCCTAGTTGTCATAGGTTAAATACTCTATGACCATTATTTTTCATTAATTTTTCTTTATTTACTGAGCTTTTATCACTAAATATTCTAAAGAGAATTATTGTATCACATACACACGAATTATTCATTCACCTAAAATAATCGTCGAGACGAGAGAAATATACTAGTTTTCACTTACCAACTCAATAAGCGTTAGGCCGACTTCTCAAGTATTGTGTGCTGTGCCTCCTTTCGTAGAGGTCTATGTCCTCATCAGTTGTTTATCACTATCTCTGCATCACTTCGTCCTCTATCAACCGACAGTGTTCATTGCACTATCAACAGACGTACTAAAATGATTGCGTCGATAAACTTCAACCAACCTGGACGCCAACTAGTTTGAACCACTTCCATGATATTGATTCGAGTTGCAACAAACCACTGGATTTTCAGTCAATGTAGGCATGATCATGCTAAGATGGTGCATAACTAAATGCATGTCTATTAAACTAAGGATGTAAAGAGTTCACTTAAAAATAATTAGAACAAAACACTCGAATGTATTACAAACATTAAAAAAAAAGACATTTCTGCCATGTATTGTTGCAAACGGACGAGTGGCTTGAGCTACAACAACGCAAGCATTCTCACGTGGTAAATCATTGAAATTACATTAAAAATTCACGAAGCTATGACACAAGACTGTAGAGCGGTCAACTAACAATACAAAACACTGATCTACCCCTTGTAACAAAATTAAGGCAAAAATAATAGTTTCATTCTTATAGGCAGACGAAAACGAAATCATCATACATCTGTCACCGACGCTAACAAACATCCCGGTACATAAAGTAATCGTCCGGCGTATGAGCCTTAATTCTTGACGCTCTGTGGAACAGCCACTCTTATTTTAGGTCTCGTGACTTTTATTTTGTACTGTTTTATTTCCTTGTCTTCCACTGACGCACTTGTTTATTACTTGTTTCATTCATTCATTTTATTGACATCATTGTATGCCTATCCATTGTCAGTCATCGTATGTAAACACTAATTTACTTGTTATACAGTACATATACAGTATAACACACACACACACACACACACACACACACACATATATTATTATAAATTAATTAAATTTTATTTATAATTTAATGTTTCTTGAATACTTTTATTTCGTTTAAAGTTTTGTAGTTGTAAATTTAGTCCAGTACTCCCTTGAAAGCTGGATTTGGGTGTTTTCCTCCCTTTAACGGTTGTTGTTACATAATTGATACTCCGCCCATGAAGTTTGTTTTTATTTTTCATGCATGATGGTTCGGCTGTTCGTCGCCTGTTTTTTCGGCATCTTATCCTGTTCCTCTGTTCTGTCGAGGGCGCCTTTGGATCATGAGAAAGTACTCCTGTATTCGGCTCCATTTGAGAAGGACCTGTGATATTTCGGCAGTCTTGTAGCGACGCTCTCCTGCTTGCAGTGTCTCCGGAGTGTGACTTTTGACCTCCTTTCAACCTTCACGAGCTGGAGTTCTAGACTGAGATTTGGAGGCCAGGATTGTGAGCCTCTTGGTACTTAGCAGCTGGAAAGGAGAGTTAGACTTTGCTACTGCTTGGCTCCTTTGGAGGACGTCGTAGAGGAC
This sequence comes from Macrobrachium rosenbergii, assembly GCF_040412425.1. Taxonomy (NCBI): domain Eukaryota; kingdom Metazoa; phylum Arthropoda; class Malacostraca; order Decapoda; family Palaemonidae; genus Macrobrachium; species Macrobrachium rosenbergii. The sequence goes on along the minus strand of NC_089763.1, from coordinate 33,496,187 downwards.
GGTCGTATGCATTACTGCCACTGCCTATAACACTGTGTCCTTGGAGTCGTGAGGAGGTCTTCAGTGGTGGAGAAAACGTAAGACTCCCTATTAACCACTTTATTTTGATTATATAAGTTGTCTTCCTCGTGTAACGAAATTTAGCCTGTTCATTGCAAGGACGTGCTGTGATCCCAGAAAGGGGTCTCTTTCAGGCAGAACAGGGACAACCTTTTGGAGGCATAGTGTTCCCCGTTGGGAATCCATTTTTCTTGTCGACTGTACATGTTACCATATATAATCCTTCGTGATAAAATGCATAAGTATGTTTAAGAAGTATTAAGATTGTTTTGAAATTATTGTTAGTAGGTTAAGATTTCCTTTTTCCCCCTTTTGTCTACCACTATTGTGTGATTGAGAGAGAATTTGTTCTACCTTTATCTTGTCGCTTTCTCTTTGCCTTAGTGTAATAGTTAGGTAGGCGACTGCGGCTGTGTATGGGATTTTATTGTTGATGATTGTATGTTTTCTTCCTATTTATCCAGTTTTCAGTGAGTTTTCTAAATGTTGATCATTATTTTTATATTAAATTGTTAAAACTTATTGTCGAGTATTTTGTATATCCTTTCTGAGATTATCTGAGGGGTTTGTTTGTCAGTGATCGTACTCCTTGGAATTCTTCCATTGTGGTATTGATTATAAAATCAGATCAAAAGAACCTGGTTGAACCCTGTACCACCTAGGAGTTCATAATAATATATATATGTTATATATATATATATATATATATATATATATATATATATATATATATATATATATATAGTATATATACTCTCTCTCTCTAGACCTAAACTTTCTATGTTCTTTTAACTATGTATCCACAGTATGCAGGGGCTAGGATACATAAGACTGTGGAAAAAGCTATAACCCTCTCCCCCCAAAATAAACAAATAAATAAATAAGTGTGATCCTGAAATGCAAAGGACAACTCATGATCATAGTGATAAAGTAATATCACAATGGTTTACTGAGGTCTATTGCCTACATATGTCCTGGCCTGCTTTTACTGAGAATACTTCTCAGTGTGGTGATAGTAACAAGGAATCGGAGTTATATAATAATGGAAGGGTTTATAAAAATTGTGCTGGAAACCACGAAATGGGAGAATGTATGGGTTTTGTTCAAAGAAGTTGTAAAGCTCTGGATATGAAAATCTAAAGAGTAGGCCTAGCACAGTTACCGATCATAGATAGAAATGATAATGTATTGGACTGCGCTGGTCGGAAGTAGAACAGTGCTAAATATAGTTGATAAAGGAGAACACTTTTGATATTGTTCTGTATATACTAGAATCCATGGCTGACTGTGATGAGTATCAGGTTGTCGGAGAGAAACATTACTCTTATCTTCGAGCGTTGAGATATTGGGGGATACACGTTATGCGGAATATGCGAAGATTAAATGAATGCCATTACAAATATGCCTACGTAAAAATGAGATCGAGGTCCCTGATAAGGAAATCTCAATAGCAAAGGGCAAATATTAATGAAACACCCTAGTAAATCCACGAACTAAATCAAATGCCCGGCGTTGTGTCCGAGAACCAGGCCATTAAGTCGTCCATGTTTGTTTACTTTCTGATCTTCGGCGACAACGTAAAGTCAACGTCTGTACCGGGGACCGTTTTCGTATTATTTCACGCTGTAGAACGTCCATTTCTCATCATGGACGATTCCCCAGAACCGACGATGATTCTGAGAACCGTGAACGACTTCAGGAACTTCGTGGCGAGCGGCACTAAGGCGAGAGAGTCGCTCTACAGGACTGGAAGCTCGCGACTGCGTTTGAATTTCTCCGAAGTCCGGAACGACTGTTCCTTCGAGGATGCGGCTGCTCTGCCCGACGACCACCAGCAGTCGTCTTCTAGAAAGCGACCCCTAGACGACCTTACTGGACTAGGTGAGGGAAAGAAAGTAAATTTGAGTTTTTGTAGCTTTTTTTTTTTTTTTTTTTTTTTGACCTGAAATGACCTCATTTACCGGAAGCACCTTTCCCTGGCCTACGCCCAGATGGAAAAATAAGTGGTAATTCTGTGCATTGGTTCCGCGCCTGTTTTTACCTTTTCAGCTGGTTTTTTTCTACACTTTTAGGGGTTCTGATACTGGCGGTGCATCTGTTTGTTGTCGGCCAAATGGGATGTCCCTTCGCCGTGTTCAGTACTGGCCCCGGGGGTGGGGTTGGGTACCCATACGTCAACAAGTTATTGCACTTGCCGGACGGGATATGAACCGTTCGGAACAGACGTACCCGTGTTCTGTCTTGTGAAGATCGCGTATGGAAATCCCTTGTTGGAGGGACTTCAGGGGTTAATTACAGGTTAATTACACCTGAGTGCCAAAAATTAAAGGTAAATTCACAATTAGCAACCAAAAAACTGTAGAAAAAGTCAAGTTATAGTGCCGTTGGCGATGTGGAGCTACCCTATAGTTCTACCCTTTATTGGCTGGTCGGAGAATCGAACGCTGGGCCAGCAGAGTACTAGCTGAGAACGATACCCATCCTTCCAATGAGGAACTAGGCCCAGATGGAAGTTGCCCAAGTAGATGCAACAGTGTTATGGTCAGGGGCGGTAGAACTATATAGTAGCGGCGTGGCAGGTATTACCTTGGAAACTGACATTTTCCATAGTATTTTGGTTGTTTATCAAGAATTTACCTTTATTTTTTGTCACTCAACTAACTAATGTAGGGTAAATGATCAGGGTTTAGACACATGCATGACAGAATTTTCCATATTATTTTATAAGTTGCCAATACATGATATGAAATTGTAACCTGCATTTTTGAAAAGAGCTCTACATCAAATTACGACTTATAAGGTGAGCCAATACCAGCCCCCCCCCCTCCATAACTAATACGGCAAAATTGTAACCAGTAAACACCCCTGGGTTACGTGGTATTATCCTATATTGGCAACTTATAAAATTTTACCGAATCTTCACTTTTCACTCGATATTTAATTAGAGAAATAACAAAAAAATTAAACCTTTAAGAAAACCTTTCAAAAGATTGAAGTTTCATTAACAAATTGAGCCATAGGAAACTGCCATACGAATAAAAATAAGCATGTGAAGTCTTCATAAAATAGGTGTTGAAGGCAATTTTGAATCCAATATGGCGTCTTCCCAAATGCTGAGACAAAATTGAGAGGCGATTGGACACTTCCTTCCCAGCACTCATTTAACGGTGTACTGACACTAATTGCATATATATGTAATGTTTGTAGATATTACTCAAGATTTTAGTTGTAATCAGCACAATAAAACAACATTTTGTTGCCTAATCTAGTGAAAGTATGAGACATGGAATTCCTGCTTGTCATGTGGTTGAGCTGAAATGCATTTTTACCCTTTAATCCATGGTTTTATCCTTACTGACATCACAACAGAAGCTCCACTGTGCTTATTTGATTGTAATTATGCACATTTTGTTCTTAATTCACTCACAATACCACTTAGAATACGTGAGAATGTTTGTTTATAGTACTTTACTTCATCAAAGTGGCGAAATTGTGACGGGAACAATTTTCCAACCATATTGTACATCTGGCAGCCACAAACATCTGAGAGCAGATGATGCATTAGTGAACTGTTTACGATAGAAATGTAGTATTTTGTTGTTAGGACTTTTCATTTATTTAAGTCCTTATTACTATGTAAACTTCTGAGACATGTAATGTGTATATATGAGTGTTACCACTTAGGCAAAAATACAAGAAAGTTGAATATGACAATTTATCTAGAACTGGTACGAGAGTCAAGATGCCATGACGTCAAAATACAGGACTGAAATAAAGGTTTTAAATCCAAAATTATTATTTAAAACACCATTATATTTGACAAAACTTACACTGTGTATGTGATATATATATATATATATTACACTATGTAGTATATATTAATAAAAAAAAAATAGGAAAACGTGAAAAATAGCTACATCATAATGTTCACAGCAAAATCGTTGAAATTTTTTCTCAGGAATCTGGTTTGCTCCAACAACAAATATTTTCAAATGAATTATAATGAACATGTAATACATTTACTCAATTTATAACCTTATTCTGGTGTTTAACTACCTAGTTAAGTAAGTACTATATATCTAGCGCTCTGGTGTTCCGAAAATTCGCTAGAGTTCCCCATCCAAACCCCGAAACATGCCAGCATTTACCACTAGTGTCAAGAAAACAGTGTCAGCGTCTGTGGGTACAAATATTTTGCAGATTTAAAACAGGAAATGGGTAGTTTGTTTACACAAGTGACTCGGCAAATATCGAGATGGCGTCACTCATCCACTTTTAAAGTGTTTTAAGTAAAAGTTTCAAGAGCGTCATGGCTGGTATGTTAGCACCGCACATGGCTAAATCTTAACGAACCTCTGTTTAATCAGAAATATGCCATTATTTCGTAATTTAGGAAAAAACTGTTACTTTGATAGGAATGTAGAGATCTCAGCGTGTTGTGTAGAGGGGGCACAAGTCTCACTGATGCTGATGGGGGTGAGTTCGAATGCATTTTCTGGAAGTTTCCAAACAGCGGACAAATGTCGCAGTGTCTCATGCTCCGAGCGTTTACCATATATCCTGATTAACATCAGAACTGATTATATTTTTGCTATTGCACATGCGGAGTGTTATAGGAGATCTTTTTCTTGAAAGTGAGTTTCCTTCACGGGGGGTCGGCCCCCCCAGCTAGGTAACATGGCCTACCAGGTAAGGGTAGGTTAGGGTACGTTAGGTTTGTATGGTTCATTTTATAATAGATTTCCGTAGCCAATCCCTTCTTGAACATATGGCTCCCTAATGTCTCGTATTCGCAGAGCTGTTCTACACAGTCCGTGTGGAGCTAATGCTTAGAAATACTGAGGGAGTATTTTCTCATATAATTCCCAAAGAGTATACTACAGTGTGTTTGCACCTTTCTCAGTGCAAACACACTATGTATATACTTAAATGCACTAAATACCAAGAGTGCTAATAAAAGCACCAAGGTGCGGGTGAGTAAAGCAAAGCCCAAGCGATCTGACTGGGTGCAAAAAAATACTTTGGCTCAGCCAGCCATATATGGATAAGCATTGTTCATTTGCTGACTGGATCAGTGAAGATGTTGTGCGCTAGTTGTCCTATTGATGAGGAGAGTTGGGGAAGGAAGAGGTGATCAAGTGTTTCATGTGTAGATGGTGATAACAGTAGGCAGTCCCCGAGTTAAGGCACAACTTAAGTTGGATCGTAACTTTTAAAAATTTATAAAAATTGAAAAAAGTGATGAAAGTATTGCCTTTAATCCTGTGGTTGGCTTACACACTGGAAGGATGGCGACACTTACTTATTTATAAGAGGGAGCTCAGAAACTATTACCCAGCCTAACATCGCCTGAACTTTGGATTTTCGCCTCAAGTCGGAGACAAATTTTTTATGAATGTTTTTGAAAAGTGTCGTAAGGTTGGATTGACTTTTGTCGAGACCGGCTTAACTCGGGGACTGCCTGTACACTGAAATTGCCTCAAGCCTACAGCTTGCTCTAACAACTGTAGCTACTGTCCTGTGCTCAACAGTGTGTTGGTGGGTGTGCTAAGAGAGAGAGAGAGAGATGCATGTTGTATGGTACAATTATTTAAGTTTTACTGTAAAAATAGTCTTAGTGCATGACTGCTGTTTTTTTGTCAGAATACTTGGGTAAATTTTACAATATGTACTGTACTGTATATGTTGTTTTGTATATAAAAACAGTATCCATAGATGGTGCAGGTAACAGGGGAGTCTATTAAACTTGAAGTGAGGGGGCATCACACCATGTGCATGACTGTTCAACATTACTGGTAACCTGGACTTTGTGTTCTCATTGTCTTGTTACACACAATACGTATATGTGTGTGTTTTTGTTTGTATGTGCGTATTATGAATTTTCCTGTCACATGATTTTGAACATTTTAGGAGCTCATCCTTTGCATATTAATTTCAAACTGTTTTTAAACAAGTGTATTATGTTACCTTTGTTTAAAAATGTGCTATATTTCATGTAGACTGTGGTTTGCAATCAGTAACAGTTTTATTATTTACCCTTCTGTCACTTTTCATATTAAAATTTTAATAGTTTTGTAAGAAACCTACAATTATTTTCTTGATTTTGCAGATGTGGCCAAAAGGTTCAGAGAGAAAGAAACAGAGTTGGCTGAAGCCAAATCAACCATAACTATGCTCAAAGGACGTTTGCACAATGTAGCAACATGTAACAAGAAGGCAAGACTTGAGAGTGATACTCGGGTAGAGGATCTTAAAAGAAAACTACTAAGAGATAAAGAACTGGTATGTATATTATTTTCATTTTTATGTCATTGATAGGTTTTATTTTAACCATTTTGATTTTTTTCCAATGTTACATGCATTAAAGACTTGGAAGCTGGGTAGTACCATGGCGACTTCCCACTGCAGTTGTCCCGAGTTAAACTCTTGCTGAGGCTCTTAAGTCTAGCAGCTGATTAATTAGTAGCTATTTGCCTGGCTCCCCATGTCCTAAGTGGGTGGAGAGGGTGTTTGGAAGCCTAGCTTAGTTGCATGTTTGGTCTCTAGGATATTGCACAACAGGGCACTGATGTGTTTCTGCTGCTTAGTGTTAACTTTTAATAGATTCAGTAGTAGTATGTAATTAGCTCATCCTTTCAGAAGTAATGAGGATGATTAAGGCCACTTGTACATCAGTGTTGGGTTTTAAAAAATTTTCCTTATTGCAGAATGTTTTCTTATAAAATCGTTACTCCTGGTTATTATCGACTGCTGTCACTTCACTAGTGGCCCCATTCTCGTCTGCGCTTGTTCATTCTCCTGCTAAAAGAGGTTTTACTTGAAGGGTGATTAGGGTGTCCATGTCACCTACTATTATATGCCTCTACCAGTGCACGCTGAAGGTTTCAGTGTAATGCTTGTCGGTTTGTTTACTGTATTGTTATTTGGGAATAGGTTGTAAGTTAGAGATAAAAATTAATCTTGAATAAAGATTTTCTCTGTGTTGTTACCATTTGCTCCTAAGATTTAAACTCTCCCACATAGTTTCTCACCTTTACTGTCAAGTATTTTTTTGGGTCAGAGGCTTCTGGTTCATGTGAACTGGCACACTTATCCCAACATCATCATCATAAGCGTTTTATGTTGTTTTTCCCCTTTATGGGTCAGACGTACAGTGAGTGCACATTCTCCCATCAGGCCTACTGTAGGTCCTATCCTCTTTTTTCTTGATGTCCTGGGCTCTCATTCTGGTTTTTATCCTGTTGCTTCCATATCTACCACTTTGTTAAACTTATTGACCTTTGTCCCTTCTCATCACATATTCAAGCTGTCTTTTAGATCTCATCCCAACATAGACCATGCTACTTCTTGGGTATTTGTTTATGTTATGCTTTCAGCTTTACTGATGGCATTCATTAAAAATATGTAGAGTAGTGAAGCTTATCATGGAATCAAACTTTAAGCTCATATATGGCTGGCCTGGAGAACCTGTTTGTGAATGAGGGATGAAAACTAGTGCAAGATATTGTTAAAGATTTTTTCAGTTCAAAGGAAACAAGTGAAAAGTAAGACAAAAAAAAAAAAACTGCAGTTGAGGGGACACTGCCAGAACTTCAGTACTGATTTCATTGTGCTACAGTGGCATTGTAGTGCCAACCTCACTAGGGGGAATTGGTGATGATGCTTGAATGAATAGTATCCATTTACATGGAACACCTGGATATTTATTTTTTTTTTTTTTGCAGAGTGTCAAAGTTCAGAGTATTGTACATCCTTTTACAGTAATGAAAATTTTTCTCCTGTTCTTTATTCCCCCTTCTTTTTTTTTTTTTTTTTTACATACCAAGCCTGCATAGGACATTAGCTTATCCTGTTACCCTCCTTGTGGAAAAAAAGAAATAGATTTTTGCTGGTGGAAGAATTTGGTGATTTTCATCTTCTATCAGTCATCTTTTTCTGTCTTTGGGACAAGTGTGTTTGTGTATTCTCTAATCATTACATTATTGTTTGGTTAAATGATTTAATACACTCTTTTCATAGTACTGCATCTGGAATTGATTGCATTGCATTACTGAGATTATTTCAAATATAAACTATATCTCCCTTTCCTTTCTGAATACGTCAAACTATCAAGATTGGAACTGTTAAATACTTTTCCCAAAAGTGTTGTGATACAGTGATTGTTGAAGAACTTAACATATTTATTTATGCTGCACTGTGTTTCAGATTGATGACCTGCAACACAAGATCAAGCAGTTGCAAGCTGCCCAGAAGGAGGCCCAGGAAGAAACACGGAAAGTTAAGCAACATTGCAATGTTTCCACATACGAAGCTGAGACAAAGGTTATAAATATGCAGCGGGAATACATTGAGCAAAATAACAGGCTTAACGAGGTATGGTCATTAAATTTTTCTTTACATTCTGTAATATTTTTAAATCTCTAGCATGAAGCAGATTTTGAAGATGGCTGTGTAATGCCTAATGATGTGAAGTATAAACTAAAGTACAAAAATGTAGCTTAGCCTGTGTCAGATGTCTGTTGAATTCTTTTCCAAGAGTCTACTAAGACTCGACAAGTTTAAGAGTAGTACAGTACAAGCAGCAGCAAGACTTTGTGGTTTATTTCAGCACCAATTTTAATAGTGATGTGCAAGTTGGAATATTGCGTCCTAATCAGCGTCAGACCTTATGAATATATAAGAATATCCCCGGCTGAGTCCTAAGACGCTCCATTGTGTTCAGTACATTTAAGCATAGACAGGGACTGAGTTGGAAAATTTTGTTTGTCAAATTATAACTTCCCAGGAAGTTCTAGCATGTTTTTAGATGAAGGTAGGACTAAAAATTTGGATGGTAAATTGGCTCTTTTTATATTTTATCGTCACCTTTGTAATATACAGTAAACTGCAATTTCAGATGTGTTTTGGTGGGTTGGTTGTTGACATTGGTTAAGATAAAAATTACTTGTGGCATAATACAAAACATTTTGTCAGTGTTGAAACCTGAATGTACAACTTCCTTTAGTTGGGTACCCTGCTATTAATGTGACCTGGTTTTTAGCTTAACAGTTAACTGCAAGGATCATCAAGTAAAGGAATTTATAATGAACTTCATTTTATGTTCTTGGAAGATATATGTATAGCTGTAGCAGGGTGCACTGTACCCCTTGTCTCAGGCATTTGGTGATTGTGGTTATACCTCTGCATATGGTTATACTTGATGTTTTGTAAGACAGTTTATGAATTCTTTTTCACTTACGTCTTTTTTCTCACTCAGGAAGTTTCATTTCTTCGGCAAAGAGTTGTGGACTTAGTAACGGAAGTCGAAGAGAAAACTGTTGAGGTATGAATAATTTGAATTGTACCATCTTTTGAATTATGCTTAGTTTTATGTCGGTGGGCCATCTTCTTTTTTTTTTTTTAACAAATTTCTTGAATTTTAGAAACACAAGTCCTTTGTATCATAAAGGGACATTGTTGCATGCATTTTGTATTTTCCTGTTGTCAGAGGTCTAACATTGTACAGTATATTTGTTGGGCTTCATTTTTTTTTCCTGTGTAAAACCTTATATTCATGTATTTTATATTCCCTCAGGTGGAAAGCACTAGGTCTCATGCAGATGTATTAGCACAGCAGCTGAATACAGCTGAAAGTAAAATAAGAGAACTTACAACAAGCCAGCTTCAACTAGAGACACTTCAGTTGCAACTAGAACAGGCTAAAGCTAAAATTAAGGCAAGTTGAATCACCTGTTTCAATTTTTTATTAGAAGTCATTTGTATTTGTGTTTCTGAGAGACGTTCAACTTGTGTACCATGTATTATATGTTTTAACTCCACAGGGAGACAAGCATTGTGTTGTAAAATAATTTACTTTCTTGGTTTATTCTGTAGGATCTTGAAATAAGACAGAGTGAGTTCTCAGAAGCAGAGAAGAAAAATGAGATATTTGAATCAACTGTTTCAAAGTTATATGACCTGGATAAAGAGAACAACAAGTTAAGGGGAGAAAACAAATTTCTCAAGTAAGTGTGATACATTTTGCAGATTATAATTTTAGTTGTATATTTAGAAGCATTGCTAATGTCCACTTGTATTTGGTCTGTTTTGCAGGTTTGATTAAATTGAGAACCATTTTGAATTTTTGCAACAAAATTTTTTGTTTTGAATTTACTTTATCTTGAATTAAGTAATATACTACAAGGACTTCCTTGCTACCTCAAAGGTAGCTATGCAAAAATATACTATTTTCATGTTGTACATTGTGTATGTTCTGTTGCTTTGATTTGAAAAATTTCATGGAAAGCAAAGGGATGAATATCTTTCAGCTGTAATAATTTTTCTGTTGTCTGTGCTGTGTGGACTCAAGCTTAATCCATTTAGCATGAAGAAGTAGAAAGATTGTCTGAAATGTTAATTTTTTATTATTTCAGGGACACTGCCATAAACACAAAGCTTATAGAAGAAAAGTTAGTGAATGCGAAGCAACAGATCATGCTTTTAGAGTCTCGATGCGAAGATTTAGCACACTTCCAAGCAAAAGCTGACCTTTATAAGGTAAGTTGTCTTACAAAATGTTCAACACAAGTTTATACCTAGTACAATGTGCCCTAGTTACATTGCTTTCTGCATTTCACAAATACCTTAATGCGATTGTCACCTTACATCTTAAGACAAATTCTTTGGACAAGCCTGCCTGTATTATATTGCTGTATTTTAACAATGGTGAGTTTTGTTGCATTATTTGAAACATGCATCCATTCGTATGGAACGAACTGGAAAGGTCATTTACTTGCTATGCAAGTTTCCCCTGAGTAGACCTCTCATAGGTGGAACGAAACTAGAGCAAGGTGATGAAAATTAACCAAAAAAATCTACAAAATATTTATGTTCACAAAATAAACAACAGAGAAACTGTTGCCTAAAAATTTAGGCAAAGAAGTATGGCACTTGAAACTTGCAGCAACCATTATTTGAGTTGTTTAAGTTATTACAGTACTTATAAGTAGCTTGAATCACACAGCTGAGTTAACTTTTTCAACTATTAGGGCTGGCCTAAAGGATTTGTTATTATTTGGTTAAATGAATTACAACTGCTTGAAAATTAACCTGCAAACTGGTAATGTTTGAGATCGTTACAAAATTTGTTTGAGATTTGTTTCCAAGATTTGTTTGATGTTTGTTGTTGGTTGTTTCTTCTTTGGAAATTTAATATTGAGTTTTTCTATTTCTAGAAAAATAAATGAGGAGTTGAATAGGTTTTTGTTTTTTTTCAAATGTGCTGACATGATAAACAAACTAAAAATATCAGTAATTTGCTGAGCAAGCTTTCACAGAATGCTTTTGGGTAAAGAGATAATATACCACAGTGCACATGAAAGTAATATCTAAATGAAGATAAACAAATTGCAAATAAGCAATGCAAGAAATATCTAGGAAAAGAAAATTTGCATGACACTGTTAAGTAGCATCCCATTTTTTTAAAGATGCATAAGTAGTAACAAAGTCTGTTAAATGTCTGTGCAATCAGTAGTACCTATGGAGTTGCACATTCTATTCTCTCTCTCTCTCTCTCTCTCTCTCTCTCTCTCTCTCTCTCTCTCTCTCTCTCTCTCTCTCTCTCTCTCTGACATTTCACCACCACATTTCATTCAAAAGTATTGTACTGATTTCTAATTATTGTAATAATCTTTTGACTCCGTTAGAATAAGCTGAAGACACTTGAAGATATCATCATGGAAGAATTGAATTTGACCCAGAAGCCAACAGTACAAGAGTTGAAGAATCACATTTCAAAGTTGAAGAGGGAGGATATACAACTAACCACTGGGATAGAACAGTTGACAGCCAGGTATGATCGGTAATCACTCAGAATATTTATGGTTGTACAGTATATTTGTCTTCAGGTTCAATATTAGTAAATCTGAAAACTTAAAAGGGATAAATCAGCCAGTGAAAAATAAGAATGTTAACTCTGGTATACCTATCTAATAATAGTTATGTGTTAATACACAAGAGCAGGTATTATTTCATAAAAAATGTTGAGTTTGAGTACATCTGCCTAGTTCATTGATTCAACAGTTACTGTTTAGGGGTTGCTTCGTGCTCTCAGTTACTAATCCTTACTAATCCTTAGAGGCCATGGCACATAAGAGTGAATGATAATTGTTTTTGGAGTCATTAGCAGGGGTATTTAACAGCCTTTTGCTTTTATTTTCAAGTAACAGCAAACCCTATGAAATTAAGAGTTTGAATTTGAGTCTACAGTGGTAATAGTGTCATATTATTTATTTATGCTGTATCTTTGCTTAAACTCTTGTTGCTTTTGTAAACATCTGAGGATTAAAATACTCTTGGTGGTACTAACAAAATTTACATGTACTTTTTTTCTGTTTAACATTAAGCTGTCCATAAATAGTAATTGCTCTGTATTTACCACATGACTTCCTAAACCACTTGGATGTTAATTCTCATACCATTTCTCCTTAGTCAAAAGTGTATGGAGCAAAGTCGGGTGCAAGGAGAACAAGAGATCAGGAATCTCAGATCACAGCTAGACAGGCAACAGACTGTTATCCAGCAGAATGTTCAGATAGTCAAGAGACTGAAGAGGAAAGTGCTTCTCTTAACACAGGTATAGTGATAATGCTAGACATCGTTTTATGTTGTCAATAAAGTGAATATTGTTTTGAAATTAGAGTGAATTGGTGAAGTTACATACTATATCCCATATTCAGATATAGTTTTAGACATACACTATTTTTTGTTTATCTCTGTTTTCCACAGATGGGTATGAATTTAATCTGTGAAATGTTTATTTTTTTTTAATAATCATTACATCCACATTTTTTTTTAATAATCATCACATGCAAATGTTGTGGGCTTTGCCTTATTGCATAATATTGTGGATAGTTGGTCATTTAGATGTTTAGAGTTTGCTGTTGTTTTAACAACTGAATATGTAACACGTTACAGGAGAGGGACAGTTTAAAGAACATTATCACCACGTATGAAGCTGAGCTTACCATCAACTATTCTACAGTTAGCCAAGAAAGAATTGAAAAGCTCGAAAGTCAGTTGGAATCGTACAGGGAAGAGCTTAAGCTAATGGAAGAAGAACTGGAAGAGTCTTACAAGTCAGCTGTCGAGGGGTCTGAAACTCCCAAAGTATGTTCATTTATTTTTAGCCTGATACCTATTAGGTAGTGGTTACAAGTAACAGCGTTAGTCCTTCAGCTCTCAGGTTCAGTGCTGGATAGCACTGTGCAGTAATGGGCTCTGGGGTAACTTGGCAGGTCTTGTGACAAAGTTTTCTTGCATAGCTCGAGGTATGCTTTAGCTTTCTTGGAAAGATAACCTAAACATTACCAAGTAAAAACAAAATTCATCATAAAACATATGGTAAAGAAATTATTTTTGTGCTTTAAGAGAAATTTTGTCTGGAATCCAATCCAGCAGTAGATCAGAAAGGTTCATTAATAACAGCATAGGACAACTGTTTCATGAATCAAAGTTCCAAAGTTGTTTAAAACATTTTGATATAGAGCCATCTATGTTTAATTAGCTCTCTCTCACTCTTTGAATGATTGTTTACTACTCTTCCCACAGATATCTAACAATTTAAAGTAAATGAAAAGCATTGAATAATGTTTTGTATATTTTAATATTTTATACTTGAAAATGAACTGTTGCTGTAGTTTTGTCACCATCATCTTAAATGTCTTTACTTAAGCTTTTTGTTTAAGGGGCTTAGACATGAAAAGAGTTCCCTCCATTCTCCTCTGTGTTGTAATCTGTTTCTGCCTGAACTCCCATTAGATATAGCCTAGGTCTTCATATGTGCCATTATTTCATGATTTTCTGTGCCCCCATACAGGTCTTACAGGTCTTTGCCCCGTACTTCTATGCCTACAGGTTTTCAGACCAATTGCTTCTCGTCACATATTCAAACCATCTCAGTCTTTTTTTTCTATTCCTTTGATGTTGCATCTGTCTACCAGCGGTTCATTGGTAATGCACTCTTCCCACCATACTCTGGCCATAATTCTTACCATACTGTGGTTAAAGCTTTTTCCTTGTCAGTGCCTTGTTTCTGCTACATAGTACAGGCCATTTGTGCTTATCATAAGTTTTTGTTCTCAACCAATTATCCAGCTCTCTTTCTCTCTTCTGGCTGGGATAATTTTGGGTACATAACCTGTTGCTATATCTTAGGAAAGCAAAGATTCATTAGGTCTGGTTAAAGAAAGATTGGATGAGTGAGGTAGAGTACTTCTGTATAATTAAATATATTTGTAATTAATTTTGATATTGTATCATAGATTACCAGAGGAAACAAACTGGAATGAAGCAACAGTCATTAAATACTGTATTAGATAGGTTTGTATCTTTGAGTTCCTGTTTTTAAACCTTTTTCCTTCACAGAAGAGGGATCGAAGTGAGAGAGTTTTGAGCATGGAGAAGAAAATGGCTGAGCTCGAAGAAGAGGTGAGGAAACTAAAAGAAGAAAATGAAGCTTTAATCCAGGCAAAAGAAGTCTTAGAAGGAAGAATAGAAAACCTGACCTTGAAAGGGGATTATGACCCCACTACTACAAAAGTCTTACATTTCAAGTATGTACTTTAAGCAAACCTTAAGTGTAGTGTATGTCAGTAGCAGCAAGTATTCCTCTGTCACTGTATGGTAACAGCTAGTGTTATGGAACGTGATTTAACACACAAAATTTGGGAATCAATATACAGCCTAGTTTAAGATAAAAAATCAAAGTGGCCTGGGTGTGAAATGGCAAGCCCTTATATGTGAAAGAATTTGCCCTCCTGTTATTTATAGGTTTCCTATGTACCCTGGCAAGAACAAAAGGCCTCTACATTTTTTCATGTGTAGGGAAAAAATCCTTCATATCAAGCTCCAAGCTCGAAGGAAGAAGGGAACTTGCACATTGCTACATATATATGTACGCCTTAGACACACACACATAGTATTCCTTTTTGGCATCACGCCACTAAATGTCCGTACATTTCTTCTTAAATCAAGCTTGTAGTCAATGAGGAAATAGGAATTCTCACTTTTACAGACTTTCTTTGTCCTTGGTACACTTAAGATTTTTCAGATCTGGAAGGGAAACTACTAACTATTGCAAAATTTCATGTATATTTTGCTGTCCCACAAGTCTCTTGTACCAATATTTGTTACTTTTGAAGTACAGTACTGAGTTTAACCCTCCACCTTTCCCATTGCATCAACATAGCCACTTCTTAGAGCGTACTTTTTCATTTGCTTCCTTCCTAGTCCACATATATATTGCTTTGCTTATGGTGATTTTCAGTCCTGTCCTCTCCATTCCACTTTTTCATCTTTTAAACACTTCTGGAAACCTCCCCTTGAGTCTGCTGTTAACACAAAGTCACCTGCATATAGCAGGTGCTAGGGGACTCCTTTTTTGCTCAAGTTTGTGCTGTGCCTTCCTCCATTACTGTGATAAAAAGCAAAGGGCTCTAGGTTGGTCTTTTGTAGACCTACATCTATCAAACTTTTTGATATATCTGCCGTTGTTTTGCTATTGATATCATGTTAGGACAGTAACATCACCAGCTCTTTGAGTTTTTCCAGTATTCCCTGCATTCATAGTACACAACCATTTGTGTTGTTACTCTTAATTGTATTCTTAAAATCCCAATTGTTTTATGGTAAATGAAAAACACTTTCAGCACTACAGTGGGCTTGCATTAAAGTATAGGGAAGATTCATACAGTTGCTAGTTATGCAATACATAGTCCTAGTAATTAACTTGAATTTTTTGTCGCTAATATCATTCTGTTGAGTAGTGTCTCACCTGTTCCATAATTTTGTCCGACAGAAACAATCCTCTAAGTACCGCAATAGAAAATCGTGAGACGCAACTGGAGACGCTGGAGAAAGAAAACGAAGCTCTGCGAGAACGTGTACGTTTATTGGAAGAAGGAGACCAGCATAACCTAACACAGAAGGTTGGAATGAAAGTGGCCACCGAGGGCCATTCAACCAAAGAGGTTTTGAGTAAGTGTGAACCCTTGGTTGTTTCACAATGCATATGCATAGCTGCAATATTTTAAGGAGTGCGCCGAGAGCCGAATTTTGAGAAATTATTGAATATCAGTTATTAACAGTTTTCAACTGTTTTATGTAGTAAATAAACATATCCTGAAGCACATTAATGCTAAAAAAATTTTTAGACTGGTTTATTGACAATTTTGTTCATCGCATGTATGGCACTGTGAACCACAGATTTTTAAAAAAAACCTTGTAAAAAAAGTCTGTATAACTAATTCTGGATAGGATCCAGTGAGTTATACACTGTTTTTACTTGTTAATAAACATTTCTTGAAGCATTATTGCTAAAAAAAAATTTAGATTGTTTCATGGACAATTTTGTTCATCGCTTGTGACACTGAGCGACAAATTGTAAAAAACGTAAAAAATTCTACATGACTAATTCTGGATAGGATCGAATTATATTTTGGACTGTTCTATGTGTAAATAAACATATTTGGAAGCATTATTACTAAAACAAATTATTTACATTGGTTCATGGACAATTTTGTTTATTGCTTTTACGCCACTGTGAATGACAAATTGTAAAAGTATGTGTAAAAAAAGTGTCAAACTAAATTTCACAAAAATAATAGTTACCCACCAAAATATCCCATTCTCTCTAGCAGTAAGGTCATTGAGAAAACAGGCTATATAGTAATGATATAGGGATAATTCGCTCAAAATAAAATTAAAAATTATTAGAAAAACATAACTTGGTAAAATTTGCATATTTTTACGACTGTCTTTTGGTTGGAAATACAGGCAGTCCCCGGTTTACGACGGTTCCGGCTTACGACGTTCCGAGGTTACGACGCTTTTCAAATATATTCATCAGAAATTATTTCCTGGCTTACGACGCATGTTCCGGGAACGCTGCCCCAAAATGGCAGAATAATCATAATTTGAAGGTTTTTTGATGTAAAACTCAATAATAATGCAGTTTACATCGTTTTCAATGCACCCAGAGCATTAAAAGTAAGGTTTTCTTATGATTTTTGACGATTTTCGACGATGTTCCGTTTCGGTTACGAAACCCCGTCGTAAACCGGGGACCGCCTGTATTCACTTTCAACTTCCTGTGGAAGGTACAGAAAATTGTTTAGAATTTTTTTTCCTATACCATGTGCATATCTTCCTCTTACCATTGATTTTTTTATTTTTAATTGGCCAACCTTAAATTTAGCCTGGTCTAGGGGTGTGCTTAATATATATTTAGCCCATCCCTTAAGGGTTAAAAATCTGCAACATTATTAGGTAAAACTGACTTGTTTTGTTAAATGACTTATTACCAAATACTTAACCAGGAAATTTTTTGGCATTTACCTTATTGTTAGTTCTTTACATCTACTTTCACAGTGTAAGGATTTTATGAAAATGCTAGTGAAAAATCAGGGTGGCAAACTGTCAACTATTTTCACATGAATAGTTTTACTTTGAATTCAAGTAGAGTAGTCATTGTTGTGACTAAATTCCAAGGAAAGTCATCATTGCTGTGAACAAAAGCTCATGTGGCTTCAGAATTTAAATTCCATTGTTTAGTATTTTAAAGGTGTACAAGCATTTTTGATGCATGACAAGATACTTGACAGTAGGAAACAAATATAAAAGAAATCTCAAATCACAATTAATTGAGAAATTAAATGCCCCCCACTTGTTAAATCTGGAAATAACCCTGTCACGCTCTTTATGTGTGCTTTTTATTTTATTTACCTTGTAAAAGTATTTGATTTTATTCATTAGATAAAGGTTTTCATTTTTCCACCAAACTTTTTTTTTTCTAAAGTGTTAAAATGAAAGTTGTCTTTCAGAAAATTTAAAGGTAGCCTGCAGGTCTTTTTTAAACTTTGTAATGATTGTGTTTTTTTTTGTTAATGATTTAGGTTTACAAGAGCAGATGGCTTCCATTGAGACACGGAACAAGCGATTGATGGAACTCTTTAAAAAGAAGTCTCTTGAAATGAGGGAGGCTATCTATCTTCTCACTGGATACAGAATAGACAGTACAGGTGATAATCATTACAAACTGATCAATATGTATGCAGAGTCTCCTGAAGATTTCTTCATGTTTCAGGTGAGTGAAAAGCTTATTGTCTTCACATTTTAATGTCAGGTTTTCCCTTGTTAAGACTCTAGTTCAGGCTTTGATCAGTAGTGTTTCTTTTTTCTTTCTTGTGCATTCTCTGCCCTCTCACTGGTCTGTGTCCAACCAGATGGCTTGGTTTTGGTCTTGCATTTCTGTTATAATCCCTAATGCACACACTGTTACTTTTATACAATTTCTTTTATCATTAATTTCATCACTCATACATTGTTATTAAGGTAGTCATACTATTACGATTTATCACGACATGAATATATACTATCCCAGTTTACTTGGTAGCCTTAAGAAGCCATCAGGTGCAAAGAATATCCAGGAAAGAGATATATTCAGCATGGCAATCTATGTCTTTTCCAAAACAAATATGATGTAACCTGTTGCTCAAAATGGGGGTAAAAGTAATAGGGGTAAACGTTTAGCAAAGGATCAGTGTTCAGGCCAAATAGCTGGGAAGACCAGACTTGCATTCCCAGATATATTATCACTGATAAAATCTTGTAAAATAGTGACTTCTGCTTAGGTAGTGAAAACTCCATACTAAAAATCATTGTTAATTTACAAGTAATGCAGCAGTAACAGTAGTATAACCAGACCCCAGAATCAAAACTCATGTTTTAGAAAAGCAATGTCATAACGTAATTAGTTTTCAGAGAGTAATAATTCACGTTTACATTTTAGTTGTGAAATGCCTGCTATGAAACTTGGAAATTTTGCTTTGCTAAACAGGAATCTAATGATTGTGCTGCTTGAGTGGTGTTTTTTCCTTTAACTGCAAAGCTTTGTTTTGTCACTTGTTTGAGCTCCACACTGTTTTTCTTTAGGCTGAGCAGGCCAAGGGCATTAGGCTGTTTGCTCTATTGGCTTCATCTTTTACTAAAAGAAAAATTAATGTACAGTAATTCTTATTTAGGGAATGTAAACCCCAGTGATAGTGTGGCTTACTAGTAGAGTTAATAGTTACTGATGAAGCAGCGAAATTTTTCCCCAGCATATTTAAAATAATATCCTTTTCAGCTTTCGACAGATGGTCAGGTTCATTTACTTGAAACAGACTTCTCAAACACTCTAGAGGAACTGATGGACACATATCTTCAAAGGAAAAACTCATTCCCAGCCTTTTTATCAGCTGTAACACTAGACTTGTTCAGGAAACATTCCACAGAGTCTCCTTTGAGTGGAGTGGAAGAGGAAATGGATGATGATGAATTGGAACACATGCATCGAGAAATTGAACAGAGGCCACAGTTACCACTGAGCCAAGGGGATGATATGCCTGAAGATGAAGAAGAAGAAATGGAAGAGGAGGAAGAGGAAGAACTAGAAGAGGAGGAGGAGGAGGAAGAAGAAGAAAATGAGGAAGGGGAAGAAGCCGAAGAGGATGACGGAGACGATTTGATATGCTTAGATTAACAATTACAGTACTACAGATCATTTGGCCAAGAACAGTAAGAGCTTTGGGTCGGACCACAGTGCCAAGTGACCTGTTGTTTTTATTTGGATTTACAATAAATATACACAAACAAGAGATCTCTGAAAATACAACCAGGGACTGCGCAAGCATCTTGGGGTTTATGCAGTTCAAGCTAAGAGAAAGGTTATGCATGCAAGCTGCTCTCTATCCAAAACAGCTAATCGAAGTGATTGTGGACAAGCAAACAATTTTTCATTATTCCTTTATGCATGTATTTTTTATCTACTGGATGTTAACTTCTAAGACATATAAGTGTTTATAAAACTAACATTTATATTTGGTAATAATTTCCATATTTTTTTTTTACATATTTTACAATAATGAAAGGAAGCTTACAAAAAATGCCTTCCATTCATCAGTAAATGGACAAAAATTAGTACAAACTAATTTAATAATACACAGTAATGTATTTAGGAGTTTCCATAATAAACAAACTGTTTTCGTGCTGCATACTATTTTCCAAACCAAGGCAAGATGATGGTATGAAGTGAATCCATACAATTAAATGTACATAGCTTGCATTAGATAGTAATGAGATCTTATTAGCTAGGAAATAGATCATGGAACATTTCTCTGAAGTAGAACAAAGATATTTAGAATTTGTATATATAATGCCTTGAATTTATGAACTGTTGAAGATCAAGAGGGAACATTAAGCTACAGTATATCACAAGAGGTAAGTCTAAGCTCACATAACCTTATGCTATGGATCCTTCACCGGCTTATACCACCCCAATATTGATCCATATGTCATTCGTGAACAGGCATATTTTACAAACTTATTGTTTGCTGTATTGAGATATGGCCATTTACTACCCAATGGTAAAGGCTGTGGAACATCCTGCAAATTGCCTGAAAAATATTTTGCTCGAGGCTTCAGCTCCTTTGAGCATTGTCTACGCCCACTGTTAATGACAGATAGTACATGATATGATTTAGATGGTTCAACCTGCATGTGTAGTTAAGGATACTAAACCCAACTCCTGAAGCTAAAGGCTTATTCCCTAAAGTTAAATTTCCTGTTATCTGCAGCCACAAGACATTAACATTACCACAAAGACATAACACCTGTGTTTGAATTGGAACTACAGTATATTTACTCTAATATTTCTTCTTAATCTATAATAAAAATATTTTGTATAAACTTTATTACCATGCAATGACTACAATACAATGCTGTATATATATAATATATATATATAGTTGGAGAAACTAGATAGATATATATCTATTCTCAAATATTAGGCCACAAACACCCTACAGTATTTCTGTAATTTGATAAATTCACTGGACTGTGGAAGTAAAATATCCAAAGGAAATGATCTAAGTGTTACTTGTGGCTTAATTTTTGAAAAGTACAGAAATTACATGTGCAAAATTAATGAGAAACCATCATGTACATCTACGTAAAAAAATTAAGATATTTTCCTTCTTATACAATAACTTGGTTTAGGCTTCCAAATGATAACGTTGCAAAGCAGAGTTTTTTTGTTTGCAGTGAAACTAAAATTACCATAGTGCTTTGTATATGAAAGACTGCACTTGATGTATATAGTCTTATGGTTTTAAGTTAACTGGAGATTTGTATATTCAGCAATATAATGGTAATAAAACATTGCAAAAACTCACTTTATCTAACCTTTACTTTTCATCTCAACCTTTACTTTTCATCTCAAATATTGTTCTGTTCATGGTCGCCAGATATATTTCTTTTCAAGGACTGATGCTCTCCTTAGAATTCAAACTGAGGAAGTACTAACATTCCACAGAACATTCACTTGGTTAACACTCTTTCAATAACAGAAGTCACTCTCATCTTGTAGGTGCCAAGCCTGCATTCACATTAATATTGCAGAAGTTCTAGTAGTATGCCATACACTGATGCAGTATATCACTTAACCTTGCCAATACTTTATGAAAACACTTCCAAAATATGCTGTTGTGTGTACAGTATAAAGGCCTTTCCTTCCAACAGGTAAATACTTATAAATGGAAAATTTAAAATACAAGGACAATGCCAAGCACTTTACAAATTTACTTAACTCATAAAAACCTCAAGACCTATTGATTACCACAAAATGTATAGTGTTCTACAAATGATGTTTATGCAAAAATCATCTTCACAAAAAGCAATTCTACGATGAGAAATTGCAAGATAAAAAATTGTGCATTTCTTATATTAATGTTTGATCACTTTACAGTTTACACCTTTATCATTTAAGGCTTCTTTCTACCATCTTCTTTTGTTAGCCTATCCATAATTCGGCTCTAATTTCCACAAGGAAACCACGAACTCTACCAAAGGTTACTTCTATCATGCAAGTTTACCTGATTTGTGTTCAACTGCAATCACTAACATTGTATAAAGGACATTCTTTGCAATTCCACTAAGGCCACTCAATTAGAACCCTGGATGAAATATCAACAGCAACAATGTCAATCTGATATGTAACCTGCAAGTCAATTAAAGATTTGCAAGCATTCTAAACTAAACTAATTAATTCAAAGAAAAAATAACTTCATGTATCATGCTTGTATCAGTATGTTTACCTTAAGTGCACTCTGCATACTACATTACCATATAGTGCAAGTTTCAGTCTTCCTGTACCCTTTTACTGTAATCAAAGAAGTGCTATCTATTTTCCTGTGACATTACTGCAATCACAGAAGTTATATCAACATACCTGTATAATTTTGAAAATACAAAGACTTTTGTTCATCTTTTTGTAATATTTCATGTGATTAGATGGTGTGTGATTAATAATACACTGCTTTGTGTGGTTACACTGAATACTACAGTAATTATGAAAATGATACATCTTGCATAAATACATGGAAAAAATCATACATTCTTCTAACAACCATGCCACTAGTCATATCAGGTGACCAAACTCAAAACCAGTCTCATGTAGGGCAACCAGTAGATTTAACTTTATTGTATATACTTTGGGAACCAGGTAAGCATGACTTCTCAAATGGCAACATTTCATCAAATTCTATTCTGGGAGATGACTCTACTGCAAGATGGACTAGAATGGATGTGATGTTGAGAAAAAGTGCCCATGCAAAAGAAAAGATACAAAATTATGCCCAAAACTTCATGGCAAGTTATACCAAGTAAAACAATAGATAAATGGCTTACTTTACTCGCTACTGAATTCCCAAAATACACAACTAACAATCCATCATAACTGAAATGTCTGCATTGCATAATTTTCAAAACCTGATTTCTTAATAAACAGAATGGTTAAAAGTTGTACATTAAAGTTATGCCAAACTTACATCTAGACGTATATTATTCTTATGAATGAGTGTATATCACAGACATTTGCTTTCCATTACTTTTCCAAGTTTTTAAAATGTGTTTTAAAATATAAATGCTGTAACATAAAATGACGCCAATGCTGTCAACAGTCTCCATTTAAGCAGCCTCAAATAATTTATGATAGATACCAATGATAATAATAACCCAATCCAGATAAATGTAATACAAGTAATACCGTACTACATTCAAGTTATAAACTTTACAACTCTAAAATTTTAATATAACCTCTTATAACTCCATTTCCCTTCACTATTACATAATTTTAACTAGATAAGAAAGCTGAAGCATTTGACTCCCATAGGGATGGCCAGAAGGGTTTGCCTTTAAAAGTAAAATTAAAATTTCATTTAACGGCAAATCTCTCAAAATTTGTAAATATGATATAAAATATGAGGGTTCTGACAAAATTACCTAAACCGTCTTGTTTCAGAAATGACATTCACAATTGGTTGAAGTCTTGTCATTCACAAAAACATTAATTCTGAGGGCTTCTTCTTAATCCACTTTATAATATTTTTGTTTAAATTCTATGTTGAATAAAGAGTATTCTATCATATTTGGGGCTAAATAGTTTTTTATACAAGCTAACAAGGTGGGTGGATGACGGACACTTAAAACATAATCCTACATTTCAGGTAAGAAACTCAATCTGACACAGTACTAAATACAACATTAGTAATACAAAAATTCCTTCCAAAATACAATATTTCCCACCATGATTAATAATAATAGGATGCTGGCTGGACTTCAGAGCCAAACTTAATAGCTTTTCTTCTGCCAAAACCAAGTAGTTCAACCTAACAGTCCCTATGAAAATCAAATCTTCCCCTATCCCCAAAAACAGAAATAAATACTGAAAAAATATCTTGGTAATACTATAATGCATGAGATTTTATACCTCCACATCTCGTCAATCTATTCCTTCACAAATTCAGGATAACATGCAAAACATCTTTACTAATACAATATATTAAGATTTGAAGCCTTGAAACAGAAAAAAATATGTACAAATTTCAAAGAATGCATCTTAAATAAATGCCATGTTACTTTTGTTTTGTTTTTATTATTATTATTATTATAATTATTTAGATTAGTGAATCTAATTTCTTGCTTCTATACCATCGGCTCAAAATTATTCTTTCTTTTATGAAGATAGAAAACCAGAACACACAAAAGCTACATCACCTAGGTGGCAGGAAACTATTTGGGGCACGTGAAATGTTAGACGACAGACGGAAATGCAGCAGGCACATTCTGCACCGTAGGTGGTACTCCAGATCCCAAATGATTATAAAGGTAGTGCCTCAAATGTAGGAATTCCTTCAACACTGTATTGCAACATGATCAAGAAGAAGTTTACAGTACCTATTAAATGCACAGGATAGAGCTAAAAAAAAAAAAATATGTTAAGTCATTAGCAAAGGTCTCATATTTATGACTTTCCTTGAAAAAAAAAAAATTCAAATTGCCTCTAAATATGGCCTAATGTCTAAATAATGATCTAAATTTACATCACACTGACTTTGGAAAAAAAAAAAAATCATTATGACTAGGAACTATGAATCCATGTCTTTACTGATATGGCAAAATTCCACTGAAAGATGTGTGTACCCAGTAGCAAAAAAAAAAAATTGTAATTCAAAATTACTTTAAAGTACACTACCTCTATGACACAAGACTGCATATAAACTGCAGTACCTGTGCCTGCAAACCAAGCAGGAAATTTCTCCCAATATCTCATTCTCCAACACTACATATATCTACTAACTCCTACTTCAAGAGAGATATAAAATCACCTATTCACACCATGCAACTTCAGGAAGATAGCTTCCTGTATTTCAGATCAAGTACTCAGAATTCTAATAACACATTCAGTTCTCCCCAAGTTTAAAAGGACTAAAATATTACCCAAAGCAAGAAAAACAAGCTCATTACTCGACCATACATCACTTTTAGAAATGTACAATTATTTCACATACATCCTAAAATCAAAAGATGTACATTTAAGAAATATACCATGAATATGTGTTTTTCAATGCCCTAGATGAACATCAAGGGCAAATGAGATGAGAGGGAATCAGAGAAGCATGTTGTGATAGAAAGGCTGTTCTTATAAAAGCTAAAACATCCCTTTCACTTAGGGAACACAATAGACCGTGAAGCAGGTACTGAGAGGGCAGTAAAAGAATAGCAGTTTCCTAGAATACTAGTAAACAAAAATATCCCAATACTGTAACAAACACAGCAATAACCCCTTACATTATAACACAGAAATTGAGACATTAACAAAAACACTGGTGATTCTGAAAGACAAAAAATGCAAAGGGTCAAGACTCCAGTGTAGTGGGAAGACTAGGTTGCAAATGAGGAAGTGATGGAGAGCTGTGGTGTCCAGTGGCTTGAAAACAGACTAAAAACATCAATGAGAGAGATGGTCTAGATATAATGAGAGGGCATGAGGACCAGTTAGTCAAAAAAGTAGTAGCAAGGCAAAGATCTGTACAAAGACAAAGCATGGAATGACATGGAGAGAAGGGCAAAGATGATAACTAGGAACAACTGGGAATTCTGGAAGAAAAGTGCATACGACAGAGGATTATGGACTTATTTTACATCTAACTCAATCAAGGGAAAAGCTCATGTAAAACATTACTCGGGGATATGTAACTGTTACAGTATCTTATGAACAATACGAAGATATTTAGAAATCCCTTGGACTTTGTTTATGCTGAAAACTATGCAAGTGTTTTCTGTCAAAATTCTATGTATACTTAGTTTGCAACAGACATGGAAGTTATCTCAAATTCTGACTTCATACGGGTAAGCTTTGAACAATTAGAAGAAAACTGTCCCAAAATCAGAAAAAAAGACTCAGAAAATACCACTTAAAAACTGAAAGTGTTTAAGTGTTTTTTGCAGACAGCTCCTAAACATACAAGCACCTTTAATATTACTAGAAGGTTCGATCAAACCAAAGTTGGCAGTTGTCCCCATTACGACAAAGTCTAATTTCTACTCTCCTAGGGCTGGTCCAAAGTATTTGTTCTTAACTGATTGGTGAAATAAAAGTAGAAATTAAATCTAAGACTCTACAGTCAAGGAGAAAAAGCAAAGGGAGAGGTTGAATCAACAAAGGTTACTGCTGTCTTTGCACAAAAAAAAAATCACAATAGTATCAATAATTACATCACATGTACACTTGTAAACATTCTGAATATGTGATGCCAATAAACATATCTCTACCTGTGCCTGCACTGCAAGGCCACTGTATTTAATCTTTTCATACTTAAAACTCTAAATATAAATATAGTTCAGTAATTCATGTGACAGACAGCTCCTGTGGGATTAGAATAAGGTTACCACCTAGTGTTCAATTTCAGAAGAAAAAATCCAGTAAAAGAGTGGTTCCTTAGCAAGGAGCTGGCTGCTATAAATTTCCCTCTGCTATAGTGCCAGGAGTAATAGTGGCAGTACTTAAGGATACGATTATACAACTTATTCATCAGTCTGAAGATCACACCAAAGTTCTTCAAAGTTTATAAATCTCTCATTTCCTACACACCCCTTAGTAAAAGACAACAATCTACGTCCTGGAAATTCTATGGATGGAAAAACAAAAAATTAATAAAATAAATGACTGCCTGCTGGTTTTTCTTTCTTCCAAATCCTTAAAAATAAGGAAAGGCCACCATATCACCCTCGAAAATATAAAAGTAACCATCTAAAATTTTTCAGACAATCATAGAATGGTCAGATGGACGGACTAAAAATTCAGCTATGAACAATGAATAAATGCAAGAACAACCACGTGTCCAGGACATTAATGCAAAATAAATATGCACCAATATGAACAGGTAGAGAATTATAATAGAATGAAAATTTCAAATTTCCACTTTTGGATAAAAAAAATAAAATACTAGAAAACATTTAGATATACAAATATTGTACAGTATTACCTTTCTTTCAACTGGAGACTAGTTTCTATAAAAATAGCATTCCACTGACAACTTCTTCCATATAAAAACTTTCATCAATTCCATATTTTCATAATTATAAACCTTTCATCCTTCATAATTACAGTATTACAGAACAACTACATTGGGACCACTGCTTCTGTCTAATAATTTTTTGCAATTATCTTTCTACAGTCAATATATACGTGATCTTGTAAATTTTCCTGTCATAGTTAGTTATAGAAGACACTTTACCCCGACACCATCCAAAAAATCTTTTATAAACTCCAAAGTTATTGCACATTTCCTTGAAACCTTAGATTTTTATGAGCATTGCAACTTTGTTTCCCAAAAATGAAACAGTATACTACGGAACAAATGCCAAGAAAAACTAATAAAATGTAAAAATTTGTGTAACTTTACCATTTTCATACCTGCCTACCATGGGAGCACAATCCAAAAGCTAATTTTACTAGCTTTTCCCTTCCAGTTCCTTCAGTAGTAAACTGTCACATTAAAAGTTCAAAAATATTAATCTTTTGCATACAAAGTCTGTATAAGAAAAATCTTTTAAAGCTCTTCTTGTTCCACAGATACAACCCAATGCTTTACAAATGCCAATTTGGCCAGTACCAGAGTGTCAAACCTACTTCAGTTACATAGATGTTAGTTACATAGCAAAATTCCTAATTGAGCTACTTGATAGGGAGCTAGAAAGTGGCCATCTCATTAACTAGGTGAAATTTTTCCAACCAAAAATATACACAATCACTGCCTACTTTTCTAAGACTGGAAAAAAAAACAAGAAAAACTGCCTTAACACTCTAAAAAGCCCCTGCTGAATTCAATCTCGAGTATGTGCCACTGTCCCCTGTTAATATTGTAATCATCATCCCCAGTTTGTTATAAAATATATTTTGGGGAGATTATAACAATTCTGTGCACATAATTATAAGAAATGGGCAGCTGACTCAAGTTTTCATTTTTATGGTACATACCACCTGCTCATAGAGACCGTGCTGTAAAGAGGCACTTTTCAAGTTTAACACAAGACTTCTTAATACGTCTGCCTCATTTGCTAGCTAATAACAAGGTGGCTTGAAATTTCTGATCTACCATGACAGGCAAAAATGGCATTTGTAATATTTCTTCCTTCAAAAGCATCCATTAGGTTTTTTAACTGTCTATATTTTTCTTACTACTTCATCTGTACAAAGCAAATAATAAAATACAAAGCCCTTTTTACATAAGAGAAATAGAATGACAATGAAGACTCACATCACTTAAAATAAATGGACAAACTTCTACAAAATACTCCTTATTGTAACAAACCAGATAAAATAAGTTTTATTTCACTCTTATTAAAGATGAAAGAGTAGGACATTAGTAAAGTATGAAGTATTATACAGCATAGGAATATGAGAAATTGGGCATTCAAGTGTAGAGTAATCAATACTGCAGAGATTAGGAATGAGATATACTGAACTATTGTCACACAAAAATCAACAAATATTCTATTATTTTCATGGAAATTATTGGTAACTAGGTGCATGAAAGTGAGCTTAAATCACACTTCAAAAAAAATCCTCTCCATACAAAAATATGAACCTGAAAATGCAGCACCAAAATAGCATTAACTGGCTCCTAAAAATTCTATGAAAATAAAAGTCATACACAAGAGTTACTAGAAAAATTGGAGTAAAAATATATATATAGTTCTGATAAAGTTTCCACTTTGAATTAATTTTTCTTACTCTCAGCCTAGTGTTAGTACCTATATAATAAAATCCAAATGATCAGCTCAAGGACATTTTGACTAAAGGCATTCTATGGCTATGATGCTGAATCATACTTACATCTACTGTCATCCTTGCAAGATCTGCCACAAGAACAGATGTCTTGGTTAATATGAAATTTATCCACAATACAGTTTCATTTGGTCCTTTATGTCATCAATTGATGTTTTCCCAAACTTTTCTTCTTGTTCTTGCATCATCTTGAATATTGCTGCTAACTGCTGTGACTGGGCCCTGTGTTGAAAAAGAAGAAACCTTAATTCCTTATAAAAAACTAATATTATACTAATAAACACAGCAACTCCACGAGGCTTAGAAAAATGCTCTAAGTGGTAATGTTTACACTACCACTTAGTAGATTAAAATGATGTATAAATGAAGTGTCTTTGTGAGTTCTTTGGTGGGACCCCTTCCCAAAAAGACCTAGCTGTCTTTTTTCAATCTTAGTTATGTTTCTCTGTCAAAATTTTGGTCCTTAGAAAGTATACTGTATCTAGGTCAATATGATCCTTCAGAGAGAGCTGACTTATTATTCAAAATATGAACTAAAGATAAACAGACTATTCTCTATTGCTATGTGCATTATGAACTGTAAATCATTTGTACTTACTCTCTTTCTGCTTCTCTTTGTTCTGCAGTCATCTGATTCTCCATGCTCCTCTCCAAAGCCCTCCTCTGGGCATTCTTTAAGTCAACATGATGTTTTTCTTCCAAAATTCTATTCCCAAGATCCTACAAAACATTAAGGCCAGGAAATTACAATGTGGTAAAGAAAAAAGACAACTTTAAGAACAGAAACAACCTTATCTGAAATTTCAGTCACAAAATCCAAAGAAATGCTCTTTATCTTATCCGAATGAAGAGTATCTAGTTAATGTTTTCCCCTAATAAAAAAGGAATTGTTAACATTAGCTTTAAAATGTAGAATTAGCTAGAATCAACGAGTCACATTTCATTTTGCATTTCCTTCCCTACCGTAATCTTACCTACTGACACTATAACACAATGTGAAACTGGAAAGCAAATTAAGCTCACTTCATTTACTGTATTATAAATTGCCAAACAATCTTCTGTTGGATAAAACCCAATTGCCTGTTACCTGAAGAATATACTCCTAAAAATACGACCTACTAATACACAGCTAATAGTTTGTAAGCATTTCTTATTAATATAAAATATACATTATACAGTTGTTAGGCAACTGTATAAAGTAACAATTTTAATCTGATAGGCTTGTTAATTATAGGAAAAAATTGGAGGAAGAAATAGGAAAATAACAGGAGACACCAATTTGCATGGATAATAAATATAAGTGGAAAGCTATGCACATGGTGCTGAAGAGATGTTGTAAAGAACCTTTTTTACTCCCTCCAGCATATAATATAAGACACGCTGAAAATGGTAGCTACTAATAGTGAAAAGTGTTTCATGTCTGTTCTCAAAAGATACAAACCTTACTCGAAAGGCTAAGCAGTGTACAGAAGGAAGAGAGTGATCCTCACAAAAGCTCACACACATAGAGTTGAGATGTTTAAATTTCACAGATGCTTTTCAAATGGAATGGGAAACAGTTCAATTGCCTACAAGGTCCATTTCAACAATAGTACCAAAAAACATTCCTATAAATCCTTTGCAATTAAGAACAAATCATCACATATACTAAACTACATAAAATAAACTTGTGAACACTACAACAAAAGGTTGTATCATCACTACAAAATATGACTCTACCATGACAGTTTATACTGTAGACTGCATGCTGCTCCCAAGCTTTGAATTTAAACAAAAATGCAACCACGTATGCAATGAGATTAAGTTAACAGAGCACAATTACAATTTAGTATACCTTTTCTTCGCTTTCTTCTCTTGTATCTTCATCTTCTTCCACTTTTCTCTCTGGCCTATGAAGTTCCTGAGAGCCAATGGGCATCAAGTATGTAGCAACAGCAATGACGACAGAAAGCAGAACGGATATCACAAAAATATAAGAAGTGTTATCCCACAGGACTTCATATGACTCAAACCATGCCTGTACAAAACAAGAGAAAGGTAATTCAGCTTAAAATTCAAAATAAATTAAATATATTCTTATAAAAGTTCAGTATTAAAAGTTCACTCAGTTACCAATTAGAGACAAAGTAAGATTAAAAACGGCAAGGTTAATCAACATTAAATCACCAATTAAAATTATAAATCCATCCCAACTGGACCTTAACAATTATGGGAGGGCCATAGTAGTAAACTTGAAGTCTGATGGATGAAAAAAAAAGAGAAAATAGCACCATCAGCAATACTGGAATATACATAAACCACACGAGAGGGAGCTGAAATAATACAGTGCATGGTGCATCCGTGCCATCCGCGAAAATTCCTAAGGCAAAGAACCTCAACACAAAATACAGGAAAATGTGGCAGTGGTAACTAAGATATGACCTAACCTAGACACTGCATCGTACCTGGCCCTGGACTCATCCCATAACCTGAACTGAAAGGTACTGCAGTGAAACAGATACATCCTAATCTAGCATGCCAAATCTTACCTTGCCTGGGACCCTATGTTACTGCTTATCATACAATTTGCAGGATAATCTTGTGCCCTTGGAAGGTTCTAGTAACTGATTGAGGTTCTTTTCATGAAACTTACCATGGGGGATTGAAAATTTTCATATTATGGAGCTTGACTAGGATATTGTATTCGCAACACCTTTGTGCTAAAAATATTCTGAACCATCAAAGCATGGTAACATAAATGTAAACTGCACAAATGTCCCCCTACTTAGCTAACTGGGTACAACAGCAAACCCTAACGCAGCCTAATTCCTGCCACTTGCGAGTTGAAACATTTACAGTCATTTGATTATTTTTCTGTTTATGATTATATCTTTTATGTTTATGATATTTAGAGTCTGTTGTTTATGCTTTTGTGTCCACCCCAAAGGTGCTAGTATTAACACACCACTCATTTTGAACATAAACCAGTAGTTACCGAGCTAATGGAACCCAGTGGTTATTAGCAATTATGAATTCCAACGTGGGATTATTGGTCCCTGTGGTATTTTTGCAAATATGGTGGCTTCCTATTTTGGTAAAACTGAAGACTTCTATTGCACCCCTCTGGTTCCACAACTACCAATTTATGTGGAAAATGGGTACTGTGTTTAATACCAGCCCCTTGGGGATTGACGTTAAAGACATAAATGATTGTAAATATTACAATTGCATAAGTTGTTAAAAACATAAACAAATAATTGTAAATATTACAAATACAAACAAAAGGCATATACATTAAAAAAAAAAGTGCTCATATATATTACATCAAACTGTCTTCATTCAACTAGCCTAGGTTATTGCCACATCTCCACGTGCCTAGGTACCAGCAAGAAATTAAATCTTTGTAGCCTATAGCCTACAAGGGCAGGCGTACCTCATCACATCGTAGCCTATAAAGATACCTCATCATATGTTCCACCTAAAACGCCACCATTCTACCAACCTGCCTTACCTGGCCACAGTAATTGGTAGAAATATGGGGTTGCTTTGTATCTGGTATTACCTTGGAAATTGACTTTTTCTAAAGTACTTTGGTTGTTTATTAACAATTTACCATTACTTTTTGGCAGTCGACAGTAATTGACCTGTAATTAACACCAGAACTGATATGTTTTTGTACGATGGACATCCTGGAATGCTATCGCGCATATGCAGTGTTATAGGGTAGCTTTTGGTAAAAAGTGGAGTTTTTCACTGTGGGGTCCAAAGGTGGAGCCCACGGGTAAGTAACACATCCTGCTAGGTTAGGTTAGGTTAGGGTATATTAGGTTATTATATAGTTCCTTTTATAACAGGTTTCCTTAGCCAATCCCTTCTTAAACATATAGTTCCCCTGATGACTTTTACATGCACGGAACCATTCCGTAACAACAACATGATAGTCTGGTCATTCTCCCAACGATTCCCGCCGCCCCCCCCAACAAAAAACGTGTTCCCAAAGGATCCCCAACCACGTTTGGTAGATATGAGGTTCATAATAATTGCCCGGCAATAAACAATACCACATCCTCCATCAGCAACACTAAAAGTATAGGAAAAATCACCTTCCAAAGTGACAGTCCGTGCGGATTGACCCCGTAGTGTTACCCGGTAATTAACCAAATGACCCTAATCACGGAAATTAACCTCTGCTTCTGGAAACTCACCTCCCAGGTCTGAGAATTGACAAATCCGTCCATGATGTCACGTACGTCAGCGACTAGGCCTTGGAGCCTAGCCTCAACGTCCTCTCGGTCAACGGTGTCCTCTGGATTATATTCGACTTCCTTAGACGGTTGCTTTGAGGATAATTAAGGGTTAAAATCCAACGGACGTCCCCCTTAAATAAGGCCTTTTCAAAGGATAGGTCGAATATAAGGGCTGGTCTCGACGATCTCCTCTGGGGTGTTAGACGGTTGATTTGAGGTTAATTACGGGTTAAATCCAATGGACGTCCCCTTAAATAAGGCCTTTTCAAAGGATAGGTCGAATTTAAGGGCTGGTCTCGACGATCTTCTCTGGGGTACTTCCTGTAATGCCAAATCACAAGGGCAATGAATTACCACTACGATTCACACGTATTTCTTCACTGACAGACAGCTCGTGTATCTCTACCCTTATTCTATAGTGACGGCCCTCACATAAACCTTCGCAAAACACGTACCTGACATTTTTTAAGAGGAAATATCTACTACGAATCGGGTACGTCGTCGACTCGGCCAATTAACTTGTTGTCGCTTCTGCTATGCGAATTTCGAGTTGCCTAATCGCCAATTCATAAAATTGTTTTTAAAATATTGTTGCCGGAAGAATAAATCGTTTTAAAACAATCTAAATTTTAAATAATATTTATATTGTTCATATATTTGCGAATAAACTCTACACGATGTGAAATAAACGATTAAATAACATTGTAATAATGAACTAAGTGGCGTATTGGCTGTCAGCTGAATGAAGCATTCTATTCACAAATGGAATTTCTTTCGTCAATGGTGACGCGTTTCGTACAGCACTTTTTTTCATGTCATAAAATTATTCGGATAATTTGTTTTAATAATTATCTCATAAGAGAAAATATATCTTTCACGATTAAATCTTAGCAATGTGTCGATTCTACTGGCCATTTTTCTTATTTATTGACAGAAAACATTACAACAGAACGTTCGTAACGCCCCCTCAGTTACTGACTCAAGTTCACCTCTATCTTAATCTTTTGTTTTCTATTTAGCACCATAAAAATAAAAAAATAAAAATAGACAAATTACACGTAGCTATAGATAGAGCATGACTTAATTTCTAAGTCTATCACTGTAGCAACTTAGCAGACCTGTTGTCTCACTGCAACGGAGTAATGATTGCTCGTAAACTCTAGAGATGATTGGTACTAGTAATTAGCAGTTGACAAATTAATATCTTATTTCTAAGTGTATGAATATCATTTGTGATGAAATACAGGTAAATTATGGAGATGAAGGTGCTGTCCGTGTTTTCGACTCACCTGAAGATGGCTGATCGTTGCAAGGAATTCGTTTTTTCATATTATAGGAAATCAATGTCCCCTCCTCATTTGATAAAGCTACCTCTTTGTTAGGCTACTCTTTTACATTTTGTTCTTTATTAACCGTGTTTCTTTAACGTTATGAAATTCTGGTTACATTGGGTATCATTA
Organism: Macrobrachium rosenbergii; assembly: GCF_040412425.1. NCBI lineage: Eukaryota > Metazoa > Arthropoda > Malacostraca > Decapoda > Palaemonidae > Macrobrachium > Macrobrachium rosenbergii. The sequence goes on along the minus strand of NC_089763.1, from coordinate 33,461,736 downwards.
TCTATTTCTGATCTTTTCAGTTTGAATATTTTCGAAACGCGCTTTCTTACAGATCCAGTTTTGGTCGTGGTCATTACTGTATTTTGTTTTCAAAGTCTCTTAAAATCATCCGTACTTGTTTGAGAAGATTATTGCATTTTTTGGTGGGCTGAACTAGACAGAATCTCTCTGTCTTCATTAAAGGGTGGACTTGTCTGTTGTGGTGTATGTACTTACGTCTTTACATCACAAAAAATATACTAGGCCTATATCAACATTGCTAGAAAATGCTTCTTTGAAGTACACTGCACTGAGGAATGTCACATAAGGAGGTATTTATTCATAATTTGGAATTTCTGATTGCGTATCTTTAATATAACAACTAGGCGTTACAGTTTACATGGTCATCAACGACGAAATCATTTTACATTATTTCACACGCTTCTGAAGAAAATACACAAACTGGCACCCTTCATGATGGATGTGGCATCCGGTCAATTTTGCTCTTGTCTATCACTCACAACGTTGCCGTTCTCTCTCTCTCTCTCTGAGTAATTGGTAGAAAGAAATGAAACTCGCGATTCTTCTTGCTCAATTAAAGTATATTTGATACAGTATAGTATTATATAGAAGCTGATATTACAATATTAGATTTTGGCTATTTTAATCCCACCAAGGAGTACTTTTACAGTGCGATTCTACGGCACACTGTAGGCAATTTTGTTTCCCATTCTGTATTGCTATCTGCCTTTTAATTTGTTGTATCTTTCTAAAATTTTTAGCATTACATTGCATCAATGTCCAACTTCAACACTTATACCAAATATGACTAGAGAGGTTTAACTTGGCGACTTTTCCCCATAACCACCTTGAATTCCAGTCGTTTCATGAAAGTCTTATAAAATTCTTTACCTTTTTTTCATAGTTTCCTGAGCCCTGACACATTCTCCTGTTTCAGGGGACTAAATCGCTTTTTCCCTTGCATGGGATCGATCTGGGGTTTCATTTAGTTAGGATGCACTCAAAGAGTGCATACTGTACGCCAGCGTCAAAAGACAGGATCTATTGTCCTCATATAAAATCATACTAAAACTTGAGTGATTTTTTCATCTGACATATAATCATCGATTTTATTTTGTAGATACAAGAATCAGTTAGAATTTGTCATACTGTTAAAACAAAAGCTATTTTGTTCCATATTATGGCTCATTCCATATTAGATTTTGGCACGTTAGGTTTTTATAGTCGGATGCCCTTCCTGACACCAACCCACCCTATTTAGGGACCGGCAAGGTTTCTCTCCCCCCTGCCCCAACTTCCAGCGTACCGCAGAGGTAGATGGAAGCGGCTCATCCAAAACGGCGACCCCGTATAGAAATGGCACTAAGCTGGAAAGATGAAGAAATCAAAACAATAACAAACAAAAGAATCCCAATTTTGGCTCCGGATCCAACTGTCCACAATATTTTGACTGAACCAGTCCATGAATTTGCAAGATATCTTGTGAATATATATGAGAAAGGACAGACAGACAGACAGATACACATTTCTTGTTTACACAGGGACCCAGAACCTCTTCCTGAGGGACAACCGTCAAACTTCTCACGAGTGTTCTTGTGGCTGCTTTTGTTGTTGGTGTTGTTGTGTGTCCTTATCAATTTGACAAGAGAAGCTTTATCTCGCAGAGGAACAATCCCTGAATCAGCACAAGTAACCTCCGCTGTAGTGACAGCCCAGTTACTGCTGGAGGTATACCAAACACAAAAGTTTATACAATTTATGCCTGACTCACATGTGTGCTATCATTTTACAGTATTTTAGTCCACACTACTGTTTATGTATATATTTTTTATCCTTTATTGGTTTATTCATCTTTATTTCTTTTTTTATCCTTTATTGATGTGCTCATCTTTACTCTGTTTGTTGCTTTTTTATCCTTTATTGATGTGCTCATCCTTATTCTATTTCTGTTTCTCTTTTATTGTTTATTGATCTGCTCATCTTTATTCTATTTCTGTTTGATATGTTTTTCCATTACACATATGGGCATTTTATTATTTAGATGTTTGCTTAGCAAACTGATGGCCATTTTTTTTAGCCTATTCCACGTGGGCTCATATTTTGCAATAATAATAATAATAATAATAATAATAATAATAATAATAATAATAATAATAATAATAATAATAATAATACCGCAGGAACCATTCAAGATACAGTATGCGTTAAAGGGCAGCTGTTCTGTAAGACACAGGTTACAGAAAACTGAACAGCATGAGACAACAGTGCATTAATAAAGGTAACTGCGCAAGGCAGAGTGTGTAACTGCCCGGTTACAGTGGAAAGCGACGCAGTTACTGTACCGCGTGTCAAGTTATAAGGGATATAAATATCTCAGCCTGAACTTTATCACAAAGCACGCACTCTTCTATCAGATCCTTATTAATATGACTTGCAGGTCGTTATTGTAAACACAGATATGGTGATAAGATAAAGAAGGGAACACACCTTGTTGATACTACGGCTGAAATTAGTAAAAAATTATTATTATTATTATTATTATTATTAAACAGATTCTAACGGTGCAAGCCCAAAGGCCAATTCATTTGTAACCAGTTCCAAGCTAGTATGGGAAAGAATAAAGCCAGGTGCCCAGCTGAGTTGGAGGGTCTTGCCAGTCTAAGAGTGACTGAGTGGATGAGAGGAAATCAAGAACAATAACAAAGAAAAGGAGAGGGGCGGACCCAACTGCTGTGGTTACACAACACCTTTCATTTTCAAGCTCTACGGAAATTGATTTGTTTTTCATTTAAAGAGTCAGATGGGACGGCCAATCTTACGCCCTTAACTAGCCCAAACTTGATGAAAAAAAAGGAAGGCTATCGGGTAAATAGAAGCAGGGAGAGTAATCCAAAGTCTCCCCAAGTGACAGAAGTACTGAGTTTCCCTTTAGGGGAAATAACCCCCTGTGGGAATCGTTTTCTGCACAAGATGAAACTCACTCTTCACGAACAGAAATACTCCCAAGATGTAACCTAATTCTGAAAAAAAAAATCCCTCTAGATCACCCTCTTCCCCCCTCCCCAAAATAGCCCCAACGCCCCCTCCCCTCCCCCAAAGTTTGGGAAAATAAACACCTGGTGGAATATAATTCTGGCCACATTAAACTCCATGAAAAATTCTCACGAGGCAGCTTGGACTCAAAATTCCCCAACTTGCGATATGGGATTCATAACTATATTCATAATGATCATTATTTCTATAATTAGAATTTATAATGATTCGTATCATGAGGAATTCTAAGTTATTGTCATAATTATTCAAAGTCTGGGCTTATTTTAAGGCATCTGAGTTACCTTTTTTAAAAATACAAGGTAAAATTGGGAGTGTTAAAGAAGTTAGACAGCTTATACATGGGAATAGGCCAAAGATTAAGGACTGGGCTTAAAAGGCAGGAAGCATTGCAGCCGAGTATCTCAAGTACCGCCTACAGAGTGATGCACAAGGCACACTATAAGAGGTAACGCCCCACAAACAATCATGATTAATTTTACTCAATGAACAGTTCCAAAACACTCATGCACGCACGAACACACACACACAGAATATATATATATATATATATATATATATATATATATATATATATATATATATATATATATATATATATATGCTGTATACTAATGGACATACACACACATATATATATATATATATATATTATATATATATATATATATATATATATATATATATATATATATATATATATAAAACTTTTATAGTTGTAAATTTCTTTCCTTCACATGTTTATATCAACAGGAGGGGAAAATTGAATGTCAGGGGTTTTTCAACAATATAATATATATATATTATATATAATAATATATATATATATATATATATATATATATATATATATATATATATATATATATATATATATATATATATATATATATATATATATATATATATATATATATATAGCAAGGGTAGACGAAGACACAGTGTGAGGGTTGACATATTTCTTTATTTCCAACGTTTCGTAATAATTTCTCCATTACATCATCAGGGATCTGTTGAATAATGAACAAATTACTCAAAAAGTTACTGTAAAAGCTTTAAAAATAAAAAAAAAAAAAAAATTCTCCCAATACAATACAGCTAAAAGCACAACAGAACAAAAGACTGCTAACCAACCTAAGGTGGAGAGAGCAAACGACAGAATGCTTACAGACAGAGTTAACTCAGGTACAGTTGAGTAGAGGAGGTTTGGGTATTTAACTGGACGACTAGTTGTTTGATAAACAATGACTCGAGTGTAGGCAATTCGTGACGATTTGCTGTTTGGCCTATTATGCTGAAATCATTTCTTTCAATATGAGTTTTGCAAATTTTAGAATGAGCTCTGATATTAGAATGTTCTAACCTTGGAATATCAGAGCTCATTCTAAAATTCTGACCTCAGTAAAACCTCCATATTGAAAGAAATCAGATTCGACTCCCATCATAATAGGCCATAACCCAGAACATTCTAATATCAGAGCTCATTCTAAAATTTGCAAAACTCATATTGAAAGAAATGATTTCAGCATAATAGGCCATACAGCAAATCGTCACGAATTGCCTATACTCGAGTCACTGTTTACCAAACAACTAGTCCCCGAGTTAAATACCCAAACCTCCTCTACTCAACTGTACCCGAGTTAACTCTGTCTATAAGCATTCTGTCGTTTGCTCTCTCCACCTAAGGTTGGTTAGCAGTCTTTTGTTCTGTTGTGTTTATAGCTGCATTGCATTTGGTGAATTTTATTTTTATTTTTCTTATGATTTTTAAAGTTTTACAGTAACTTTTTTGAGTATTTTGTTCAACAGATCCCTGATGATGTAATAGAGAAGCTATTACGAAACGTTGGAAATAAAGAAATATGTTAGAGCTAACGGGTTTCTTGGACCACCCTCACACTGATATATATATATATATATATATATATATATATATATATATATATATATATATATATATATATATATATATATATATATATGTATCTTTCTAGTTGTAAATTTCTTTCCTTCACATGTTTATATCAACAGGGGGAAAAACTGAATACTAGGGGTTTTGCTAAACTCACTCTGCAACAAAAGAAAATAATTCACAGTTACTGTTTCACCCACAATCTGACTTTCTTCAGTGATTAACGTGACAAATGTTTAAATACATTTGTTATTACTGTATCCGAAAGGAAATTAACTAACCTAAGACTTATCCTATGACCAGCTTTTTAGTCAAGTCAAAATATCCACCATTTTAGGTACTCATCTCTCTCTAATATTTTCTCTCTTATGCAATTTCTATAGAAGTTAGTGGTATTGCTCGCAGATACTCTCTTCTTATCAAGCCTTTGAATCAGTCTAGACTTCTTTTTCTCTTTTGGCAAGCTTCTCAGGTATAAGGAAAATGATAATTATTTAGGATTCTCTCCATTCACTTTTTCTTTTCCTAGTCTATAAACCATTTGTCCACCTCTCTCGGCGGAGTCATCAGGACTGGATTATAAATCGACATACAAGGTTTTTATTAATGCATGTAGATGCTTGAATTTCGACCATGACGTCACTGGGATGCTGCATTTCGACTGGGTAGCGGATCTCATTCTCTTGCTGGCTGCCTGGGTGGCAGCATGGGCATTCCTGGTGCTCTGTAGGATGCGTCCTATGCTGCGACTTGAAGCCAAGGGCATGGGCAGGGGCGTGATCTCTGTCTCTGGCCGATAGTCTTGATTTGCTTCATTGTTGGTAGTCATGTCCAGGGGTGTTCTGCCGCTCGTATCTCCCTTTGGATTCTCACGGATGTCCTGTGGTTTCCTTGAAGAAGGGAGGGTGAGGTCTGTGTTCCTCTGTATATTTAACACAGAGGAACACAGACCTCACCCTCCCTTCTTCAAAGAAACCACAGGACATCCGTGAGAATCCAAAGGGAGATACGAGAGGCAGAACACCCCTGGACACGACTACCAACAATGAAGCAAATCAAGACTATCGGCCAGAGATAGAGATCACACCCTTGCCCATGCCCTTGGCTTCAAGCCACAGCATACGACGCGTCCTACGGAGCACCAGGAATGCCCATGCTGCTGCCCAGACAGCCAGCGAGAGAATGAGACCCGCTGCCCAATAGAAATTCAGCACCCCAATGACGTCGTGGTCGAAATTCAAATGTCTGCATTCATTAATAAAAACCTTGTATGTTGATTTATAATCCAGTCCTGACGACGCCGCCGAGAGAGGTGGAGAAATGGTCCATCGACTAGGAAAAGAAAAGTAAATGGAAAGAATCGTAAATAATTTTTCCTTATACCTGAGAAGTTTGACAGAAGAGAAAAAGAAGTCCAGACTGGTTCAAAGGCTTGATAAGAAGATTAACTGCGAACAATGCCACTGACTTCAATATATATATATATATATATATATATATATATATATATATATATATATATATATATATATATATATATATATATATATATATATATATAATAGTCTTGTGTCATGGATAAAAGGGCATAGATATTGTATTCACTACCAGTATTAGTCCATTCTCTCACCTCATCATCTGTTGACTACTTAAAAGTCTCCAAGCCAAAGGTTATGCATAACTGAACTGAACTAGTGTATTAAAATCCGTTTACCATTTATGACAGCCTCTACCTTAGGAGCCGATCTAAACTCAGCCCAGCTTAGATGATTCCAGTCGCTATCATCACCAGATGTTGAATCTTAAACCTCTTAGTCATGACTATGGCACCTTGATTTCTGCTATATCACAGAAAACTCTGCAGACGTTTGGTGCAGGGTCCAACGCAGGTTTGTCTGCGGGATTTCACAGTGCCATAACGACATGTACGAAAATATTAATGCATTTTGGTCTCATTTTTATGGGAGAAGGGATTTCCCTGCGAGAATCTGTGGACCTTTTCAAAACTAATGATGACATCATTCAGGTGGGTGGAAGATTCTTAATGCCATCCTTTCTTAGTGGTCACAAGGGCTAACTTCATTGGCAATTATTCTTTTTAATAATGCAATTGTTTCTCCTCTGAAAGCCGTTTCGTGTGCTTATTTGATAACAATAAAGAACCAAAATTTATTAATAACAATAATTTCCCAAGGAGTTACAACTTGTGACACCTACGAAAGGGTTGCATCAATAAAATTCAACTACACTGACTTGGTATCATCGTGAGTTATGAGAAACTTCACAGCAGCTGCTCCTCGCTAGGAGAACGAAGACATGAAAAACATGTCAAATAAACAAAGCTATACTATTTCCTGTTGCCGCAACGCTGCAGAGACATTTAAATCCCAGATACCAAGTGCCACGCTCCAAAAGTTTAATCTAAACCACAGTGAGAGGTGAGAAATTCAACAGCTGACTGAAGAAACTAAAGTCATCCACACTGAGCCTGGGTTTAATCTGCTCCTAATGGCAAAGTCTGTCTCAATTAATATACAAAAACCATAAATTTATGTACAAAGCAAGACCAACTATATTCTACATTCGACATGAAGACATTTCAGTAATCAACAAACACAGAGAGAGAGAGAGAGAGAGAGAGAGAGAGAGAGAGAGAGAGAGAGAGAGAGAGAGAGAGAGAGAGAGAGAGAGAGATTTGCCAATGAGGAATAATGAATTATGAAAATGTCAACAATAATGAAGAACGAATAGATAACAATACTGAATGCAAAACAAGATTTGCATATAAACTTTTGCCATATTACTCACTGAATTAAGAAGATCAGAGTTTGGTTTAAACAGCAGCTTAATTAATTTTATATTACCAAATGCATTCATCCGAACTCTTGAAATTTCAAGTTTTCCTGCTGATATCAACTAATAAAGGAAAGAAATCCTACAGTGAAGTAGAAAAAAAAAGAGATCAAAGTTCAGCATTCAAAAACTGTAGTTGGCTTCAATGTAAGAAGAAAACCAGTGGTGGTTATAGGTTATGGCCCCAAAGATATAGCCCACAGCTTATAATCAGGCTACTGTAGACACAGGAAGTCTTAAGAGCAGACTGGCCAGAACGTCACCTTGTCCAGGCTGGAGCAACACCAAGTTACTGGACATCATCTTTCGATGGTTCTTCGAACTAAGGCCAGGCAAGAAACAGCAATTATTTGCTGTACCAGCAGAAGCAGCAGCTGTAGCAGCAACAGCAGGTAGGGCGCTCACAGATCACGGCAGGCTGGTGTGATAATCAGGCTGCAATCTGTCAATGTGATAATGATTGTGATGAGATTTTGAAGACTGCTTTAGACTGAAATGCAGTTCTTGGAAATTTTAATGTTACGCTTTGCTTATCCTGTGATATGATAAATCTAAGCTGATAATCAGGATTTTGTAAATATACATGAAAAATTCTACAACGTTTTTTTTAACATTATTATGGAACAATCTCTTACGTGTATTGAATTCTAACGAAATGATATCTGTCATATTTCATTAATACCATAATTTCTTTATGAAGAAAAGATTCTTTTATTAGAAGCTATTATCGAAAAGTGATGTGTAGTCAGTATTCTATAGATAATTAATCTTTGATGATGACAGTGTAATGATAGTGATGATGATAAAATTTGATCTATTTCAAGGCAAGTTTATCAAAAATACCAACTGACACTGAGGTGAACCCACAGTACAAGAGTTAAGTGTTCTTAAATGCTATCGGACAAACTGATGCCCGAGATTTTAATCTTTTTCATATTTTACGTAAAATAATTTTGTGAGAATATTAACATAATGTACCTTAGTTAGTGAGGTGGAAAGATGACCTAATTATTATTATTATTATTATTATTATTATTATTATTATTATTATTATTATTATTATTATATTATCAAGAAATTTAAGGAGTCCACCGACTCACATTTCTAGAATCACCAGATACATCAAAGGATTTGTTCTTATTT
>NC_089763.1:33415277-33450277 GCF_040412425.1 Macrobrachium rosenbergii | reverse complement strand
GGGTCACGGGGATGCGCTCCTGCGTGGGCCCTGATTCAGAAGACCCGAGGATTTCTTCCCTGCCGAAGTATCTGTTGCCTCTGTAGATCTCAAACGGATAGCAGGACCCAATCTTCATGGAGATTTGGAAGTAGCTGAAGTCTTCTTCAGGGTTGACGTAGAACCCCTGGTCGCCGCTCTCTACATCCACGATGCTGTGATGCGGGTCTGCTGTGCATTTCAGCTTTGTTTTCATTGTGTTCCCGTCTGCAGCGGGAAGGCCGTGGCTGGCCTGTAATGCCATAACAAAAATCAAGCTTATCACTATCAGAAATGCGTAAGACCATTCCTCAGGCGCCATGTTTCTCGTGGTAATTTCCAGGTGCCCAGTTGTCAGTCAGAATTTTGCAAATTTTTTTTTTTAGGGTTTGGGGAGAGGTTGGTTTGCTGGGCATGTGTATAATTTTGCAATTTTTTTGGTAATGGTGGTGGGCTGGGAGGGGGGGGGGGGCCCACGCCCGGTTCAAAGGGGTACCTTCATCATAAGTCTATGCGTATTCATCCCACATGCTGGTTGGTATCAGCTGACTGGCAGCTTGGGAAAACACACCTGTTTTTCCCAATCGCGAATTAAGAGAAAAACGTTATTTTTCCCTTTCGCTCAACCAGCGAAGCGCCGTGGCCGATCTTTCGCTTATGAAGCCTAAAAGTGCACTACTGACTACTTTTACCACGCTATCGCCCCAAGCCTTCAAAGATAAGGTTTTTGAACTAGCCCGATACCAAACGCTCTCAGCGAGCTTAACTGCACCAATACAAATATGGACAAATTAACCAACGAATAATGATAAGACCATTGTAAACATTCATTTTGTAAGGCAAATTGCGCGCAATATTTACTGAAACTTCTACTTACTATTTTCCCTTTTAACTGTGGGATCTCTGAAAGTGAAAATATATCACTGTCTGGCAACTCCTTTATCAGTTCCTGGAATGCATTATACAATGCATTTCTTGTAATAACAACTCACGTAGGCTGCAACAAGTCTTGATCAGGACCTGTTAAATCTTGCATCACGACTCGGGTATTATTGTACCATTTTTTTTTTTTTTTTTGCCTGAATAAGTGAAAATGAAATTCACAAAATGGCTCTTGCAACCATTTTTTTGGCCAGTTCACTTCATCGCAAAATCTACGAAGGGAACACTTCACAGACATATAGGCCATTGTCAGGTTTTATATACATACAGAAACAAAGGAGAAGAGAAAAGACTAGTGTTAAATTTGTTAAAAGGAAATAGAAGAGACCAGGATGTCTAAAAGAAAGACGCTTAAAATAACGGCCTGTGGAGAGAGTGTGTGTATGTATGTATGTACAGTATGTAGTATGTATGTATGTATGTGTATATATATATATACATACATATAAATAGACAAAATCCACGAAGGAAAAAAAAACAATGGGGTGCTGCAAGGCCTTTAAACTTATTGTCCTTTACTTAGCAGACTGAAGAAATATAAAAATAAGTTTGCAAAGAAAGCTCATATATATGACAGATGGCGATTACAAAGGAAAAAATATGTACTTATAGAATCCAACACAATTGTAGAATTAGAAGAACTGCCAAAACAGGATTAAATATTTGAGAGGTTTTACAAAGAATTAGGATCAATCTTTCAGAAGCAAGGACAAGGCAATTAAAAGATTATACAAGGAGGTGACTGACCACCAAAAATGTTATAAAAGTACAACTCGGTAATTCTCTCTCTCTTTTTTTGTAAGCAATAACAATTTTTGCAAGATGAACATTTTTACATATAAATAATCATATGAAACTTACATATACATAGAAAATATATCTAAGATAACTAATTTGTAATTAAGTCAGTGATTTTATTTTTAGGTCGTTCTTGAACATTTTTCTAATACAGGGGTCCAAATAATACATGCCAGGGCTAAGGTTGACACTACAGCTGGAGGTTAAGTTAAGTATACCTTAGTTTTACCAGACCACTGACCTGATTAACAGCTCTCCTAGGATTAGACTTATTTTACGCGGCTAAGAACCAATTGGTTACTTAGCAACGGGACCTACAGCTTATAGTGGAATCCGAACCACATTATAGCGAGAAATGAATTTCTATCACCAGAAATAAATTCCTCTAACTCTTCATCAGCCGGTCGGTGGAATTGAACTCCAGCCCATCGAGCGGAGGTAAGCTGTGTAAGAGCAGATTCCAAAAGACTTCTTGAAGAGAAATCTTTCGATCTGGCAATCACTGAACTTTCATTCCAATTTATCCTGTGAGAGTTTTACTTAATTGAATTAATATAGTGTTGGATGTTTGCCCAGTTTTGACAGAATGCTTATGTTGCTTAATACGTACATCTAAATCTTTGCTAGATTGGCCAATATAAAATGAGGGGCAGTCCAAACATGGAATTTTATATACTGTGTTTTTGTTTTCTTTAGGGCTATTTTTTTAATTAACATTCCTTTTAGTGTGTTATTATACAAAAAAAAACGAGGTTGACATTAAAAGATTTCAACAACGATTTTATGTTTTCAAACCCACTAAAATAAGGCAAGCTAAGAATGTTCTTAGGGGATTCTTTCTCCATGTTACTTTCACTTTAAAACTTTTTGTGGGCTTTATTATAACAAAACATATCTAGTATATATGAAGGATAACATAAATCTGTCCCCATTTTTCTTAGGTATTCGATTTCTTGATCCAAATACTGGGGACTGACAATGCGCAAAGCTCGTAAAAACATAGAAGAAAAAATTGATATTTTGATATGAAGGTGATGGCCTGAATAAAAATGGACATAAGTTACGTTGTTGGTTAGTTTCCTGTAAATACTGAATTTGCAGTGAAATGGTTCTCTATGTATTAAAACATCTAAGAAACGGAGGCAATTTTCTTTTTCTAATTCTGAAGTAAACTTATAGAGTAAATCATTTACATCAATATTTGCAGGCAAAACAGATAAAAATATCGTCAACATATCTATACCACTTTAAGGGGGTACAAATGATACTAGGTAAATGTCGTTTTTCAAAGAATTCCATATACAAGTTTGAGAGGAGTAGGGATAAAGGGTTGCCCATTTGGCCCCTGTATTAGAAAATGTTCAAGAACGACCTAAAAGATAAAATCGCTGACTTAATTACAAATTAGTTACCTTATATATAAATTACTTTCTATGTATTCGTATGTTTAATATTAATTTTTTATTTGTAAAAATGCTCATCTTGCAAAAATTGTTGTTTACAAAAAAAAAAGAGAGAGGGAGAGAATTATGGAGTTGTACTTTTATAAAAAAATTTTAATAGTCCTTTCCCTGCTTCTGAACGGTTGACCTTAATCCTTTGTAAAACCTCTAAAATATTTAACCCTGTTTTGGCAGTTCTACTAATTCTTCAATTGTGTTGGATTCCAGGTACATATTTTTTCTTTTCTAATCCCCATCTGTCATTTATATGAGCTTTCTTTGTAAACTTAGTTTTATAGCTCTTCAGTGTGCTAAGTAAAGGTCGATAAGTCGAAAGGCCTTGCAGCACTCCATTGTTTCTCTTTCCTTTGTGGATTTTGTCTTTATTTATATATATTCAACACGTTCCATATTTTCGTGATTCAGTTATGCATGCATACATACATACATATGTATGCATATTTATATACTGTATACATATTTCTGTGAGTGCTCGTGTACTAAATTATCTTTTATACTGATTTGCTTAGTGTTTGAACTTTCATATACTGTCGATAACAAACAAATATCTTAATCAGCCCTCTAAATAAACAAAAAACTTCAAGTTAAAATATTTAATCAATGATTAGCCTTATCTGAAACCCAAACAAAGAGGCAATATTCCCTATTTTTTTCGCGGAATCATAACTGCATTGTACAAACAATGAATAATAATCAAACGGTTTCATGATGTCTCATCCATTCACTAAGCTGGCTTTCGAGCCTCAGCTTGCACCTGAACACTGAGGCTTGTTAATATGTCCAGTAACGTTTCAGTTTGTGAAAAGGGAGAGAATGACTACAAGCTAAGCTCCTGCGCCTAGAAAAAAAAAAAAAAAACAAGCGAATAAAAAGTTACGGGAATTTGCCACAAACCTTGACAGTCTTGTGTGGGCGTACAAGGTCACCTGATACCTATTATAACAGCTCAGTAGTAATACGTTCTGAGGTCGCGTTATCACGTTGTCAATGATATTATCGCATCAACGACCATGAATTTGACCCCATAGTGAAAATAATATATATTTTATTTTCTAAATCTATAGCCACCCTTATCCTGGGATATGGCTTGATATTGTTCAGAAAAAGTTTTATGTATTTCTGTCATACACCCTTTTCCCTGAGACGACGGAGGTTTGGGGGAACGGGAGGGTTTTTGGGGCGCAAAGTTGCCAGAGGCTGGCCATTCACTAACAGATTTGGTCGTAAGACGTTTGTGCCGCTGACTCTCACGCTACGATCAGATCTCGTCATCATGATACTCGGCAAGACGAGGCAAGTCAGCAGCCGAGCGGACAAGTCGACAACACGTATGGTGCGCGCTCTGCTGCAGAGAGAACCGACCTTAACACCATCGCTGTTTTGGCCTTTACTCATCTTAAATCTGAAAACAAGGACAGAAAAACGAGGAAATTTCGGGTGAAACACTGACTACTTAAAAGGAAGCTTTCTTTTTTTTAATTCAAATGAATTAGATGATCTTAAATTACCTCCTGATGACTGGCATAATTAGTTTCGCGTCAATTACTTCAAAAAATTACACTTTTTATAGAAAAGTAGGGCATGCGAGTGAGAAATGGTACATGGCCTCACGATAGACTTTCTGCCACACTCCCAAATTTAGCTAAGGGTAGATCATACGAGAATCTGAAGTATAACATGATTTTCTGAGCGTTTTTCTTCCGTGAACATATTGGCAATATTATGTGCATGAACACACACGCTCAAACACATTAGCATTGATATATTTACTTTTAAAATCGTGAGAAACAAACCTTTGCAACCCTCTTAAATTGAAATATACACAAATATACACGCCACACACAATTACCATTACTGTTTCTTAATGTCCATCACCAAATGAAATATAATAAAAATACAAATTTACCCCTTTCCTAAGCCTTGTTACCCAAGTTTCTGCCGGAATACGCTTTACTCTTGAAATTCCAAAAGCACGGATTACACCTAGAAAAGTTCTGTGAATTCAGCTCAAAAGCATTTTTCAGTCCAAATATCACACATTCCCAGCTTTTACTTTGCATTAGGCAATGTAAGAATGAAGACTCCCTAACTCAGAATGGTCGAGGTAAGCCCACCCATGCAGGACCTCCTCTTTTCGACCAAACCTACCGATATTTATTGCAGCAGTTTGGTTGTGCAGTCAGTTTCAAGGGAAAATATTGCCACTTACATAAAGATTCATTTAAACTCAGCTCATTCCGATCAAGTCTCAAGGATCTAATCGATAGAGAATAGTCAGGCTAACAGATTGTATACTGTTAATATACTGTGACCGTGTTACCGTGTGTGTGTGTGTGTGTGTGTGTGTGTGTGTGTGTGTGTGTGTGCGCGGACAACATATACTGAGAATATTCAATGAAGAATCGTTCTTTTTATGCCCGGTACTGTTTACCAAATTGCCGTTCATTTGAAATCCATGATTTTTCATCTTTACGAAAAGCATGACACAAAAATGGACTGAGTGATGAAGTCAAATTATACTTTAATCGCTAATAACTAAATGTTACTTGAATCTGAAGTTATTTTAACATTAACGATTTTTTTTCTGACGCTTGCAAGCTGTACGTCTAACTTTGGCCTGCGCTCGTTTAAACCCGGCTGCAAAATGACTAGCCTGTTACAATACTGGTCTTGAGTTAAATTTTATCTACATTCATGCAATCACACGCATATACACATAACTGACACACTTACGCACATGTAAAATACATTTACTGTCAGTACAAGTGCGTAAGTTTAGTTGTCGAACAGTCAGCCTAATTAAATGTTAGTGTCTATCTAATTCTTAATGCTCATATGTCCTTGCAATAACATTAAGTATAAGAATAGTAACTACTCAATAAAGCTGTAAAGTCACATACTTTTCCAATTTTCTTTGAACTGCTTTAAGTAAAGAAATTGGGAAAAGTTCAAAGAACGGTAAATAAAAATATATGATAGTTATCCATCCCAATTTGCAACAGTAAATTCTTCGTTTTCTTTTATCCCATTTTATTGGGTGACTATTGTAATAATTCTTTCGTTGCCCGTCTCGCTTGAAAGCTATAAATTGGCCATTTTTCTTTTCTTACAACTTCAAAGCCAAGAGTATTTTGTTTATGAAATGTCTTCAGCACAAATGAAACTCACTGATTAGGAGATTCAAAACAAAAATATTTCGCCGAACGTATTTGAATATTAGCTACAAATATATTAACTACAAATCAAAACGAATTTGATGTTCTTATTGAAACATGAGGCTTCATTATCGGGAAATTCTTCGTCCTTACATATAATGTAACTTCACAACAGAGGGAATTTGTTGTTTAAATTGAAATATGGCTTTAAAACAAAGTAAATTATACTCAGGACCACAAGAATAATTTGTTCTTATCGAAACGTGGCTTCGAGAAAGAGGGGTTCCGCCATTCTTACTGATCTACAGTTTTGCTTAATGTTCGTACTGAAATACGGCTTTAAAACAAAAGTTAGTCGTTTTTCTTACTGTAATGCTTCTTACATACAAATGGAATTCATCGTTCTTACAGAAGTGTGGCTTCTAAACCGTGGAAACAAGTTATAGTTGAAATGTAGCTTCTAAACAAAGGGAATACAACGTTCTTATAGATAAAAATCTTCTAAACTGAGGTAATTCACAATTATCACTTACATATTGCTTCGAAACAGTGGAATTTCACTGTTTTCTATTAATGAAAGCTCCAGAGCGGTGGGAATCGACATGTTTCTCGTAACAGTGCAAATTCTCCGCCGTTACTGAATTATATCTTTCGAGCGCAGAGAACTTGCTGTTCTTATGCGAATATATCTTTTAATCAAGTATAGTATCGAAGTCCGATACCAGGACGGGTCGGAGTGAATTAGGCATCTATATATATATATATATATATATATATATATATATATATATATATATATATATATTATATATATATATATATATATATGTATGTATATTGATTATCGATAATATAAATAATGCACTTACTATAGAACCCTGGTTCAGAACTACCAAAATATTATTATTATTATTATTATTATTATTATTATTATTATTATTATTATTATTATTATTATTATTATTATTATTATTATTATCTTTTCCAATAAAATACATTACGTCGATTCTGAATTTTTAATCTATTAATTATTTTCCGATGTGATTAAAACAGCATCTATATAATTTTATATATATATATATATATATATATATATATATATATATATATATATATATATATATATATATATATATATATATATATAAAATTATATAGAAATATATGACTTGTTGTTTTTATTGCCTTCACATCGGAAAAATAATTAATAGATTAAAAATTCAGAATCGACGTAATGTAAAGCATATGATTTTGAAAAAGATTCCGTTTTGGGGTATATATGGGACCTGAAGAAAGATAATAATAATAATAATAATAATAATAATAATAATAATAATAATAATAATAATAATAATAATAATAATAATATTTTGGGTAGTTCTGAACCAGGGGTTCTATAGTAAGTGCATTATGAACTGACCTAATTTTCGCGGGTGTAGTCATGTACGGTTCACTGACTATGATGTCGATAATCAATATATATATATATATATATATATATATATATATATATATATATATATATATATATATATATATATATATATATATTTATACATATGTGTGTGTGTGTGTGTAAGTTATGAGAAAATATACATAAACAGTGAATATGCATATGAATCAAAACTTTTAAGATACATATTCCCTATCTCATTCATACACTTATCTATAGAAGTTGAATATATAATAATAGCCTCTCGCCTCGTCAATAAAAACAATAATAATAGTAATAAAGCAAAGGTGCCGATAACGTTAGAGGAAAAAATTAAACAAATAATGATTCATCCCACAATTTAGGTCTCGCATCGCTGACCAAGATGTTTTGGATAAGCGGACCGCTGCCATACTTCTTAATGGGGTGACCAGACCAGACGTGGTTCGCCTAATAATGATTTTAGTTTTCTGTAAAAGAAAACTATTGTGCCGGCTTTGTCTGTCCGTCCGCACTTTTTCTGTCCGCTCTCAGGTCTTAAAAGCTACTGAGGCTAGAGGGCTGCAAATTGGTATGTTGATCATCCACCATCCAATCATCAAACTACCAAATTGCAGCCCTCTACCCTCAGCAGTTTTTATTTTATTTAAGGTTAAAGTTAACCACAATCGTGCTTCTGGCAACGATATAGGATAGGCCACCACAGGGGGGCGGGGTGGTTAAAGTTTCATGGGCCGCAGCTCATACAACATTATCACGAGACCACCTAAAGATAGATCTATTTTCGGTGGTCTTGATTATGCGCCGTACAGAAAACTCCATTGCGCCAAAGAAACTTCAGCGCATTTTTTACTTGTTTAAACTGACTAGTAGAATACCTTATGGTCTTTCGGGTAGCCTAGCATACAGTTCACCCAGAGGGAGCAACCATATACCCCATATAGCAGTAGGAGCGGAACAGATGTAGTTTGGATTCACTTATGATAGAGGGCCAAATCTCCTTGCAATCATGTTGCTAAAACCAACACAGCTTACGTCATCCCTGTTCAATTAAGCCGTATCTTTGAGGTCGTCCGTGATGACGTGGCCCAGATACGGGAATTGGTGTACAAGTTCTAGACAATTAAAAGGAGCTCGAGTGGTTGGACAGCAAGATGGAGGAAAGGACACGGGATAGGAGATAAGTAAGAGGTGAAAAAAAATGGTGCAGCTTGGGGCCAAAGGAACGCTGCATATAACCTTTCGTAATGCCTACAGTGCGCAACATAAGATGCACTGGTGACTCTGTCGCCCTGCGGGGAAGCTCTATAGACGGTGATGACTGAGAACTATTTGCGGTTCCCCGTGTGTTAAAGCGATCTCGGGGCATTTTGGTTTCGTTGTGAAATTAGGTCACATTCATCTGCATATGATCTACGGCAGGTGTCGATTACTTGCTGGAGCCCTCGTAAGCTACTATGGCGAGATTAGACCCACATATCATCGGCGTAACAGAATTATCTATTGTTATTCCGTTGAAAATGTATTAGATTGGGAGCGAGTTTAATTTAACATTCGGAGCAACTGCGCGCCTATCAGATAGGAATGATAAAATTTAGGCCAAAGACCAAGCACTGGGACCTATTAGAGCATTTAGCGCTGAAAAGGAAATTGAGAACAAAAAGATTTTAAAGGTATGAAAGGAGGAAAACCTCGCAGTTGCACTACGAAACAATAGTTAAGAGAGGGTGGAAAGTGAGATGGAAGAAAGAGAAAATGAACGGAGGTACAGTAAAAGGAATGAAAGAAGTTGCAGCTGGGGGCCGAAGGGACGCTGCACAGGACCTTGAATAATGCTTACAGCGCATGCGCATATCGAATAGACACGGGGAAAGAATACCGCCTTGACGGAGTCTGTTCAAGGAGCCTAAGTTGCATAATAATATGTCACCCCATTCGACATATAGATTTGCAGCTTTGATAACCAGCAATATAATAAGCCCAGTGTATTTAAGGATGTATACGTTTTTGTAAACATTCGAAAAGCTTTTTTTCTCATCGAAATAAGAAAAATGAAAGGGTGATAATTCATTAGTTTTCCTGACATTCTTGGGATTATTCTCATTATGATGAGCATACATCCTTATGAAGCAAGTTAAAAAGTCATTAATTTGTATAGCAGTCTCTACAAAACAGAAAATCCTTATGAGAAACAAAAATTGCAAGGAAAACTTTTAAAAATCTATTAAATAAAAAAAATCTACTTTTTGTATGTGTGCATGTATATATATATATATATATATATATATATATATATATATATATATATATATATATATATATATATATATATCAATAAATAAACAAGCGAGCTTGGGTATACCCTCAATCAGTGCAACTCAGATCGGACCAAAGATAAATGAGGGAAGTTTGTTCACAGGTTATACGGCAGAGCCCATGATGTGAGAGCAATGGTTGCACGGTTACCACCTAACACACAACAACTGAACAAGGTATCACCCGCGACAACCCAGCAGTCAAAAATAGCGAAACGTCATCGTTACCGTGACTAAAACATTTTAAAAAAAATCCATATCGTCTTTTTCATTTATTTAAATTTTCATTTTCGTGTCTTTTTTTAATATTAACCAACAATGATTTACTGAATAAAGTACAAAAATTCAGCAGATAAAACGTAAGAACCGCATAGATACTATCCAAAGTTGATTAAGCAATAATAATAATAATAATAATAATAATAATAATAATAATAATAATAATAATATATTATTATTATTATTATTATTATTATTATAAAGTAAATTTCCAAAGTGTTTTCCCTTAATCCAAACAGAAAAGTATAAATGAAACAGAAAAATAAAAACTTTAAGCTATGCACAAACATGGCTTCCGCCATTTAACATTAACGTGGCGCGGACAATAATTCATCTTCCATTTGGTCCGACAGGTGTGCCCATTATAACGATGTGCATGATTGGTACACCTGTCTCGCTTCCCATACAACTGAAATACTTATTAAGAGACGCGCACACGCACAGTGTCAGGTGGTGCGTGTGTGTCAGATGCGAAGGCTGTGCTGAAAATCTCTCTCTCTCTCTCTCTCTCTCTCTCTCTCTCTCTCATACAATTTATCAACAAACACACGCATATACAGTTAGATGCCGATGACACAAACTCTCCCTCCCCCTCTCCTCTCTCTCTCTCTCTCTCTCTCTCTCTCTCTCTCTCTCACACACATACAAACAATTCATCAACACGTACATATAAATAGATATGATGGACGTATCTCTCTCTCTCTCTCTCTCTCTCTCTCTCTCACACACAAACAATTCACATCAACACGTCTATATAAATAGATACGATGGACGTACATCGCTCTCTCTCTCTCTCTCTCTCTCTCTCTCTCTCTCTCTCTCTCTCTCACACAAACAAACAATTCATCAACACGTACATATAAATAGATACGATGGACGTACATTCCCCCCTCTCTTTCTCTCTCTCTCTCAACACACACACACACACAAACAATTCATCAACACGTACATATAAATAGATACGATGGACATACTATCTCTCTCTCTTTTCTTTCTCTCTCTCTCAAACACACACACACAAACAATTCATCAGCGCGTACACATAAACAGATACGATGCATGGACGTACCCTCTCTCTCTCTCTCTCTCTCTCTCTCTCTCTCTCTCTCTCTCTCATCAACACCATATACGTACGTAGTATACATGCACCCAATAACTGTAAAATGAACAAATTGTTTAATAAAACTGTAATGCTGGTCTAAAAAAATCGCCACTTTATTAAAAACAGACAATAGCCAATATCAGACAGAAAGATATGAGAATAAACAAGTAAATAAATGGAAAGAAAAATAGACATTACAAATATAAAAACCAAACTCATTCAGTGACTCTGTTACTTTATGTCTGGTCAGTGATTGGACGGGTGGCCATGAATGGATGGCAATGAGACCCGAAACAGTAGCATCTGTTAACACCTGCCATGTTCGGACCGTCTTATATATTTATTAATTGATGATGAATGCGAGACACGGCAAAAAAAAAAAAAAAACAAATTTATGCTCGGCAGGTTAAATGGTTTACGAGAACAGTCTATTCCCATAAAATTTTTGATGGAAGATAATCGTGTCAGAGAGAGAGAGAGAGAGAGAGAGAGAGAGAGAGAGAGAGAGAGAGAGAGAGAGAGAGAGAGAGAGAGAGAGAGAGATTTACTTAAAGGTTGCTTTCTGTGCATAGGCTTCTTACTCTCAACGTCGCCATATTATACGAACTTCGTTTAAACTCAAGACATACATTTTGCAAAAGTGCTCTGCATCTGACCATATGCATATGCAGTTGTACACGCAAATGTACTTAACGGTTTATCAAAACATATTACATACTTCTTCACAGTCATACCTAATACAACCGCCTTTACTGAATGCGACATTTAACATATCCTTTCAGCGTACCGAAAGCCACAATATTATTATCTTTTAATTTGAAATGGTAATTTTTTATTTATCTACATATTTCCTCATTTATTTTTTAAGGAAAACTGTTGGCGAGACGTCAAGATTCGGTAGAAAATGAACGTCTTTTTCGGCAGACGTAAGAGGGTGAAGACCCACTGGTTCATTTCAATGGCCGCCAAGAGATGGCGTTCGATGCTCCCTTCGGTACTGACAGTGGCTGTCGATTTCCGCGTATCGGTTCCATGTCGTTGATAATTATACTTTCCTCTACTTTATGGCCATCGTAACTTTAGTTTTTCACCACCTTTCACCGTAATGACACCACAGTTCACCATAATTCTCCGCGCTATTAAGAATGGTGCTCTAAATTGTGCAAAGTCGCCGTGGCTTCTGATTACAAAGATTACCAACACGAGTTATTGAGATTTGAGTGCACATTAACTTGCTTCCCTTCCATGTATATTTCATATATAACTTTTCTCCTTGATTGATTGGTTTCTATTTATTCCCAGGTATTCTGTATTCTTCCGCGTTTTGCTATTTATCATTTCGCGGTCACATTACTAAAACAGAAACCCGTGCATTAGTTGTAACGCCATTTCTTGCCTACGTTAAACATAGGCCTATCGATACCAAGTATTATACAATTTCTCGCCTAGGTTCAACATAGGCCTATCGATACCACGTATTATACATAGGTTAAAAATTTCTTTCACGAGTATAAGCTGCTTGCTGATGCACTAAAGTTCCGTCCCAGGTTCCACCAGAATATGGAAAGAGATCCAACTCTATCATGGAACGTAACTTAACGCTAACTAGTTTCAAGAAATGTGTGTTCCAGGAGCCTTCTGACATTATCCAGCTTCCCCAAAAGTTCCCGTAACCTGTTTTCTAGAAGCTTTACTCCAGCTTCAACCAGATGATGACGTGTATAGACTGATAGAGCGATTGCTTAACTGTTGAATTTTAGAACGAAATCATGGTAAATGATTTCTCCAGATGGTTATTATTCAAGTGTGTGCTAAATTTTCTGAACGCACAAGCCTTACCGACCCCTAGCGACTCCCCCTTACACACACACACACACACACACACACGCAAATATTAGGTCATAAGCATCTCCGGGACCTAAGATGTTTTTATGACCAAAAAACGTTTGCATGTCAAGTTTAGCGATCGGTTATAAGAAAGATTTTTGTACGACTTATTATAATAACTCATTTTTCGTCTGAATTTTGATATTAGGAAGAAATGATCTTAGCTTGTGGTTTTTTAATTTTTTTTATTTTTGAGACGCTGTTAAGGAATTCGGGTTCCTGTAACTATATAATGTTGTTTTTGTTCGAGCTGTTATCGGCAGAGGTACAATTAATGTATGTTCTTGCTGTTCTTACCACTATTGCTTCTTCGATTACCACTATACTTTTACTATAATGAGAACTATTAATGTTACTATCCTATTACTGATAGTACTAGCTTTTTAACATCACCGACCCTGGTGCCGATAGAGAAAAACTCGTTGCTTACCTAGTGGTATGTAGGCCTACAGTGGCAATGTACTGAACATGTAAACAGAATGTTTCAAATATGACATCGAATCAAATACGGCAAAAATTCCGTTAGAAAATTCGGCATTTTTTTTTTTCGCTTTATAAATATTTTTAATCCAGCCGTATTTCACAAGTATATTCTTTGTTTCTTCTTGAAAGACTGCGTTGAACTATATGATAGCGGCTGGCTATTCCTAAAAGAATAGTCAGTGGATAATACTTCACGAAAATACGCTGGCAAAAAAAGTAATATGTTTACGAAGAATTATGATAAATTACGATCTACGTTCTGGAGATAATTTCCTCGGTCGCCAATTTCGCTAGCGGGGTAATTTCTCGATAATACCCAAATTATAAAACTCACGAAATTACTATGAAATACATCACTTCAAGCTAACCGATTCGCCAAGAATTATAAAGGGTCAGTAAAGAAAATTCTGTATCGATCATACGAATCTGCGCTCCGCCATGATGGTTCCAATAGTACGTTTTCTGACCAACAGATGGCAGTGGCGGGTCTCTCGCTCAAGTTAAATCGGCCTCTCAACTCGTAGGACATCCGACGGAAGATCTTGACGGCCACCATATAATCGGCCTAATTTCTTCCTCCTTTCGTGTATATGGACTCAGTCCGCTGGCAAATAATAAAACGTACTTTTGCGTAGCCAAAAACAACTCAAGAACATCAAAACAGAAAGAATTAGTCGAAGAAATGCCGACAACTTCAAGGTCATGAACATACGACGCACATAGCATTATGAAGTTTTATGATCAGACTGAACCAGCAAATGTACATTTAACGACTTTTTTCAACCGCTGCAGACTTTAGCAATGCACAGTCAACATTCCCGCACGTACAGAAATGTCTGTAGACGCGAAGAAATGATAAATACTCGCGAAAGAATGAAGTGAACTCTCTCAGAACCGAGTTGAAAGGAGCGCGTTTGATGTCCTTTCAGGCATTCATAAGATCGGTGGTTCTATGCGAGGAGTTTTGGGGTTCCTTGGTCCCACGTACAGAAGGGCTTCGTGGGGGCTATGAATATGCTTTATGCTCTTCACCGTTCTTGAGGTGTGTGTGTGTGTACGTATGTATGTATGTATATATATGTATATATATATGTATGTATGTATGTATGTATGTATGTATGTATATGTATATATATATATATATATATATATATATATATATATATATATATATATATATATATATATATATATATATAGTTTATAAACTTATTTCATATAAATGTTTGCTCATTTTCAATAATAATGATAACACATCATTCGATATTAAAAGTTCATTATACATATCCGTATAAACTCCATTAAAACACCATCCTTTTCTTAATACATAAAGTATAATTAAGAGCTAAGATATAACTCAATCTCTTGGCTTCTATGCCGCATGCACCACGCTGCTACGGCTTGTTGCAAGCAGTGTAGCTTATTCTTATTTACGAGGGCTTAGCAATTAGCTTAACACCGGTAATAGTGTGATTAACCTCTCATGACAGAATAATTAAGAAAAATGTACAAACACTAAATAAATCTACAAGATATCTAATTCATCTTAAATTTTTAAACAGTCCAGATTTAAGAAAGGAACTCCCAGATGCAGGCGTTTTTTGTTTGTAATGATCACACACACATGTGAATAAACACACACACATGTACATATATACATACATATATATATATATATATATATATATATATATATATATATATATATATATATATATATATATATACATATATATATATATATATATATATAGGTATATGATTTATTCAAGCAAATTCCCACCACTCTAAAAACTAATCACAAGTAATTCCCTAAAACGTGACCGATGGAAGTAGCAATGTGCCTTTATCCAGCCCAAGCTTGAATGAAAATTGATAAATGAGTGAGAAGGACGAGAAAAAAAAACTCGGTCACGAAGGATGTCCCATTTTTCAGAATCAGGATCCTACGGGAGGTATCCTATATAGGGCCGGTTTCTCCCGGCTCCTGTAGTGGTGTCAAGCCACCAATATGGGCTCCTTCTAATTTATAAAACGGCCGAAATATTTGAATATTTTTTTCTACAGTAAACGAAACATTGTTTTTTTAACTTCCCCGAGTAGTCTAATGTGTGTTTAACCAGGTTATATTTTTAATATCATCCTTTTCGAAATTATGATTTAAATTGGCACTTTGTGCTAATGGGGCGTATATACCAGCTATTCACATATTTCCCTAAAAGACTAATCAACAAGTTACCGACCTGGCATTATGTTAAAACTAATTATTACAATTATTGTTTTACAGTAAAATCATCACTGGAATAATTAAATCGTGTAATCATAAACTAAACAGCACTATTAACACTAGGTAATGGTCATCATGCTCTAACTTAAGAAAAAATATTGGCCACAAAACGCGCTGGGACAATTCAAGACATTGAAGAGAGGGAGTTGGAGAGGTTGAACAGCAAAGAAGGAAGTGAGAACGGAGATGAAGTAAAAGGCTACAAAGCGGTAACAACTATAGGGGCCCATGGGACGCTACAAACATCCTTCAGTAATGTCTACAGTGCACGACGTGAGGCGCACTGACGGCACTACTTCCCCGTGGAGTGGCTTCTGTTGTACTAATTTGATTTTGTTGAACTGATTTCTTTATATAACAATATCGCCTGAGCGACTCCAGTGTTGCCAACCAGTACTGGGTACTGTATGTTAACTATTATTATTATTATTATTATTATTATTATTATTATTATTTTATTATTTCACTTTTTCTCTGTTTTTGCCGAAACTTTTCAAGCAAGTACCTTGTGGGCTGGTGATTAATTTTCTTGAGAGCTTTTGACCTTGACTTGTTTTTCGTGGTCAAAGGTACTATACATTTATAGAACAACAGTTAGGGTCTCGCTAAATTTAAAGAAACTTGAAAGACTGGTACTGACTTTGTGGCTATTGATCATAAATAAATAAATAAATAAATACACATATATAGTATACAGTATGTATATATATATATATATATATATATATATATATATATATATATATATATATTATATATATATATATATATATATATATATATATATATATATATATATATATATATATTACACACTTCTTACATATAAGCTAGACCTGTGGCATTCACTTGAATCTTCCGCGAACTTACTGCAGGCCTTGACAATAAGCCTTAAAATCTTATAAGTTCTTCACATAGGCTTCATTTTAATATACTTCATCCCACCTTCGTTGCATTCAAGCAAGCGTGCTGTACCTGAAGAGCGACTTCAGGTGTATAAGGCTGTTTCTTTGTTATTTTTTAGCGACTTTTTAGCCAAGCACAGAGAGGAGACAGCGGGAAAAAACTGCACATGCAGAGAGGAGATAGCTGGAAAAAACTACAGTGACGAGACATCGGGGAAAAAACTGCACAGGGAGGAGACAGCGGGAAAAAACTGCACAGAGAGGAGACACCGGGAAAAAACTACACAGAGAGTAGACAGCGGGAAAAAACTGCAGAGAGAGAAATAGCTGGAAAAAACTACACAGAGACGAGATATCGGTAAAAAAAAAAAAAAACTGCACAGAGAGGAAATAGCTGGAAAAAACTGCAGAGACGGGATATCGGGGAAAAAAACTCCACAGGTAAGAGATGGCGGAAAAACTGCGCAGACACGAGATAGCGGGAAAAAACTGCACAGAGAGGAGACAGCGGGGAAAAAAACTGCACAGAGAGAAGATAGCGGGAAAAAACTAAGTAACTGAACTTCTCTGGCTGTTTTTGGATGGACTATGAAATTTAGGGACAAGCCCCATGCACGGGGACCTATTTTGGTCATTCAGCGCCGCAATGGAATGAAATATATAACTTAATGATTAATAAAATGCAAATGAAGGTCATGATAACCTACAGGGAATGACAACATCTTGTGGAGAAGGAATTGAATGGAAAAATAAATGATCGGTATTTCAGATTGCTTCGATGGCTTTCAAGCCGGGGAGAGAGAGAGAGAGAGAGAGAGAGAGAGAGAGAGAGAGAGAGAGAGAGAGAGAGAGAGAGAGAGACTACAGATACAAACAACTAAAAAATGCGCCAAAGTTTCTTCGGCGCACTCGAGTTTTCTGTACAGCGTATAATCAAGCCCACCGAAAGTAGATCTATCTTCGGTGGTCTTGGTATAATGCTGTATGAGCCGCGGCCCATGAAACTTTAACCACGGCCCGGTGGTGGTCTGTCCTATATCGTTGCCAGACGCAGGATTATTGGTAACTTTAACCTT
Organism: Macrobrachium rosenbergii; assembly: GCF_040412425.1. Taxonomy (NCBI): domain Eukaryota; kingdom Metazoa; phylum Arthropoda; class Malacostraca; order Decapoda; family Palaemonidae; genus Macrobrachium; species Macrobrachium rosenbergii. The sequence goes on along the minus strand of NC_089763.1, from coordinate 33,432,135 downwards.
AAATAGAATAAAAACTACTGAGGAGGCTAGAGGGCTGCAATTTGGTATGTTTGATGATTGGAGGGTGGAAGATCAACATACCAATTTGCAGCCCTCTAGCCTCAGTAGTTTTTAAGATCTGAAGGCGGACAGACAATAGTTTTATTTTGGAGAAAACTAAAATCAAGGAAAAATCAAGTAATTGGAATTTTCAGCTCATTTAGGTGACTTTCAAAAAAAAAACAGCGTGACTTGAGTGGGGGAAAAATTAAGTGACTTGCATTCCACGGCTATGATGGCTGACTTTCAAAAAACAAGGATAGAGATATGAAGTATTTAAATGACAGGGCTTCTCAGGTCATTTAAAATAAAACAATTTATTTTCCGTCATCTTATAAAAAAAAAAAAATAGTGAACGGTGGCCTCAAACGAAAAAGAAACTTCCGCCATTGAAAGATCTCTCAGTCGCTCACAAAGGCACAAGAGCCCATGAAGGCATAAGGCCACCATACCCTAACAATAACAAATAGCAAATGACAAAAATGTCAGCAATCATGGGATATGTGATGTGCGATGTGCCGCCACTTGGCACATGACACATCAATTATCCCAGGCAAGTTCCTGGAAATATTTAAACTGACACATTATCTAGGAAAGGCCATTTGACCCCTAAGTGCTGGCTGCCACTTTTTGATGGATGGTGCGCATGCGCTAACTCGCGCTCAGGGTAAGAAAGCGAGATTTCTCCATACAGTGAAACTTATATCCGTATTAAACACGTTCGGTAAGAAACCGTTCTTTATTCAAGAATAAGAGATTGATAACGCTAGAGCTGGTATACCACCTGTAATAATAATAATAATAATAATAATAATAATAATAATAATAATAATAATAATAGCCATCTTTTACTAACTGATTCGAGATTGACCATGCCAAAGTTCGTATGTTTTATTTCATCTAAAAAAAATTAAAATAATAATAATAATAATAATAATAATAATAATAATAATAATAATAATAGCCATTATTGACAACCTAATATACCAACCAATCACTTATCTCTCTGTAGACTCTAACCAATTTTACTCTCTCTCTCTCTCTCTCTCTCTCTCTCTCTCTCTCTCACACACACACACACACACAAAGATATCAGAGTATGCAAATAATATCGAGAAAAACTAAATGAATTATTACGAATAATCTTAAGCGATGGCCGACGGCACTGGCAGATTGTTTACCCCCCCCCCTCTATGAAAGGGAAGGGGGGAGGAGCAGTTTTACGACCTCTATAACGGGGCACGTTGTTCTTCCCTCTATAGAAAAAGGGCACACATTTTATTCCCTTTTGAAGAGGGCAACCTTTTATGTTCTCTAAAAGGAAGGGACTTTTAAGCCCCTTATAAAAGGGGGAAATTATTTTATGCTCTCTATAGAAATTGTCACATTTTAATGTCATTTTCTATACTGTCTAAAAGGGAAAAATTTTCTATCCTCTATACAAGGGTGCATATTTTTCTATGTCCTCTATAAAGGGGGCACCATTTTGTACACTCTTCATATACACCAGGGCGCAGTTATACATTCTAAAATAAAGAAACGATTTTTCTCAACTCTATCATAACTTGGCAATCCCTAGACCTGTCCTAACATAAATCCATTCAGGTAAGTTTTATTTAACTGCTGGATTTCTTTCCTTAATCCAAACCCTATTTTGTATTCCAAATCCTTTTACTATAAACCTGTAGACAGGGCGATTTCTTAAACATCTTATTCAGGTGATATTGGGAATAAAGAATGCAATTTGCACATGCACAGTGACGCATGTACACGCACACGCACAGATATACAAATGAAATCTACATAAAGGTTTCTGTAAACTATTCATTATATTTATATTGTGGTTTGTTGCTTTCTCGAAATCTTGTTATCAAAGAAGTTTTGTGTGTGTGTGAGAGAGAGAGAGAGAGAGAGAGAGAGAGAGAGAGAGAGAGAGAGAGAGAGAGAGAGAGAGAGAGAGAGAGGTCACAGACGATTAGACCCCGTTTTCTGCTGAATAGCGAAAACGGAACAGGCTATACGTATATTTTCCAACTTTTTACTCGTAACGTATTTTCGGTCGTGTTTATGGATGATAGTACAGAAAGGGCTATAGAACATCAAATAGTCAGGCATCGTAAAATGTATTACTAATAATCATTAATTAGCACATCTGGCTCGCTATGAGTTCACGTCACATCAACCCCGGGATGACATGAATTTTTGTTGCAGACTGTACCCTCTATCCCGCCCCCCTTTTTTTTTGAGTTCCAATTTCCCAATTTAAAGTTACAGGGCCTATTTTATCCACATTTCTAGCCTTGGATTCCGTGTCCTCATATAAATTCAAATTAGAAACGTCTGAATTTACAAATTAAAAAAAAAAATTTAATTCACTTACTTTTAAGAAGCGTCTTAATAATAAACAAATGTAATTCGCTTACTCTTAAAAGGCATCTTAATACAGAAATATGCAATTTGCTTACTTTTAAAAAGCGTCTCAATAAAAAAATGTGATTAACTTTTAAAAAGCGTCTCAATAAAAAATGTAATTCGTTTACTTTTAAAAAGCATCTTAATAAAAATGTAATTAACTTTTAAAAAGCGTCTCAATAAAAAATGTAATTCGTTTACTTTTAAAAAGCGTCTTAATAAAAATGTAATTAACTTTTAAAAAGCGTCTCAATAAAAAAAATGTAATTAGCTTACTTTTAAAAAGCGTCTCAATAAAAAAAAATGTAATTCGCTTACTTTAAAAAAGCGTCTCAATAAAAAAAAAAATTTAATTGGCTTACTTTTTAAAAAGCGTCTTAATAAAAGCTATAACTCTGACATTCTCTCATCATCTCCGAACCCGGCAGGCTCCTCCATCCGCCAAGACCAAGAGCCTGTGCTGGTATAAGGCCAGCTGAATCTATAAAACAATTCACCGTGCAATACATAGCCTGATCAAGTCACTACTCGTGGGCCAACCAGTTTGACCAGTCCTTCAGTACTCACTTCTCAAAATTTGGGATTCTCTGACTCACTCCGTATTTCCTTGGCCACTGGCTAACAACGGCTAGTATGGTATGGTATTGATGATGGTAATGGTAAGCGTTATTTCTGATGGGATATATATATATGTATATATATATATATATATATATATATATATATATATATATATATATATATATATGTATGTATGTATGTATGTATGTATGTATGTATGTATGTATGTATGTATGTATATATATGTATATATGTATATATATATAAATATATATATGTATATATATATATATATATATATATATATATATAGATATATATATATATATATACTGTATATATATATATATATATACACACACATATATAAAAGGAAAATATAGCACCAAGAGAGGTGGACATGCTACCAGAAATAATGATAATTATACTGATAACCATCCTAAAATTGGTACCAAAATAAGACGACTACTAACAATGCTTATCATTATCATTACCATTATTATTATTATCAATCACACCTTAATTGCATCTTCAAGAGCATTCAAAAAGGTACGGAAAAATATTAAGCTAAAATGGAGCAAACCAAAGGACGTATATACCTTTGCCCTCAAGGTCCTGCCTCAGTCACCATTTTTATGGCCCCTATAAAAAGGAGGCACATTGTTTGCGCCATTTATAAAAGGAGAGAACAATTTTACGTTCCATAAGTGGGAGATATTGTTATGTCTCCTAGATATGTAGCCTAACATACATTCTAAGCCCTTTAGAAAAGGTCATTCCATTTAACATACTCTCCACAAGAGAGGGCACATTGATTATGACCCCCCCTTTAAGAGGGGGGGGTACACTTACGACGCTCCCTATAAAAGGGGAGGGGCTGCATATGACTCGCTCCGTTTATGAGTCATTCTAAATATGACGCTCAAGACACACTTATATTTCAGCGCAGAGTCCGATGGGAGGGGCCACCTAACTGCCTCGTCTATCCCAGTCCAGATGGAAAAGAAAATGGAGGAAGGAAACCTAATGCCCGGATCTAGCCCAGGTCCGGCAGTGACGACAGAAGGGAGGAAGGAAAATAACGGAAATGGAGGGGAGGAGCTGGCTGCAATCCCCATAGGCGAAAAAAGGAAGAAGAGAGAGAATTCCGGAGTTTTTACAGTGAAGGAGAATAGAAGCCGGAAATAAGGATATCATTGGTGTTGTTATCTAATGCGGGCTGCTTCATGTGTTATAATGTCAAAATTCTATGCTCTGCTATTCCGTTATATTCGTTACGTTTTGCGTTTTCACTAGTATTGTTAAAGAATTATTTAACTTCATTGTCATTTCTTATATTCACTATAGATTTTGTATCGTTTGCACTTACAATATTAAGGAATGTTCTTTGATTATTTTCCATTTTAACTCGTCTTTATTTCTAAAATTCAGCTAAACCTGAATTTCCTTTCTTTGTTGTTTAAAAAAAAAATTCGTATGGGGTGCGAAGGGGTTATTCATCCCATCTCAAAAGGGAAATCGTCTCTACCTGAGAATTAATGAAAATTGTACCCGATAACCGACCTCCCAAAATCTACCAGCTTTTTTTTTTTTATGGTCAACAAAAGTTAATCACACGCCGGTAAAAAGAAAAAATTATGGATACTAAATGAAAGTAAACGGATTTCTGTTTGATTATCGTCATATTTAATGGCTGAATTTAGCCGAAGCAAAAATTTCTAGAGCAAAATCCCATTAGAGCCCCTCCCCTTCTCTCTCTCTCTCTCTCTCTCTCTCTCTCTCTCTCTCTTTCTCTCTCTCTCTCTCTCTCTCTCTCTATATATATATATATATATATATATATATATATATATATATATATAAGGGAAGTGAATGAAAGAGAAAACGGCAATAAACGTTACACAGTGTACGAAAAATATTGATTAGAAATTAGTCACAGAAGCCTCTCGTTCCCATAAACTGGATGAAAACAACATTTCACTGATTAAAAAATACGAAATAATTTTTCCCACAGCATTTTAAACAAAACAGGAATATTACGAATGGTCTTCACCGCCTTTCTACTTCCCGAAATTCCCTTTAAACTGGTTTTGGTTGCCACTGGATCATCCCGTTAACAATAGCCTGGCCGCGCTAGGTGGTATTGACGCACAAAGGTAAAACAGCAGGGGATGCGGACCTTGAGGGGCAACATTGCCCGTCCCACCTCAACATGCTCTTTAAATTACGCCCATACGGCTTGCCAGAAAGAACAAGAGCCCGTGCTGACATAAGGCCCTGAGTTTAATCTAGCGATAACAAAGTGTTTTAACTATTGCACAAGATTTCAAGATCTTGTATGTGAGCGTTTTTGTTTTCTATTTTTTTTTGGCATTATATATCTTAATTTCCTATATCGGAGTTTTCTCATCAGTTAGTATTATATTTTAGATTTGTCCTTCATCTTAGCTAATTCTCCTTAATCTATCTAATTTTCCACATTCAAATGTCATTTCTGCATCGACACTTTTACCTCGCCTCACAAAAAATTATATATTTTAAAAAGCTAAATTTTACATATTCAGTTTTGTTAATCTGTCGTCAATCTTTCGGTCTGAATAAAAAAAATATTTAAATAAAATTCTAGAAAAATTTCCCCCAAAATAACATTCATTACTCGCTATGACATTTGACAAATCAACAATTTTAACTATATTTGGTTTTTCATTATATTTTTTCCTACATAAGTTCATCTCATCATTACAGATACTTGATTTAAGTTGGAAATGAGTACTGTAATTTCTTAGTCATTTTTCATTTTCCTGTCATTAATTGCAAAAAAAAATATACTGCAATAACAAATAGTAAAGTAAATGCGCAAACGGCAAAAAATCTTAAATAAAGGTGACCAGAATCTATATAGGAAATCAGAACATAAAACCTTGAAAAAAAAAAAAACCTTTGGCAAATAAATCTCTGATTTATGAAGAATCGAAAAGGATTTTTCACTGGACATACTAACATCAGGACATAAAATCTTTCATAAGAAAAATACCTTTGGGCAAATGAATCTCTGATTTACGAAGAATCGAAAGGATTTTCCACTGGCTATACTAACCTTGAATAAGAAACACGCATTTGGCAAATAAATCCCCGATCGATGAAAAATTATTAATAAGGCCTTTGCTGGATTTATATAAATAAGCAATCGTTGAATTTATGCCTTTGGCAAATAAATCTCCAATTGCTGAGGAACTGAAAACGATTTTCCTTTATTCATTACATACGGAATATTTCAGTTTAATTATGCAAATATTTGCCAACCATCCGACTGGAATTTCCGAAATGGCCAACCAAGTCCCACAATTGCTGAGTGAAAGAAAAGGCTTGGAAATCTTGTAACAAAACTTAGCCCTCTAGTGCTAGCGGCGTCAAGTCAAGTTTGGGTCCAAAAATCAATAGACTGCCACAGTTCTGAATGGCCGCTATGCTTCGGGGAGAGGGGGGAGGGGGGGGGCTGGTTCCCTAAAATCCACCCCTCCCCCTTCCTGAAAAAAAGGTGACAAGATCTTTTGCTAAATATACTACTGGGAGGTTTTGAACATGGTCCATCATTATTATTATTTTTATTATTACTTTGCCAAAATCAAAGAACTCCGAGAAGAAAAAATGAATATTAGAAATTCATAAACTAGTTAAAAAATGTTATCGCCTCTTCGTGATTGCACATATGGCCGGAATATATTTTTTCTTATAAAAAAAAAAAAACCACACGTCTCCAGTTCCCTGTATCTTAATTATCTGTCGGTAATGTTGAAAAACTATTAACGTCAAATACACTCTTTACTGCTAATTAAGTGGGAGATTTCAGGTCCAAAAATTGAGAATGAATAAGCAGGAAGAAAATTAAAAATTTAAATTCTTTAACGTATTTTGTCTAAACAGATTTTGATTAGAATCTTGTCTATTTATTTATCTGTCTACCAATCCTTCTGACGTAGAGGCCGATGGGACTGGCAACTTACTGTATTGTCCTCACCTAGCCCAGACACATAGGAAACGAGGAAAATGAGAGGCGCTTGCCTCCCCCGCCCCCCCAAATAAGCGACATACTTGTCACTTAAAAGAGGGATTTTTTGTGAGATATGTGACAATATGAAACAAGGGGGAAAAGGGGAAGATTCCAAAGCTTGGTCGGTGAGGGAAAGAAACATCAACAGTAGATAAAACCCTTGTGTAGAAAACTTCCATACCATTAGCAGTTATACGTACTTATACGTACGTTCTGGCGGCTATTGCGTAATCTTCTCAACATGGGGGTCATCCAAGAAATTACAATGAGCCAGTGACCCTTTTCGAGATTTTCTGGGGGCGCCACCCCACCAACAACCCCTAAGCACTCCACATATATTCTTATGTCGTATTCTCTGTTCTCCTTCCCTACTCAGATACAATTAATTTCAGTCTACTGACAATAAGCCTACCAGATGTGTGGTTACTGGATGCTAATGTCTTGAACATTTAATTCAAAATGGAGTATATCTCTAAGTTAAGACAGCACATTTTATTTGAGCATGTTGAACTGAAGTGAACTGAACTGAATGTAGAAATTTAGGCCAAAGGCCAAGTACTGGGACCTATGAGGACATTCAGCGCTGAAACGGAAACTGACAGTAAAAAGTTTGAAAGGCGCATCAGGAGGAAAACCTCAACCCAGTTGCACTATGAATCAATTGTCAGTAGAGGGTGGAAAGTAAGTTGGAAGCAAGAATATGAAAGGAGGTACAGTAAAAGGAACGAAAGGGGTTGCAGCTAGGGGCCGAAGGCACGTTGCTAAGAACCTGAAGTGACGATGGCACTAACATGTAATCTTGTTACTGACTTTATACGTCATTAATTTAAAACATGTCATTCATGATAACTGATCATAAACCTCTGGTACTCAGTTATAAATTACGCGGTGATTTATACTAATTAGATATTTTCCTGAAGCCTATTCCGTGTTTACAGCCTGGTAATTATTTCGTGAACTTGGGAGAAAACTGCCCTGCGAGTATTTCCTTTTGACAACTTAAATTCTATTGCTTGTACTCTCCATTTTTTCGATTTTTGCAATTAATGACTTTTACAAGATGATGCTATTCTCCTGCAAAAGTGTGTGCCATTACTACGTTCAAGTTTGCACCATTTGATCGTCTGTTGAGTCAGCTTAATTTTTATCTATTCTTATTTGCTTTTCTTTCCCCTTTTGAGCATTCTATTGTGCAAATTTTATTTACAAGTTCATGGCTCTTCACGACTGCATAATAATAATAATAATAATAATAATAATAATAATAATAATAATAATAATAATAATAATAATAATAATTAAAGGGGTTTGTCTATAGACCGATGCTCCCGGAGTTGAAATCTCATCCATGACAACATCACTCAGACCTATGTAAGGGTTCTTTTTTATAAAAAGGGGGGGGCGTTAGAAGTGGATGGTTAAGGGAGTAGGGTGCGTGTGGAAGGGGTGGATGAAATTCTTGAGAGAGAGAGAGAGAGAGAGAGAGAGAGAGAGAGAGAACGTTTCAAGCGGAACGCCGGCATTTGTGACGTCATCACACCACGCCCCCCAACTTCGCTCGACACGGTACCAAACGCCCCAAAAAGGCCCTCTGACCGTTGTGGTACTCCGCGTCCTCTTTTGTACGTGGCGTCTGTCTGTCTGTCTGTCTGTTCGTCAGCCTCTCTACATTCTGCTTACGGTAGGTCTACGATAATGAAGGACGATAGGCCTATAGGTCCATCCGCGTTAAGCCGTTGGGCTTGCATATCAGATAATTAAGGAATAATTTGGACGATAACGTCACTGGCAGCTTGATCCGAGCATGAGGAAGCAATTAATTTGCAGGAAGGGGGACCAGATGTTCACGCGGTCATAGTTGAGGCTTGGAAAACCCCCCACCCGCCACAAATGCCGTGTCCCCTGACCCCCTCTCTCTCTCGCGCGCGCTGTCTTTCTCTCTCTCTTTCTCTCACTCCCCCCCCAACTCTCTCTGCCTCTTTCTTTTATCTCACTGAGTTTCCAACTAGTGATATTTTGATATTCTGAAGTACTATCTACTACAATCTCATATCCACAATCGCAAAGTAAACATAATAATAATGAAAAACAATCGTTCTCTCCAACCGACATTATCATAACCCTCCCCCCCAACAAATGCCCCCTCCATCCGACCCTCCCTCCATCCGTCCACCCCCGACATCGAAACTTTAAAGCCAGTGTGACTGACATTGTGGGAAAAAGGTGCCATGTTATGTTTTGACGTGCTTTTGTTTCATTAACGTCTCACCTCTGAAATAATAGGCTTTTAGAATGGCGGCGCTGTCGACGAGGCGCACATACTTTTTTTTTTTTATTCTTTTGGTATTCTCGCCGTGTACAAATTCCCCTATGACTTTTTGTCAAAGCGATTCGCCTCGCAGCCAACATTCCCGTTTTAGTACTCATGTCTACTTTATGAACAGGAGATTCGACACCTTAGCAGCACGTAACTCTTTTAGCCAGGTCAATAAACTGCAGTTTCTGTTTCAGACATGTGCGAACATGGTAATTTAAATGAACGTCTGCTGTTAAAAAAGTATATATAAAGTTATGAAAACTTTTGTGGAAGTACTGCTGTTGGCAGCCCTGATAACGCAACGGCCTGGCCATGCTACTAGCCTCACACCAGGCTCTGGGAGATCGCAAAGTAATCTTCAGAGTCTGACTGTTGATATACAGTTTGTCGCGAGCCTGCTATTTACCAAATATGTAGATGGATCATGAAAATGAAAGATCTACCCACAAATAATACCTAAACTCGATACACGACAGAAGTAGAATAAAGGCCACCAACGGTAACAGTAAACATAATCGTACGTCTGGTGCGGTCACTGGGTTAGCAACTGTCACTTCCCAAATCTACACATCTCTAACGATGTGGGGACCTGCACGATTTCTTTGACAGAAATAAGGATTCTCTGTTACATTTGCTACTACTCACGCACATTAGTTCAAAAGAAATGGAGGGTATTTATTATGTAAACAATACTTCAGCCTGTTCCGTACTTTCCAAAGTCACAGCAAGCCCAGATAACGGGGGTGGGACTCGGTGACGGGGCGAACAGACCCCGGTGGTGATCATGAACGGCAACGACAAAGTTTGTTGTTCCCTTTGCCACCCGGACATATATTTCTTCTGGAAACTTTCTGTAATAATGACAAATCGCCTCTCTTTTAACTGGATTAGATCTTCGATGTCTCGATTACCGTGTGTGTAAAGTTAAATGATCTTTGGTACCTCAACTCTCTTCCTTGCCCATAACAACACGGAATTATTGTCAGTGATTTCACTGTTCTAAGCTGGAATACTCAACAGAGACTACATGAAACATCTTGTCATTTCATATTAACATTCGGGATTCAATAACAATGTTCTGATGTGTGTGTTAATAGTAAAATGTAGAAATTCACATCGAATGTGAAATTCGGAAACCGATATCGTTACGAGTTACCTACAGTTATGATATGGGGTAATTCTTACGACATTTAGAATATGAACGTTTATCCTGCATAACGCAAAATGCTCGGCCATGACATAAATCCCAGCTTGAGCCAGAGACTAATTTTGTTCCCAGAGAAAATAATATAAAATTGTATCATCTTCATTAACACTATGTGGCAACACAAGCCGAACGCGGGAGTTCATGACGTCACTTCTAGTCAGTGTGTTTGTGACTCTTGTGACGTTAACACCCTGTTGGATTACGCTCTCACTCTACCTTGACTATACAATTTTGTCAGGTAAGAATATTTACATGTATGTGGTTTTTTCGTCATTTTAGTCAGCCGTGCTTGCTTGCATGCTCACTACAATGCTTAGTTAATCGCGTATAAATAAAATATGTCGAATTGCTGCATACACCCACTCGAGAGCTGACAAAAGAAAATGGCGGTAACTGCTGGGTCTCGGAGACTTTCCATTGATTTTTTTTATTCCTCATTTATTCTCGTTTTTCTATGGACGTTGTGTAGTGTGTAGTTACAGTTTGTGTAGAATGTGTTTATGTTTTGTTGTAGAGTTACCGTATAGATTGTCACTAAAGATAAACATCATAATGGTCTATTTTGTTAATGTAACTATGCATGTACAACGTAACCCAATTCTTCAACTGTAAGTTGACGGTAAGTATAGACAACAGTATTCTACGTTACGATTAATGTTTATTAAGGTATATATGGAGCACATCAACATTTCAGAGTTTATTATAAAAAAAAAAAGTTCCACGCCGTTTAACGAAACCTCACGCTCCGTGGAAGAAGGGCACACAGCGGTTATGAAGGGGAGGTGGTGGAACTTATACTTTTTTCAGTCTTATTTAAGCTCATCGATTTTATATCGCTTTTGCTTTCACGTTATAACAAAGAAAATGTCATTGGGGAGTAGATTCGTGCCGGAAACGCCTGCAATCATGACTTAATTATCTTATTAATACATCAATTCTGTATGCGGGAATGATCAGCTGGTCTGACTTACCCGTTAGAGTTACTCCCTCTCCCCCCACAACCCCTCTCCCTCCCCCCCCCTACGCTGTCGGCCCTTTCCCCCGGCCAAGGGAGGTTTCTTCTCCCACGTTCGTCTCTCTCTCTCTCACTCTCTCCCCTCCCGTCCCTTCCCCTGTCAATTACTCACCCCCAATTCTTCCGTCCCTCCTTTCCTCAGGCCCCCATCTCTCTCTCTCCCTCTCTCTCTCTCAGAACGAGCACGTTGTGACGTTGGTTGTCGAGGTCGCTTGAACAATGGTTTACAATAATCTTTTATATAGCCTATAGGTTCTTGAACATATGATAGCCAAGTTATCGTTCCCTCTTCGGGGTAAAGTAGCACGTTGCTTTGTTGTGGCGATCGTGCGTTTGTTCGTTTCTCCCTCCCCCCCCCTCCTCGTTCTTCCTCGTCGAAAACTAGGCGTGAGACAGGCTACAAGCTAGACCAACCTTCCCGCTAACCCCCGCGACAGGCTCTCTCCCTCTCTCTGTTGTCGACTTTTGAGATCGTGTGGTGTGGTGTGGCCAGCCGCCTCTCTCTCTCTCTCTCTCTCTCTCTCTCTCTCTCTCTCTCTCTCTCTTCAAGGGCCACCTCCTCCTCTCACGCGCTGTACTACGTTCATATAGCTGTTGGTAGCAAATGTCTTGGGCTCATGAATACGGAACGGGTTACTTTTTAGTCTCTTCTGATGATTGCTTTATCGTGGTGGTAAAGTATGAGAATGGGAAATTTCTCGTAATATCAGTGTACTTATTGCTTGATACTTCATTCCGCTTTCAAACCTTTTCCCCCTTGGGGAAGGGAGGTCATTCATTCCGCTTTCAAACCTTTTCCCCCTTGGGGAAGGGAGGTCACATTGGGATATTTTTTTTCTTTCTAGGCTCATGACTGTCGTTTTTAGATGCTATTTAATCACTCAACTTTTTTTTTTTTTTTTTTTGGTATTTCACTACGAATGTCTTCAGTTCTAGGTAACGTGTTTCCAAATTACATGGAAGTAGTAATAATTTGAGTGAATTGAAGATGCTTAGGCCTAGGCCTATACACCTAATAACAGAAATGGACGACTCGAAGAGTTTGTATAAGGGGAAAGGGACCCGGTGTTTTATGGGGGGGAAGGAGTTGGGGGGTACCATTCCAAGCTACTACATTTCAGCCAGCGTACGAGCGACCCCGAACTCACTGGGACGAGTCAAAGGGGATGACTCCCCCCGAACCAACAACTCCATCTTACATTAGAATTGGGTGACGGACGGATACTTCTTAACCATGAATGATACTGCAAGGAATATTTTAATGTTACTATAGGATGTCCTCTCCGAGACACCTTCGATAGTTTTCGTCAGTGAAATCGTTGTGATAAAGTATACCTTAGTTTAACCAGACCACTGAGCTGTTTAACAGCTCTCCTAGGGCTGGCCCGAAGGATTAGACTTATTTCATGTGGCTAAGGACCAATTGGTTACCTAGCAACGGGACCTATAGCTTATTGTGGAATCCGAACCACATTATACCGAGAAATGAATTTGTTGTGATGCTGATATATTGTTTTTATATGGTAGAATGGTCATACGTATGACAAGTAACCATAGATAGACTCTAGGCTTGTTTATAAGCCCTAGTGAAGGTCGTGTCAGTGTGTTCTCGAATTCTTTGCTCTCAGGGAAACCTGTTTTCGTGCGCTGTCACAGTTTTGCCTCGGTTCCTTACGTCACACTAACTGTTGCTAAGATACCTAGGCTCTGCCAAATCTCTGTCCCCGCTGGTTTTCATGGCTGCCTATCACAAACTTCATTATATTAAGTGGGAGTTAATGCAATTCCAGTTTGAGTTTCTTGCACTAGTGTCTTGTTTTGCCTTACGTTAATCAGGTTTTTCATTAACTTCTTTTTTTTGCTCTCTGCTTAGCCTATCAGTGTTCTTTTGCCTTGTTTCTCTATCTCGTTGTTTGGCTGCAGTGGTTGCCTTTTTCCCCCCTTCATAAAGACAAGCCTCATATTCTGTAAGTTGCTTAGCCTAGTTGGTTTTAATTGCTTTGTACTGAAGGCTTGCAATTTTAATATTGCATGCTTCTTTAAGATGTGGACCCGGTATTTTCGTAACTTCAGTGCCATAAATAGGATAGATATGTATCCCTGTGTATAAGCTCTTTTTTTCATTACAGGATTTTGCAACTTTTCAGTTTATGGGGAAACTAACTAAATGGTTCTCTCATGTCCCCCGTTTTTTACTTTTTTTAACGTTGCAACCGAGGTTTCCTGTTTATGGCATGACAGTCATATCTTGCCACAGTATTCTGTAGTCAGTAGTGGATAACAGTACTCTGTAGTCGATACTGGATAACATTAGTAATCTAAAGTCAACATGGCTAACAGTGGTACACTGTAGTCAAAATGGCTAACAGTGGTACACTAGTCAAAATGGCTAACAGTAGTATTCTATAGTCAATACTGAATAACAGTGGTGCTCCACAGTCAATACTTGATAACAGTAGTACTCTATAGTCAATGGTGGATAACAGTGTAACTGTATAGTCAGTACTGAACAACAGTAGTACTCTACAGTCAATAATGGATAAAAATACTGTATAGACAGTCCTGGTTAACAGTAGCACTCAATAGTCAGTATTGGATAACAGTAGCACTTTATAGTTAGTACTGGATAACAGTACTACTCTATAGTCAATACTGGCTAACAGAAGCGAAACGGCTGAACACGTTTCGCCTAACTAGAAAATCTTGCAAAACTTTCCCCTCTGCTAAGTATTTTTGCGAAGAAACTGTCATTGTCGTTGAGGCTACCCTAGCGTTCGTTGAGAGAAAAAGACCAGAATTGAAGTACCGGTACTGTGGCCTTCTTGGGACATCCCACGAAAGGTACAGTGAGGTTGGATACACGGCCATCGCCACTGCGCTATGCAAATTGAGCTGACAGGAACGTTTTATTGTAGTAGCTCTGTACATCTGTTCTCTCTAGTCATAATCAGCTGTGGCGTGCCATATGGGTGATTTTTTTTTTCAACGTTTCTATATGGTGCTTGTTTGAAAAAATGTCTTGTCTTGCCGTTGTCTAACGAGGTAGCTCATCCTTTTTAGTTGCGTTGATAGAAAGCCCACTATGAAATAGAATATGTCCTGTTTGTTAATAGGCTAGTTCTTACGATAATGATTATTTCTGATAATTGCATCTTTGCATTACCTGATATCATATACTACTGTATCTTTAATGATCTGTGGAGTTTTGAACTACAAAGTTAAAACTAATTACAACTGTAAAGTTGAAATTATTCTTTAATGGTGGCCTACATGCTATGCACCTGCCATTTTTAGCCTTTGGGCTGACTTTACTAGATACCTGCCATTCTTAGCCTTTGGGTTGACTTTACTAGATACCTGCCATTCTTAGGGCCTGACAGTTTGCAACGAGTACTATTCTTGCTGTTTTTTCACTTATTCTTCTTGGTCATTGACCTTTTGTAAGGTCTGCTATTCATACTTTGACTTCATTTTGCAAGGTACTTGTTATTTTTGGTCATACTCTTGGTCACTGCCTTTTTTTTTTTTTAAGGTCCGGAACCAGTTTTTGTAAGAAAGTTTCATTCTTGGGCCCTGACCTTGTTTTGCTAATTTTGAGCTGTTCTTTTTCCATGAACTTTGCTGGATAATTCCTACCATTGGTCCTTGATCTTATTGTTATAACTATTTCGTGTTCTTGGACCTATGTTTTTAGTCTTATTGGCGTAATTTTGTGACATTTGCACATTTTTATGTTTTCTCACTGCGCATTGGCAACACGTTCGGCCTCACAAACTTCATTGGTGGTCGACTGTTGTGGGTCGCTGAGAGAGAGAGTTAAGTACTCTTTCAAATTGCATGCCATCAAAACAGGAGGCCCCTGACAAGGCAACCTCACCCCACTGAGCTAAACCATCGCAATGTAATATACCCAAGTTCTTTTTATCTTTAAATTGTAGACATTTAAATGTAAGTACGACTAAACATTAATATAGCCTAATTTGAGAACAAGAAAGATCCCCTTTGTAAAACATGACGTCATCCCAATAATAGGCCATTAAACACCGAGTTCCCAAGACCTTGTACAGCTAGGCTACTGTAGGCAGACCGCGTGACCTTGGCATACTGCTCAGTAAGGAATGCATGACAGTATCTGTGAAAGCATGCCATTGTCCGGTTTTAATTATATGCTACCATATATGGCTTCTCCCTGGTCATCCTCGGTGCCTTGGTGGGTTAGGGTATATAATACCGCGTCCTTGTGTGTAGGCTCACTTACTGTAACTTATATGCCCAGTGATATTTTGTCGTGGTGTAGGCTACAAAGGTTAGAGTGTTGTGCTAGATGTTAGGATACCATATATACTGTTATGTAATTGTATAATAGGGATAGCCTCTGTACTGTTATATAGTATAGGCTACATTGTAGAGGTTTTCCGTGACCCTTACTAAAGATCGACTGATTATACCCCATTAACTGCCGCCGTAGTATTAAGCTAGTTTTAGAGTTCATAATTGGCCTTGTGCACGTTCTACAAGTTTTTTCCCCAATACCATGGCTTCTCTTGCTGTATTTTTTTTTAATGATTCCGTATTCTGATCGTTCACGTTGTATATAAGAATGGTAATTAGTGTTGTTGTTTTTTGTAGGTCAGCTTTTGCTAGAATTGTATGAAATTTTCAAGGCCATTTCCTGGTATTTTGTGTTGCTTGCCAGACTTGCATTATACCTGCTGCTTTATGTAGACAGTAGAATTATTTATGGATGATTGTAGTTACCACAACGGCAGTATTGCTGATATTTTCATTTCTCCTATGTCGCGCAATGTATCCTGATTAACATTCTGACAGAGGATGTTAGTTGCACTTGTTACGGGGGTCCTGTTAATCTAGGATGTTTCCTAACGAAAGAGCTCCATGGCATGCCGTCTGTTTTTTGTTACCCTTTGTATGTGAATACATTCCCATAGTTGCACGCAATGCATTGTCTTTAAATGACAGTGGCAGTATGAAGTTGGTAGTATCCACTTCAGTTTCATGTGATATGTTACGTCAGATCCTTTTTGTAATTCCTTGGCCATCGTCTCGTTCACTTGTGACACCTGAATTGTTTCATACCTGTGGTATCCTCTTTGGTAGTTCTCGAACAGTATGCTTCTTGACCAGTTCATTTATGCAAGGTAAGCTGTGTTTTAATATTATCCTTGTTTACTTTATAGAACACCTGAAACAGGGAGGAAATAACCAGGCAGTTTGTGTAGCCCAACTAATATGTTA
>NC_089763.1:33367777-33410277 GCF_040412425.1 Macrobrachium rosenbergii | reverse complement strand
TCTCTCCCTCTCAGAGAGAGAGAGAGAGTTTCTGTCGAAGGCTTGCAATTATATACTGGAAATGTGTTGTTGATGGATTCTGACCAGAGAAAATCTTACCTAATTCCGCTAGAGATTTGCCCCTCAAAGAATAAGAGGTTCAGAGGATGTGAACATGAGTGAAGAGTTTCAACTTGACATATGTTAATTTATATTAGCTGAAGTTCAACGAGAGAGAGAGAGAGAGAGAGAGAGAGAGAGAGAGAGAGAGAGAGAGAGAGAGAGAGAGAGACGTTTATTATTGGTATTATACCTGGCGGTTAGGGGTTCATATTGTACCTAATGAGTGTCATGGAAACCCTCGACCCTCCTCCCATGCCATGACTGGTAAGGTGTAATTATGATCCCAGGTGTGATGATACTCGGTGGTTGTTTTCTCCCCTACCCCGCTCCACCCCCTCCAGCCCCCCGCACATGGAGGGAGCGAATAGCGACTGGGAACATTTTCCAGCAGGATGGCAACTTAGCCTATAGGCCTCGTTGCGCAACGTTAGGGATAGGGGAGAGAGAATTAGCTCTCTCTCTCTCTCTCTATGGCAGGAGTTTGGGTTTGTAAATCGAACGTATTTGAAAGATGGCTGTAATACTGACAAGAATGATGGGAGGAGGTCGTTTTTCTTTTTGGGGAGAGGAAAAAGAAAATTTATTTTTTTTTTTTGGGAAAGGAAAGGAAAATCTTTTCATGGTGTTCTCTCTCTCTCTCTCTCTCTCTCTCTCTCTCTCTCTCTCTCTCTCTCTCTCTCTCTCTCTCTCTGTGTATTTTACATTGAGATTGAATGCTCTGTTGCCTTAATGGTGTTTTTGAGATGGTATTTAACCTCTCTCTCTCTCTCTCTCTCTCTCTCTCTCTCTCTCTCTCTCTCTCTCTCTCTCTCTCTCTCTCTCTCTCTCTCTCTCTCTCATCTACTTTCCTTTCCCTCGATTGATAATTATTAAGAACTGATAGAAGTGAAGCTACCTGTTCCAGAAGGACGCGCCCCATTGATTTGTGTGACCCTTGTGAGGTAAGGGGATACTGAATTAGATCAGCAAAGTGCTTTTAAGTGTGAGATAATTTGACTTCACATACAGTAGGGGGCGTGGGGGAAAATCCAAGGAAGTAGGGAAGGTAAAATTGTCTCCCTGTATGGAATTGTTATACCCAGAAAGTGTTCTCTTGTGTTCTCTTCAAAATGACGAGTTTTATTGAATCGATGCCAAAACTCTCCTTTGTTTGAGTTTCCCTTCCTCCCAACCCCTTTTTGTACTGGAAACGAAAGCATTGCCTGAGACTGGTTCACTGTTTAGGTAGCCTACCTAGGTAATTCCTTGTCATATCTTGTATAGACATATTGCACACTACAGGTTCCCGGCTCAGAGATAGTTTGGTGTGGAAGCAAACAATCTGTATATATGGCAAAAGTCGTTTTCTGTCTCGAGATTTATGGGTCCATCGAGTATGAAATTTGAATCTTTCGGTACGCATAAGTTTAAAGGGGAAAATGCCAATGCAGGTAAATTGGTATTACGAAGATTTTTTTTTTAATAAAGGGAACAGAGTCTACGTTTCGATTAATTTATTTCTGGGAGGGTCTGCTTCATTGCATTATGCAAAAAAAAAAAAACTTAGTTGCTATTATTTTTTTCTTTGTAGAAGTGTCAACTCTAAATCATGACGTATTAAAAATTTTCTCTGTCTGTGTGTGTGTTGGGGGGGGTTGGAAAATGTAGATATACCTCATAAATATATAAATGAAGAAACTTTAATTTTTTATTTGGAAAAATTTATTTAGTGCTATTGTTTTGCTGTGCATATTGCTCGAGTTTGGAAGTGGGCGATGCACTCATAAAGGGAACTGTCATTTTTATTTGTATTTTTTTTTTTTTTTTGTAAATCAGTTAATAGAAGCTTATGGAAAGTGGATGTTTAAAGAGTTGTTTATGTCAGTTGTTAAGATGAGAAGGATTAGGAACACGAATGAAAGTGAAAAAGACGAGAACAGTCTCAAGGAATTTCGTATAGACTACAGAAAACTGTACCGGTGGAAATATATAATGATAATACGAAGCGCAGAAACGCTTCGTAATAATTTAATTTGACTGGCAAAGTGAATAACTACACAAAAAGTGTGAAAACGCTTCATGGCAATGTAGATGAAGGCAAGTGAAATAATTACTGAAGAAGTGTTCAAACCCTCATTGATACTGTGGTCGAAAGGAAGAGGGAGAATAATTACAACCAGTGAACGCTTCATGGTAACAGGGATGAAGAGCAAGTGAAATATTACAGACAGTGTTAAAGCTTCATGATAACGTGGATGAAGGGCGAGTGAAATAATTACTGTGTTAAAAGGATTCATAGTGTATCTGAAAAGTTAAATGATAACGTAAATGTAACCATTAATGTATCTGAAAAGTTGAATGATACGTAAATGTAACCTAAGTGAATAAAACTGATAACTATTTGTGCAGTTAGTGCATCATAACCAGGAAAATACAAAGTCAAAGAAGAAGTACATAAAGAGAATAAAGTTTTTTTACAAAAAAGTGACTTAAAACGAAATGTGGTTATAGTATGCATGGGAATAAGTGGAACGTAGAAATTAGGAAACATGCTTAACTTTACAGGTTAAAAATAAGAGAGAATAATTGTAGAGAGGAATACGTTAAAAGCTGATAAACCAGAGAATTTGTTGTGCACACGTAGGAGGTAACGAATTAGAATAATGACGTGGAATGTTGGAAGAGGCAACCATGCCGAGTTTCAATAAAAAAATGAAAGGAAATTATTTAATGTAAAGGAAAATAAAATGTTAATTACTCGTGTCAGACTGTCGTTAATTTTGATTGAAGTTGAAAGTGTAAAAACTGGTTATTCATGTTGTTGTACAGTACCTGAAAATGTACCAGGAAAAGTGGATATTTGATAATTATTGGGAGACTGGTCCTTCTCGTTTGAGTAGGAGGCAGAAAATGGTCCTTCTCGTTTGGGTAAGAGACTGAAGAATACTGTGAAAACGAGATATACAAACAAATAACCATGAATATAATATTGCATAAGACCTTTTCAATAAGCAAGGAGTGGACTGCAAATACCTTTTAATACTGGTAAAATGTTTTACCAAATGACTAATTAGGCCTATATATACATATAATGACTAAATACGGACTTATGGCAAACCCTTGGCTTTACAATCATTTTTGGCTTTAAAAATTTTTTTGTAGACATCCATTTATGTGACTCTCCAGCCTTGCGGTAACCCATCGGTATTGGTATCAAACCCAAGTTCTGTTACATGCGGGGGGTTAAGGCAACGTGTGTTTATTCAAGGCAGGGGCGTTGACCTTTGGTCAATCCAATTCTTTTGTCCTGGGCTTGGGTGGTTAATTCTACCAGAATTCTCCTATGTATATATAGAAACGGGGATATACCAGGTGCATAGGCTAGAGTTCATGAATTTTATACTCGTTCACATCGGTGGCCATTTCATTCAAAACAGTTTGCTCCTTCGTAATCCCGAATGAGTTGTTTTGATAGGTAAAAAGTGAAAGTGGTTTTGAATAGACAGGCTCGATTTCATCACAGCCGTCACCACTGCATTTAATGTCGTTGCTGTTAATATTATTGTTCAAAAACAAACAGTTAACCAGCGCATCATTTAGCCAAATCCTTGTAAAACTGTAGCTCGTGGAAGCTCCGCATTGCATAGCATACATTTACAGTTTTAGGAGGGATGTAGGTTACTTGTTCTACATGCGCTGCATGATAACAGGTATCGTGCATTTGCTTGACATGGGGACTGCACTTCATACGGATATAGTTTAAAATACTATTTATTTAAATTGTTGCGCATGAACTGCATTCATTTAGTGACAATAAGAAGCAAATATATGACAGCGATTTTTTTTTACACCCAACAATTATTTACATATTTAGTTTCGTAAAGTTTGAAGTTCGCCTGACATGAATGGCGTCCAAAGGACGATTGTAAATTACCATCATGATGTCCGTACCTTGCCCACGTCCACTCCCTTTCCGTTCTCGTCTCTCCTGGGAATAAAAGGGTCGTAGTTCGTATCAAGGTCCAAAGAAAGGACCTTGGTTCGCATTAGGGGCTAGTTTTTATTCCTTTTTTTTTTCATATCTTCTCGTCTATGTTCTTATTTCGTCCTTTGTTGGTTGCGGCGTATGTTTATGTTTAAAGTTCTGTTGCTGATTATTCTTGGTTCATCGTGTACGTTGGTGTATAAATTTCTCACAATATTGGTAACCGGTTGTCTCTCTCTCTCTCTCTCTCTCTCTCTCTCTCTCTCTCTCTCTCTCTCTCTCTCTCTCTCTCTCTCTCACACACACACACACACACACACACACACACACACACACACACACACACACACGTCGGCATTCCTGTCGTCTCTTTCTCACTCTGGACACACAATGTTTCAATTCACCTCGTAAAAGAAAAAAAAAAGTGTCCTTATTTGCCCCCTTTTTTTTTTTTTTTTTTTTTTTTTTTTTTTTTTATCAATTCAGGGTTTTTTTTCGTTTAAGGGGAGAGATGACGGGCTAGTTTTTTTTTTAATCCTGGCTTTCAGCGAACTATATTTTTTTACGGATGCATATTTATATATTTTTCTACTTTTTTTTCAGGGTTTTGTTTTCGACAGGGCTATCCCCTCCCCTTCCCCCTCCTCTAACTGCATGTATTAGTCCACTTCGTTTGTATCTTTTTCCTCTATTAATCCCTCCTACCCCCTCCCCCCGGACCTAATGAATTAATACCTTTTTTCCTTTGCTAATTTTCTCTGGTATTTCCTCATCCTTTTTTTTTTTTTTGCTCTTCTTCCCCTCCCCCTTTTCGCATAGGCCCCACACACATCCTCCATTTTGCCTAATCCTTTTCCTCACATTTCTTCTAACCCTTTTTTTTTTATACCCCCACTCCTCTCCCCTCATACTCGCTCGCTCTTTTACTCTCTCACTCACTCCCTTTTCTTCGTTCCGACCGTCCCGAGTATTCAATGGGGGTGAGTGAGACGGTTCATAGGGAAAAAAATCCTCCATTGTTACGAGGCTTGCCAGGTATGAGAGAGAGAGAGAGAGAGAGAGAGAGAGAGAGAGAGAGAGAGAGAGAGAGAGAGAGAGAGAGAGAGAGAAGGAAGTATTGTACCTGCATTTTGACATTCTGTCTTTCTCTATTTCATTTTTAGCTCTGTTAGCATGAATGTTAAACATTGTGTAAAGGGTATTCACCACGTTTACGGACAATCAAAATCTGTAGGTCGTTGTCAGTTCTGATTGCATGAAGGTAAATATCCTTCAGTCCTGAGATTAGCATATAGGAACCAGCTGCTTTTAAACTCAATAATGGAATGCTCGTGTTCGCTACTTTCCATGTTCTTTGTAGCTGCGCATTGGCATTTGCATTGATCCTTTATAAATAAGTAGCCATTTGCAGTGAGCCTTTATAAATAAGTAAACATTAAAATATCCAGTGGGTGCATCAGGTTGTCATATTCAAACTCGAAAGCCACCGTAGTAACTTTTCCCTTAGAATTCTGTCTGTCTTTAAAATCTTCGTACTTTATTACTCTCACTAAGTATGCCGACTGGTTCTAACCTACCTACCTACCTTCCTTGCGGGAAGAAAGCGCGTTCCTACAGTGCTGTTTGCATCTTGCGGTCATAAAGGGCCCCTTGGATTATTTCGTGAAGCGCCCCTGGGGGTTGAAACGGGACGGCGAGCGAGACCACGAGACGAAGGTCAAGAGCGAACCGGAACAGCCACGAACGGACGGACGCTCTCTCTCTCTCTCTCTCTCTCTGCCTCAGGAGAGCTGGAGAAAATTTCCGCTAGTCATCATAATCGGCGTTGTTGATACGCACCGGAACGTTCCCGGGTCCTTTACCTCTGCTAGCTGCTGCGTTAAGGAGGAGGAGGAGGAGGAGGAGGAGGAGGAGGAGGAATGATTGTTGGGGATATTTTACTTACATAGAAAGGGGGCTGCATGACTATAGGATCAGAAGCAGGTTATGGTGACAGTGAACATTGTGGGATTTTTTTTTTTTAGATCAAACATAAAGCATGAGCAGTTTTTTTTATCCTCCTCACTTTTCATCTGTTATGTGAAATTTTTATGAAGTATAGGCTACCTTGGAGGGATTCTGACACTTTGCAATAAAAAAAGTTGTTCATCATGTGTCTGGGTTTCTGTTGCACTAAATGAAAATGACAAAGCTTCACAAGTCAAGCAAGGCAGAACGTTTCATTTACAAGTCAGTAAGGAAGAAAGTTTCATTTACAAGTCAGCAAGGTAGGCCATAGACAGTTTCTTTTACAAGTCTGTAAGGTAGAAAGTTTCGTTTACAAGTCAGCAAGGTAGAAAGTTTCATTTACAAGTCAGCAAGGCAGGAGGTTTCATTTACAAGTCAGCAAGGTAGAACGTATCATTTACAAGTCAGTGAGGAAGAAAGTTTCATTTTCAAGTTAGCAAGTTGGAAAGTTTCAGGAAGAATATCATGGTAACCACGACAACAGTTCAAGGAAGAATTCGCTCATGAAACTACAATGCCGTTTGAGTCTTTATTCCCATGGAAGTTAAGAAACTTCTCGTCGCCCGCTTGTCTTCTTTCTCCTTAGTCGACTCGAGTGAATCTTTGACCCAGGCTGAAGTAGTACAGCAGGTTAATTTTTCGCTTTATTTTCCCAGAATTCCACACCCAAAAGGAATATATTGATGGTAAAAAGCCCTGGTTTTCCTCCTTTATAGTGTTCAATATTTTTTCTTTATTACTGGTTTCTTCCTTTAACATTTCCCAAAACTGATTAATGGCAATAAACATGCCGAGTTATAGCCATAAGAAACTTTTTTTTGTGTAGCTCTTGTGATTTTTTGAGGGTTACTGTGCTCCCCCCCACACACAGGCCTTTTCTACAGGGAGAGGGGGGAGTTGGGAAGGGGGAGTAGCGAGTCTTGGTGCCAAAGAATTATTGATGCGATGACGTAGGCTGGGAAAGTCCATAGCCGCCTCATCTGTTGGTCCAGTTCATTGGTCTATTTTTTTTGTGGGGGGGGGGTGTTGAAGGGGCATTAAACAACTGAAATTGATGTGTAGACGAGGTCTTTTTCTTTCTCTTCATCTTTTGTTTTCCACAAAAAGCTTTGGAAGTGGAAGAGTGACGTTTAATTTTTGGTGTGAATATGTGGCCCGCAATCTACGTAGATGTGCTGATTTTAATGCCAACTGAGGATTGACGTTGAAATTGACCTTCGAAGTGGTTGATCTAAATCCAGATTTGATTATGAAGATTTAAATAGCTCAATTTGTGCATTTGGTCGAAAACCTTTGCTTTTACAGACTAGGAAATACTCCGCATTTTGAATTGATCTAATGTTGACCCGTGAATGAGGAGAGTAAACTGACACGTTTCACTGTGATATTCTTCGTAGTTAACCAGCCGCATTATTGCCTGTATGCACGTAGTGTTGGGATTAATTGTCTGTTTGCTGTAGTTTTTTTTAAGTTTAAGTTGGCTTTATGCCAGCACGGGCTCTTGCTCATAGAGCAGCCCGTAAAGCTTGCATGCTTCAAGTTAAGAAAATTTAACATTTTTATCCGGGGGTTTCATAACTAGCCTAATCATCGTTATTCACTTGACAGCGTGTACAGATTAACGTAAGAGAAGGCCTTGCGCGGTAATGGTGTTTTTGTTAAATATGGAAAGCTAATTGAAATTATTCACGGAGTAGAGGCAAGTTGATGTTAACGGAGTCTTGTAGTGTGAACTGTTTAATTGTGGTAAATAGTGGGGTGCTACAGGGGAATGTTCTACCACTTTTGATGTTTGCCCTTCTCATAGAATTAATAATGATGGAATGTTCTACCACTTTTCATGTTTGTCTTCTCATAGAATTAATATTGATGGAATGTTCTACCACTTTTGATGTTTGCCCTTCTCATAGAATTAATAATGATAAGTGTGGCTGGAGGAGGAAGAGAAGGTTTAGAATAGAGTAACGATAACGAATTCAGAATACACAGATGATGGTGTTTTAATCAGCAATAACATGTTCAGTTGCGTTGGAATTGACTGAGAAATTTTTTTACATTCAGTCCATACGTAGGCTAGATAATGAAGGGCATGTGGAGACTGTTGTTATTATTATTATTATTATACACAAGATGAACCCTACTCATATGGAACAAACCGACAGGGACCACTGACTTGAAATTCAGACTTACAAAGAATCTGGTGCTCATTAGGAAGGAGTAAGAGAAAGAGGTAAAGGGAAATATAGAAAAAAAAGAGAACTCGCTTGAAAAAAAAAATAATAAATAATATAAATGTATTAAAATGCAAGGAGAATATTATCCTCGCTTGAATTCTTAAGTTCCAACTGCACGACATCCTCTGGGAGTCTTGGACAAGTCCTTCACACCAGGAAGACCGCTACTGGCGGAATTTCAAAGAGGCCCTTTGGTGATGATGGTGATTCATTAAGTGACCATCATCCCTGAAATAGTTTTAGGAGGGTCCCATTCGGGCTCTCAGGAGGTTTCCCTTTTGACTGTCAGATGAAAGCTGCTCATTTTCTTGAATAACTACGGTGTAATTGACCAGCCGTTTTTGCGGCCGGTGGACGACAGACGTTTCATATTATTAAGGTTTCCAACCGTATTTTGAATATGGTCTGTTTCTGGACCTTGATTTTGTAAAAGAGGGTTGTTAAATTGTTTATTTAAAAGGGGAGAGGATTTGCGTTTCCTAATTGTTTTGAGTGTGTTTTTTAAACTTGTGATTTTCCTTTTGAGATTGATTAAGGGTTTTTTTTGTTATTTTCTTTGTGGCTCCATAAAATTTTCTAGTTGGTTGCCTTCGTGAATTTCTCAAAGGGTGCAAAATTTTTGTTGGTTATCTGTGATTTTCTGTGAGGCTGCATAAAACTTCCTTGTTGAAGATTTGAACGTTAATATTTTTCTGTCTTGGAATGAGTAACTTTCGCTTGGTTAAGATATTTGTTTACAGGTTGGAGTTAGTTTTCCTTATGCACTTTTTTTCCCGTTCTATGGCGAGTTTTGATATGAAGGAAAATCGACGATTTTAATTAGCTTTCAACATCTGTCACTCCATTAAGAATAAGGAGTTGAAATGCTTATGTATTGACATTGTAATCCATGATTACTGTAATATTCTTTACTCCACATCTATAGTTTTAGGTAGATACTGTAAGTGGCTTTCAATTCCATAGTTCATCTCGATGAACTCACACACACACACACAAATGATTTCTGCACACACACACACACACACACACACACACACACACACACACACACACACACACACATATATATATATATATATAGAGAGAGAGAGAGAGAGAGAGAGAGAGAGAGAGAGAGAGAGAGAGAGAGAGAGAGAGATGCCACCACTACTTCGTGAGGTGGTGAGCAGCGAGAAGGTAGAGTTCATTCTATGGACTGACTTTGTTGAGACGGGGGAGGGGGTGGATTGGGGGTTAGAGGCTCGGGGAGCCGGGTGTGATGTTTCATGAGCAAGTCGCCGACGCGTAACTGGAGGTCAGAGTCATTTAGAGAAAGTCACGGAATTGAAATTTCTCCCGGCGAGCGCTGGCTGAGAGAGGTGCACTGGTGCTTCTCCATTTTGTTGCTGTGATTTCTGATGTGGACTGACTGTTGAGATGGGATTTTTTTCTTATTCCTTTTATTTATTGGGGGGGGGTAGAGGTGTCTTTGGTGTATGTGTTCATTATCTTTTTGCGTGAGCTTTCCATATTATACCTCGTACATATACATACCTATATTGTCGGAAAAACGAAAAGCTTTTTACAAATCCAAGCCGGTTTTTTCGTCTAGTTTTCTAAGTCAGCTGCAAGATATACATATATATATATGTGTGTGTATGTATATGTATATATGTATATATGTATATATATATATATATATATATATATATATATATATATATATATATATATATACATACATATGAATATACTGTATATATTACAATCTTCAGATTAACTAGAAAACTAAGACGAAACCGGTCTGGATTTGTACATAGTGTTTCATGTTTCCACACATATATATATGTGTGTGTTTGTTTGTTTCTTTATGTATTCATGCATTATTTCAACATTACATCAGCTTCGTGACAAGAGTAGCCTAGCATAGGCCATCCGCGGAGTAAAACGTGATATAGGAAGTGCAAGAGAGAGAGAGAGAAAAAAAAAAAGACTCGCAGTAACAACAGCAACAGCAAGTGCTGAATGTGTCTGTAGCGGGGGAGGAGAAGCAGGAGGTGAAGTTCCGTTAGCTGTTGCTGTTACTGGCTGCTGCTGCTGCTGCTACTGCTACTGAAGCTACCGTATGTTTGCCTCCTCACCTCACCTCAGTGTCTTTGCCATCATCATCAGCTTCCCTCATCACCATCGCCCCCCACCACCACCATCATCGTCATCATTATCTTCTTACCGCACCATTCCTCTCTCTCTCTCTCTCTCTCTCTCTCTCTCTCTCTGTGGCTCGTTTGCTCGATCTCGCGCGCTCGCGCGAATGCCGTTCGTTCCCTCCGGTTCTCGCGCTGTTGCTGTCACCGGAGGCGTCGTGGTCGTCTTGTCTTCTTCGTCTTGGTCGTCTCTTCTGCCGAGCACCAGGAAATAGGGAGAAAATTGGGGGAGGGGAGAGAAGGGAAGAAGGCAGTGAGGGAGGGAAGGGATGGGGAAATTGTTTTGGGAAGGGAAAGAAGGCGAGCGGCTGGGGAGAGAAGATGGGGGGAACCTTTTGGTGTTTTGAGGGCGTAGGGGAAAAAGAAAAGGTTATAAAAGCTTTGAAGGAGGAATGGGAAAAACTGAGAAAGTAGAAACTTGTGCCAAAAAAATAAATGGGTAAGCAACTGAGAAATATAAGATAGAAAAAAAAAGACTTGGTGGGGGGGGGGATGTCTGAAAGAATGGTGAAAAATATTATGGACGAGATTAAATCTGCATTAGCTTAAAGGACCAGAGAACGAAAAGGGGTACAAATGAGGGAGATTGAAATATTCATCTCCGAAGATTGCATCGATAAATGCATTTCCCAGGATCCAGGCATTTCCTATCGATGTATGGTGCGTGTAGCCTTCCTCCTGGTGGGGGGGGGATGGTTCTTTAACCCCATTTTCGTTGATCACAGCCTATGGTTTCTTTTTTCGTAACGCAGTGGTTGAGTTTTTTTTTTTGTGTTTGTGTTTTTTTGAGTAGTTTCCTGAGGTTATTTTTGATCTAGGAAGCACCCTGGTTTAGGCACGAGTTAGTCTTAAATTATGTTGTATTGTTGTTTAGAATCTATTGGCATACTTTTGAGCCCATACATTAAATAATTACAGCATTAATAACTAGATTAATCAGCAATATATAGTTAATTATGAAATTTAGGGCAAAAACTTCCCCCCTAACCAACCCGTCTCAGAATTGCCGTTCATCTAATTAATGTTTTAATGTACCCATTCCTCCTCCTCTAGCAAAAAAAAAAAAAAAAAAAAAAATCATCGAGGTATTTATACTTTTTTGCCACTCGCCCTCGCTTTTCCATGATCGCGTGCTTTCGATTTTACTCGTGCTTGGCTGCTCTGCTTGATATAGCCCGGAGATAAAGCCTTCGTATTGCGGACCACACGAGCGAGTTGCTAGGTACTTTTGCCCCTTTTGCACTGCAAGCAAGCAGTTCGTTCGCTTGACTGTGTAGAAGTTATGTCATCGTCGCTAACGCAGTTCACGTTTTTTTTTAAGTGTCTTTGTTAAAGTGTCTTTGGTATTGACGTTTGTGTACGTTTTCTGTGCTTACACGAAAATGGGAGCCTGTTGTCTTTTTATTTTAGTATAATTTTTGTTTCATTTTTTTTTTATGAATACTTGAGGTTGCGTTTTATATTGCGTAGCTGGTTTTTCTATTCATAATATAAAATGGCTTCTCGGGCCGTTATTTCTCAGCATATAATTTTTCTCCAAAAACACATATCTATACATGGTTTCCTTGTTTTTGTTTTAGCAGTTCATATCATTAAACGATCCATTAAAATCATTACATTTCATAGAAAGAACCCCCTATAGCAAGGAATGCACAATGATAGGAGATATATTCGTTACCCCCAAAAAAAAAAAGCTTTCTTAATCTTAAAAACGCATAATGTCACCGCGACGCGTAATTTCCAAGTCCTTGAACCGCGGTCTCCATCCACCATCCAGTGTTTGCATTTTGAAAAAAATGTTGCCTCCGTTAATAAAGTGGGATTAAATGGCTGGATCCCTCGCCCTCTTTTGTTTAGGGGGTTTGCGAAGATTAATTGGTTGCTTGATTGATTAAAAGCTCTTGGCATGGGAACGTCGAGGTCGTACTTTGTTCAGAAATGAAAGTGTGTCATTCTGGAGGAAGTGGGTGTGTAAGTCTCATTACTGTATTCGCTTTTTCTTTGTGGAAATATTACTCGGATTAAATGTTTTCCCCATAGAGAATTGAAGTCTTGAGTGGCTTTGTGTTTCCCGTTGCCTTTGTGGTATGGTAAAGGAATATATTCCGCTTGTAGTGCCCTAGGTTTAGTTACATTCTGGAGGAAGTGGATGTGTTTGTATGTCTCATTAATGTATTCGTGTTTTGCTTTGAGGAATACATCCAGAATGAATATTTTCCTATGGAAAACTGAAGTCTTGAGTATCGGCTTTGTATTTCCCGTTGCCTCTGTGGCAGGGGAAAAGAAATATATTCTGCTTGTAGTGCCTTATGTTTAGTTACAATCTGGTGGAAGTTCATGTGTTCTTTTTCTTTGTGGAATATATTCAGATTAAATGTTTTCCTATAGAGAATTGAAGTCTTGAGTGGCTTTGTGATTCCCGTTGCCTGTGTGGCAGGGTAAATAAATAGATCCCGCATGTAGTGCACTGTGTTTAATTAGGATGCAGGAGTGTACAAGGATGTTGAGTGATGGACAGGCAGGCCTCTCTGGTGTCATAATCTTGCATGCACATGTATGAACAAATGTATACAACAATGCACATATTTGTGTAGATATTCTTTACACGTATATTTACGAAACCGGAATGGACATTCATTCTAATGGTGTTAGCTAAACATGTTCACTGCTATTCATTCGAGGGCATTTGGAACATGACCTTGAATGTGTGTCTTATCCTTGAATCAGAAGGACTATATAGTCCAGTACTTGCCCATGAATCTGGGTCTAAATAATTCAGTGGTACTGTACTAAGGGCTGGCAAGTACAGTAACCGGGCTCCCTGGTGTATGATTATCGTGAAGGTTAAAAAAAAAAAAAAACTGATATAGGTTTATTTAATGATGAATATATTATTAATCTTTTTTTTGGGAGGGGGTCTCATTAGATATAACAGTGTGTTAGTGGTATTTTTATGGTGCAGGCAAAAACCAAGTTAATTCTCAAATAGAGAAATCAGTTTTAAAATAGTGACCTTTCTCTTAAAAAGTGTTGTTTAATTTTTTTTCCTAATATTTGTGGTTTAACTTTTTTTGGCGCTGGTAAAAACAAAATAATTCTAGAAAGGGTGGCGAGATTTCCATGATGCAAAATCTCTCTCTCTCTCTCTCAAACGAATGCGCACGAGCATAATTTCCTAATTTTACCCCGTGCCTTTAAAGCTTTACGATGCTTGTAAAAAGACCTGCTTATTGTAACTGGTGGCAGCTTCTCTCTTGACCAATAGATCTTCAAGAAGATAACATGAATATGAAATGCACCTGCCGAACAAACGAAGGCGTAATGTTAAGATGCCCACCTGAAGTACGATTTAAAAGTTCGAGGTGAAGTCTTGGACCCATAATTTTTTTTATTGCGTACCATTGCATAAATACTACATGTCGGATGATATGACTTTCTTTTTTGTTTGTGTTCCGTAACGTGAGATGGCGTCTCAGATCATACGTAATCCGGTTCCTCGAAAATCAGAAACGGGAAAGGGAAATACAGGAGGCAGACTCAACTCGAAGGAAATCATAGATCTGCTCCTTCTTGGGAGGATTAGAACGAGGCGTGATGAAATTCGTATGATGGGGTACAGGGGGAATACCTGATCGAGTTCTTTGTCGTAATTTTTTTTTTTTCTACAAAATTTTTTTTAAACAGCCCCGAGATTTGCGTGATGAATATGCCTGTATTTTTGCTTGTTTGCAAATACACCTTAAACCCCCACTGTCTTTTAATACATAAAAATAATTCGTTCTCCATTTGAGAAAAGTATGTGACTAAAGTAGCACTTTGATTGGATTGGAATATAGAATTTGGGGGCCAAAGGCCACGCGCTGGGACCCATGAGATCATTCAGCGCTGAAAGGGAAATCGTCTGGAAGGTGGTTTAAAAGATTCTTTATCGCTCGCAGAATTATTTCCAGCTAGCATTTTTTTTTCTTAAAGTCAGGACGTTAACTGTAGATTCACCCCTAAGGACTTGGTTTTCAACCCTCGCCTTCTATCCGGGCTTAGTATCCCGTTGAGTATGGGGGACGTATTAGGCAGGCAAGTTTATTGTATGCAGTCCATAATAGCGTTGCGGTCGAGGTCGAGTGGCTAGTTAGGCATACTTTGGAGATGTCATGATGCCTTGTGGTGGTTGGTGGTGTGGTCACAAGCAGGTGCCTACCCGCAGGACAGTAGCTATGTCGCTGCTCTCTTGTGCCTTGCTCGTTCCATCGTGCCAGCTTATAATGGATCACAGGTGACCTTTTACAGCATTTTTCTGTCTTGATGTATTAAGTACCAGGCTTTTAGCCCCCTTCCTCTCTCTCTCTCTCTCTCTCTCTCTCTCTCTCTCTCTCTCTCTCTCTCTCTCATATTTTCGTATTTTTTACTCGTGATTTAATCTTATTGTAAATAATTTTGCAAAAAATAGGAGGTCCTCTCTCTCTCTCTGTCACTCTCACACACACACACACACACACACACACACACACACACACACACACACACACACACACACACACACATTTTTTTTTTTACTTACTCCTGATTTCATCTTATTGTAAATAAAATTTTGTAAAAGAATGGGAGCTTTAAAGGAGACGTGTATAATGTTAACAGTATTTATATAAAAAACATTATCGTCCAAATAATAGTATTGTTACTGTCAATTTTTAGTTATTTTTGAAAAGGACCTCTTATAGGTTATTACTTTCATTTGGAAGTCATTTTTGCGGAGAGCCTCTATGCGTTTGCATGTTATTTTGCACCATTTCTTTTAAAAATGAAGGTTAATCTGAACAGCTAGCAAAAATTTAAACGTAAGCTGCATACTGTACATATTCTGTAGACTTGTCTGTGATGCTTTCTCATCTTGAAAGTGCTGTGTTCAACGGTTCAGGGAGGTTTTAGATCCTTTCATTCCAGTTTGAATGCTTGTAAGAAAATCATCTAATCGTTCTGTCGGTTAGCTGGTGTTAGGTCCAAATAAACACGTGGGCTGATGAGAGATAAAATCAGCCAACCGTAGGTGGAAAAAAAAATGAAAAAAGGAACTCTCACGTTACTTACTGCGTCCGCTGGACGAAAATACACGACGTTACCCGAATGAATCCCCTTTATCACCCGGCTAATAACCAAAACGTTCCGTTTGGTTTTTTAAAGTTGCGCTCTCTTTCTGCTTTCTGTGACGATGTATCAATGAAGGGTGCGGACACCACCACGCAACAACAGCTAAAGGCTCTCAGGGTCGTCCCCAGCCCGTGTGTATAAAGCTGCTGCTGCGTGGGTTCGCCTACAGGGGAAGGAGGAAGGGGGGGGGGATGCAGGGAAACAGTCTGGGGACGACCACGCCTCCTCCTCCCCCCCCCTCCATCTCAATCAGCTGATGCGGGATAGACAGATGCATTGCCGGCTTACTTATGCGTAATGTGTCAAGAGTGAATATGCACATTGTACGGGGGGGCTGTTTGTATGTGCAGAGGTGTCGCCGTTATTCGGAAAAAAAAAGTTTGTGACTTTTTAAAGAGTTGGTATCTGTTGAATATTTAATGGCATAGCGGTTTGTTTAGTGGGTATTATTCCTCCCTGTGGAGGGAAACAAATATCGTTATGTCTTTATCTTTCAAGCTGTGATTCTGATCGGCAACGCAGCGTTCAGTTTGAATACCACTCTCTCTCTCTCTCTCTCTCTCTCTCTCTCTCTCTCTCTCTCTCTCTCTCTCTCTCTCAAATTAATCATGCTGTTATTGTCGTTCTCCACTGCACCTTGAAGCTTTCACATGTACCCGTTTATAACTACGGTTGATCAATACCAATCAAGTAAAAGCATTGCGGAGGTTATTGGGTATATGCAGCAGCAAATGAAAAACAAAAAAAAGAATATTTGAGAGTCCACGCCATTTAGAAATACCCGACGGTCACCATGACACCACTCAGAATTTGGATACCATCTCGGTGTCCTTTGTATCGGCATTCCAGTCGTGTTACACTTGTTGTTTTGCGTTCTTTGTCGCTCTCTCACCGCTACAGGCCATTTGGGTTTCACTGAGTCTTGATTGCTGCTCTGCCAACTAACTTATAATTTGAAGTTAAAGCTCTGCTGACTAACTTATAATTTGAAGTTAAAGCTCTGCTAACTTATAATTTGAAATTAAAGCTCTTCCAGCTAACTTAATTTGAAGGTAAAGCTCTGCCTACTAATTTATAATTTGAAGTTAAAGCTCTGCCAACTAATTTATAATTTGAAGTTAAAGCTCTGCCTACTAATTTATAATTTGAAGTTGAAGCTCTGCCAACTATCTTATAATTTGAAGTTAAAGCTCTGCCAACTAGTACTGTAATATAAGTTAAAGCTCCGCCAACTAACTTTTTCTTACAATGTGAAGTTAAAGCTCTGCCAACTAGTACTGTAATATGAAGTTAAAGCTCTGCCAACTAACTTTTTCTTACAGTGTGATGTTGAAGCCCTGCTAACTAATAATATGAAGTTGAAGCTGTGCCAAAGAACTTACGATGTGAAGCAAAAGCTTTACCAACTAACTAATAATGTGAAGTTAAAAAGAAACTTTAACAAAGTATTTTGCTGGTATGGGTCAGTGGGTCACAATAAGGTCCGTAACCATATGTAGTCGTCTTACGAATGCGAGTAGAAATGCTTATCGTTGCCTTCTTAATCTCTCGGTATGTGGGAAAGATTTTGAATTTTTGGAATTTGAATGTCAACTTGATAAACTCCGGATGTGTTGTAAGAAGTGACAGCAATTATTGTTGTGGAAAGCTACGAAAATGTGTGCTCAAGAACAGTTGATTTTTGTGGTTGTATGTTCGTTTGTTTAATGAAGTTGTGAAGATTTATAATATTCCTCTTTATATGATATAGCTATAGGTCCTTCATCGTTTTCTCTCTCTATCTCTCTCTCCGCTGTACGCAATGAAGCAGGCTTAGGGGTCTATTTTCTTTATTCGTTACGTGATGCTTGTAGCTCATTTCGAATTAAGCCAGGAAAGTTGATTGATCGTTTTTAACTTGAAATCGTAATTATTTCATAACCAAAAATCGTAATGTGATTTTACATTTAATCCCCATTTCCCATTAATGACATATTCCATATTTTTACCCCTTAACCCAGACTTGTCACGAAAGACAGATTTAATTCTTATGTCCGGAATACCATCAAGTAAAAAAACAAAAAGCACAACTGAGAGAGCTCTGCATAAACGAGCTCATTCCCCTGTAAGTATGGGCCTTTATTAAAATGAGGAGAAAGTTCAGAGGGTGGTTTACCACAGCGCCTTGCCATTCATTTCTTCTCTCGAGGTCGGAGGTCACGACGGTGCTGACCCCGATTCCATCTTACCTCTCTTTCCTGGTCTTCCTTTGATGTACGGTCTTTCGGTCATAGCAATACAGTAATATTAACACGGTGTCCTGTTTCCTTAAAAAGATGTGAGGGGTTGATATAAGTGGAAGGATTTTATGCTTGCTGCGTGACCTCATGTTCAACTTACTTGTCTCTTTTGAAATATTCGACAACCTGCACGGTATTACAGTCGCATCAGGCTTAATTTATAGATACTTTTTAGTTTTCATCTTGTTTCACGAGTAGTAATCTTATTTTCATGTGAACTTCCTTCGCTAACGATTTTTTAAAATGTTCACCTTTTTAAATGACATTTGTTTTTGTATTTAACCTTCCCAATTATTACGCTTCGATATATATATATATATATATATATATATATATATATATATATATATATATATATATATATATATATATATATATATATATATATATATATATATATATACACACACACACACACACATATATATATATATATATATATATACACACATATATATATATATATTTTAATATTTCAACCCATTAATACGCGTTGTTACATATTTAACATTTCAACCCATTAATGCGCTTTGTTACATATTTAATATTTCAACAGACTCCTTAAATTATTTTAATGGAAATCTGAAGGAAACGGCCGATAAGCCTTCGCTTCTTTCCAGGGAGAAAATAGGGAGAGACCAAAATGGGCGAGCGAGTCAAAAGATCACTGACGAATCTAGTTTTATGGAACCACGCTTATAGCTAGGCCTCCGTTAGGCCTCCCTCTGCCTTCCTCCCCCCCCCCTTATTCCTGCAACCCTCCCCTTCCCTTTCCCCAACCTCATCCCACACCTGTTGTTGTGGCTTGAATAGTCAAGTCGTCGGCCAGGCAAGGCCGTATAGATCAATAGGCAAAAGCTGTCGCCTCAACTGAACGAGATGAACATCGAAATTTTGTCTCCTCCCTGTGCCAGGCGGTAATTCTCCTCATTTATTTTTATCAGTCTCTGACTGGGCGTGTAAAAGCCTTTCGTCCGCTGTATGTGGTGTCTTAAAAGTAAATTTTTTTCTTCTCTATGTTGAAAACAAGGACGATTATTAAGTGTTATAGTATCTGTCAGATGTGCTGAGCGTATATAGGTGTGTGTGCTTTAGCTTGCGAAACCTTAAATCTTCTGGTCATACTGTATGAATAAATGTTTTAAAATTAAATTGACGTTAAACTTGTGTTAATTGCATTTTTTTAATTTGTGTTCGACTTTTCAAAGAGTGGCTTCCAGTACAAATGATTTGAAAATTTATTTTAGCAATAAATTATGTATGACTCGTGTATCTCGGGAAGTAGGTAGATGACCTAAGGTGAGGGTGAGTTCCCACGGGGAAGAACCAAACAAAAAATAAAATTCCTTTTCGGTATGCTTCCTCTTTTGAAAACATGCAAAACGTAAAGCCCCTTGAACAATCTGTATATTAACAGCATTCCCTCCCCTCTCTCTTTCCAGGCGTTTCAAGTACATGGGCGACCTTCAAGAAGAACATAGGGGTCGTGTTTCTTCGGTGAGTGTGTGGTTAGGCCACCTCGGCCACCACTAGGAATCAAGGAAAGCCGTCTGTCTGTCTGTCTGTCCAGATAATCGCGTGTGATGACATCCAAGATGGGTCCTTTGAGGAGGGTCAAGCTGACGGACCTGAACGCCCACTTGGTGTGCGTTCTGTGCTCTGGTTACTTCGTGGATGCCACGACAATAATTGAGTGTCTCCATACCTTCTGCAAGACCTGCATCGTCAGGTACCTGCAGACGTCGTCGTTCTGTCCCATTTGTGATGTGCAGGTTAGTTACAGTGGAAGAAAGGCACCTTCCGTTTCTGTTAAATCATTTAAAACTGAAAACAAGGTGACTTATATTCACTGTATTTGTTTGTTAAACCTGTTTATTCATTTTAATTTTATTTAATCTACGTAGGTACACAAGACAAAGCCACTTTTGTCTTTAAGAGAGGATAGAACACTTCAGGATGTAGTGTTCAAGCTGGTGCCAGACTTGTTCCATTCAGAGATGAACCGGCGCTTACGATTCTACAAGGAACATCCAGAAGCAGGTTGGTAAATTAAGTTTAGTAACAATCTTTCAGGAATCCTGCCAGGCCTGATTGTAGAGATGAAAGGTCCTCAGTCCTTTTGGACAAAGTAACTGCATAGCTTAAACGTATTTCACTGTTGGTTATTTTCGTATCTTTTTGGGGAGAAATCACTATTTTACTCAGTTGAAAGGTTAGCTAATCCAGTTAATTGTGGCTATTCTCAACACTATACAAGTAACTAATTTTGAGCGTCTTTTTTCCAACTCAGCAGTTGCATTTTTTCTTCCTTCATTGGAAGAAACAGAGTTAGAATAATTGGATATCTATTTTTTTCTTTTTACTTGCAGTATGCAATGTTTAGCTTATTAGGAGAGAAATTTAGTCACTCAAATCCTGCTCTTTCGATTCTTTAGGTGGGGATAAAACTGAGCAGTCTCTGAGAGAGAGGCGTCACTTCTTCCATGTTGATGATCAGATATCCCTTTCACTCGAGTATCTCCCTTCTGCCCCGACAAATACGTCTTATTCTCATCTTCATGGCCTGAAACCACTGAAGATAAGCAATGGTCAGCAAGAGAAGGCGAAAGTCTCAGAGGATGACAAAGAGGTACCAGGAGTGAAGAAAGACGAGGGGAAGAAGGAAGAAGAGAAAGAAGAGGAAAAAATGCCAGCGAAGGTGATTTTTTTAAAAGTCGTGACTTCTTGTTGGTTTGTTTATAAATGATTGTGTTTCATCATGTTGCACGAGGGCAGGACATGTAATTAATGTCAGATATCTTTTTTGTAGGTGATTCACAAGCGCTACTTGAAGTGTCCAGCAGCTGTGCAAATATCGCATCTAGAAAAGTTCATTAGACTGAAGTATAGTCTGACTTCACAAACACACAAGGTACGTAGTTTTTTTGAAATGCAATTTTCATCCTAATGCAAGTAATTTTATATTGCTCTATAGATCACAAAAATCACCTTGCACATGAAATTTTTTTTTCTCCTTCAGGTTGATATCATGCATGGCGGCGATTGCTTAGTAGGTGAGCTCACACTTTTGGATGTGGTATATATGTACAAGTGGACGGAAGATGCTCCTCTTCGGTTAATGTATACTGTCTCGACTGTCCCGCAGACACGGAAGAGGGCAAGGCCAAATGGTTTACGCACTAACGCAGCCACAGACCCAGAAGCTCCAGCTCCAAAAATCCAAAAGACCTCACATCCCTCTCTGTTACAACAGCAACCTGCTCATCAAC
Organism: Macrobrachium rosenbergii; assembly: GCF_040412425.1. Classification (NCBI taxonomy): domain Eukaryota; kingdom Metazoa; phylum Arthropoda; class Malacostraca; order Decapoda; family Palaemonidae; genus Macrobrachium; species Macrobrachium rosenbergii. The sequence continues at coordinate 33,389,094 of NC_089763.1, read as the reverse complement.
TTACTCATTCTGAGGTTCATCCAGTCCCTGGAAGAGATCAAGATACAGTGGAATCTAGCAAGATTGGAGTACCTGAGGAAGCTGATTGCTCTGTAGATGAAAAGATTGTTGCTTCTGAAACGAATCAGGTAACAAGTGCTGCAACTGCTACCACAACTACTAATGCAGCATGTACTTCAACTATTGGCATAGTTTCTTCTCATATGGCCATAAATATCCCTAGTCTGCCAAGCACCATACTTAACAGTGGTATTGCTCGGTTACCAACCCCTCTTCAAAGTATTAGACGACCAGCCTATACAAAAACAACACCAGCTAATGCAACCCCACGTTTGGCTGTTCCAACAAAGGCTTACACATCAACAGAAAACATATCAACAGTTACGGCTGTTGAGGGAGTTGCTGTTACTGTCCAGATGACAACCCCAGTTGTTACTCTCACATCCACTGCTGTAGTCACTTTTACAAGCAATACTACTACTACCACCAATACAGTTAGCACTAAGTTTGTTCCTGTTGCTCCTCTTCCTGTAACAGGTGTATCAAAGCCCACAATAAATGGTCTTGCTGATTCTACCATCAGCCAGCCAATAATGCAGCCAATAATTCCTACTAAACCTCGCTTGGGACGTCCTCCAAATGCATCAAGAATAGCAGCAATGAAGACGAGTGGTCCAAGGACTGGGGATATCAGAGCTATCAGACCAGTTGCGCCCAGTAAGGTTGTTAACAAGGCTCAAGGGTCAGTAAGCAGAACAACCCCAGTTGTGACAGCCAGCTTGAATGTTCAGAGTAGATTAAGTAACATCAGTGGTTCAAAAGTTGGAAATCCTAAAGTAGCAATAAAGAGATTAAGTGATGTGCCAAAGGTTGTTGAAACAAGTGAAAACCCAAGTAAGAAATTGGCAGTATCTACAAGTAATTTGAGTGCTGCAAACTTACAGACACCAAGCTCAAGCATGTCAATGCCTCAGCAATCTACCAGTGTTACAGTAATGTCACAACCAAATCCAACAACTACTGTCACTACAGCTACAATTCAAGTTTCTAATGCTCCAACAATTAAGCAATCTCAGCCATTAAGCACAGAAGCAAAAACAGTTACTGAAGAAAGTCAGAAACCTGGAGTACCCAATACTCAACAGTCTGGTCCTCCAGTTTCTCAATCTTCTGTTGTTTCCAAGGCTCAGAAAACACCAACAGTTCAAAATCCACGTCCCCAAGGAAATCAGGTTTCAAAACCTCAACAAACCCCAGTTATGTCAGCTGTTCAGCCTACTACAAAAAATAACTCACCAGCTGTGGGGTCTCGTTCTGAGCATGGTGCTGGGGGTGGTAATAACAACAAAGTACCTGGAAATTTGGTCAAAAGTCCAGTTCCCAGCCAGTCAACTGTGAGGACATCTTTGTCAAATCAAGTAACAGTCTCTTCGCCATCGGTATCAGTTCCACTCTCACAGCTCTCTCAGCTGAGCACACCTACTTCAGTTACTACCACACCTCTTTCGTCACAGCCCAAGACGAACCAAGCATCTCGAATATTAGCAACTCCATCCCCTGTAAGAGCACCCAATCCTACATCTGTGACACTAAAAACTCCTGCAACCCCAGCATCTCAACGAAGTCCAGCTACAACACCCAGTAGAATGCCTTTTGGACAAACCCAGCGGTCACAGACAAGTCCATCTCCCAACAGTACCACTTCTAGCCCAGCACTTCACAGGGCTCTCTCAAATAATTCATGCCGGCCACCTCCTTCTCCTGCACCTCACAGGGTATCAGCTAGCCCAGCACCACACCGGGCACCTCAAAGGCCATCTTCCAGTCCAGCTCCACACCGAGCTCCACCAAGCCCAGCTCCACATCGTGCACCACCAAGCCCAGCTCCACACCGAGCTCCACCAAGCCCAGCTCCACACCGAGCTCCACCAAGCCCAGCCCCACATCGGGCTCCACCAAGCCCAGCTCCACATCGGGTGTCACCAAGCCCAGCTCCACATAGGGCACCACCGAGCCCAGCTCCACATAGGGCTCCACCAAGCCCAGCTCCCCATCGGGCACCCCAAAGTCCTGCCCCTCACAAAGCTGCTCAAAGTCCAGCTCCTCATAGGGCACCCCCTAGCCCAGCTTCCCAAGCACCACCAAGCCCAGCTTCTCAAACGCCACCAAGTCCAGCTGCTCAAGCACCACCAAGCCCTTCATTCCAGCCACCTCCAAGTCCTGCAACATCACAAGCAGCTTCTCAAACGCCACCAAGTCCAGCTGCTCAAGCACCACCAAGCCCTTCATTCCAGCCACCTCCAAGTCCTGCAACATCACAAGCACCTGCTAGTCCAGCCCCTCCTACTCCTCAGAGTTCTGCATCCCAGCCTGGGCAATCCAAATCTAGTCTTGTATATTCTAAAGCTAATAGCCAAGGAAATTTACAAATCACTTCCAAGCAGTCAGCTGTGCCAACTACAGCAGAAGGAAAGATGGTTACAGTATCAAGCACAACTTCTAAGGAAATGCCATCTGTGAGCACCAATGGATCCATAGCAGCTAGAGCAGCTGGAAGTAACACTGGGGCCAAAGTTGTTAGTTGTGTTAAGCCTGGTGTAGTAAACAAAGCAGTCAATACAAATACAGTTAATAGTTGTGAAACTAAATTGACAAACAGTTCTGATGCCAAAGTTGCCAGTAGTGATGCCAAAGTAACAATGAAATTATCTCCAAATTCTAAAGCGACTCCAAAGTCTCCAGGGCGCAAGAAAGGAAATGGCGGTAGTTCAACTATATTAAGCATTGCACAGAATTTGGCAAATCGTCAGCTTCATCAGCAAAGAACAGTTAATACTACAGCTCTTACAAATACTGTTACTACCAATACAAATTCAACACCCCAGGTTAGTGTTCAGCAGCCATATTCATCAACACAAAATGCTATTGTGTATCCAAGTGGTGGACTAGTTGCACCAGCATTAGCTGCATATATGGCAAGTGCTTATGGTGGAGATGTAGCCATGAGAAATCTCATAACACTGAGTCAGACTGCAGCATGTTTGCGTGAATTTAACTTGGCTATGGTTCAGGCTGCAGAAACTCAAGCCAAGACCAATGATCCCGCCCCCATTGATCTTTCACCAACTTCCAAAGCTGCCCCACAGACACCACTAACCAATGGCCGCAGCAACACTATTTCTACCACTTCACCACTATCAGCCAGTGGTAGCAAGTTGACAAAATCTGCACCAACAAAAGTCACCACCATTGATGATAATAGTGCTCCAACAATATCTCCTCCAACACCTGAAGTTACCATTACCAAACTACCAAATACACCAGCTACTTCAGCATCAAGTAATCCCACTGTCCCATCATCAGGTAAAAATGTGCCTGGTTTGGTGAAGATTGCATCTTCTAGTACCAACACCGTATCTATTACAAAACGCCCTATATCTGCAAACCGTATTGCTGTGGCCAAGTCGCCAGCAAACGCATCAGTTCGCCAAATTCCAAATCCATCTCTCTTGAGGCACCAGTCTGAGGTGCGAAATAACAACAACGTGAACAAGACGACCGTAACAACTGCTACGACTGCCAGTACGAAGGGCAACACTGTTACTATGAAGACTCAAAATTCTCCAAAGCTGAACAACAGTGGTCGCTCGATGGGAAACTCGCCCCTGAAAGACACGGGACCTCTGCCTGAAACTTCATCCATTCTGAAAATTGAGAATCTGACACGCTCTCTCGCTCCAGCAGCTGCTGCTGCCGCCGCGGCTACTTCCCCCTCGTTCCGTTTCTTTGACAACAGATAGGGAAGGGCCGTTATAGAGGTGGTGGTGCTGGAGGAAGAAGAGTGATAAAAAGTGATATAATAAGGTTTTGTCAAACCTTTGGCAAGAGTTAAAATAATATAATTATATATAATTTGGCCTGTAACTCTCAAGTGAATCTTCCTATTTTCTATCAGTTTTTTTTTTTTACCACGTCCAAGTGCCTTTATGGTGAACTGCTGTGGTAACGAAAGATTTTGTGTGTTTTTTTGTGGGAAGCTGTCTTTTTGATGCAAAAGCATTTTCATCTCTGTGATGAATTGTCACAGACTTTGAGAGAAAGACTTAGACTGAAAGACAGAGCTCAGACACGCTTACCCATCATTACATATCGCATGACTGTGAATGAACTGCATATCCACGAGTGATAAATTAACGGTATGCAAAGTCTCACATATCTATGCATATAGGCAAAGCTTCCAGTTGTGACCTTAAACGAAGAATACACTGTAAACATTTCTGTGGAGCGACTTGGCAGTAATTGGTAAACTTACTACGACTATATTTACTGTGATAATGACGTATGGATGTAGTGCTTTTGTTTTTTGCGCTACTGTACTGTGTAAGTTCTGTTTGTGGCTAATTGCCCTTCCTCTCTTCCCACAATATTTTGTCTGATGAGTGCACAATTTTTTGTACTATCTTGCAATGGTGTAGCGTTTCCAGAACTTGAGCTGTATATACAGAAAATATATTGTACATATTTGGGATTGCATAGACGATTTTCAATTATGTAGATTCTTTTAAAAATAAAACAAATTATCGGAACACTGTCTTTTTTTTCTTTCTTTTTTTAGCCTGCGTTTATAGGATGTGTCGAGATTTAAATCTGGATATTTCTGTAATTAAAAATGTGATTAAAATGATGTGATCTGGAAATCCATTAACATACAGTTCAGGGTTGGTTGAGATGCTTTTAATGAGGGCTAAAATTATGTGATCTGAAAATCCATTAATATAGGTTAGGGTGGGATGAGATGCTTTATACAGTTGGAAAGGCCAAAAACTTTTCAGTAAAATTCATGATGAGTACAGTGCCGAACACTTACGGTTACATGTACTAAAAAATTTTTTTTAAAAATCGCATGGAATAAAAAAAAAAAAAAATCGATAGCCACATTAAAAATGTGTGTGAAATACCATCAAAGAACAGATAAAATATACATAATGGCAGGGTGTGAATGAATCGCAAAATGCATCGACTTCACACCACACAGGTTAAAATTAACATCGACTTACATTCAAAAGGTCACTAATGTGAAAAAAGGGGTTCAAAGGATTAAAAAGTCAAAACGAGAATAAAAAAAAAAATTCTTCCTAAATTAAAATGCCCAGATGTGGAAAAATGAGGGAAAAATGATTGAATTGAAGGGAACGCAATAATAAAAAAAAAATATTACGTGCAAGATTATTCGTCAACAAAAATAATACAAACATTGGAAAAATAATGCATGTGAACACCGTTCACATCATCTTCCATCTTACTTTCCACCCTCTCTTAACATGGTTCTACATTAATTGCAACGCTGTATGGCTGCATAGATCATAGCGCTTGGCCTTTGACATAAGGCCTAAATTGTATATTCCAATTACATGTTAACAGTAAATAAAAAATAAATAAATAATTACATCCAAAACTGACAAAAAGGGACCACTATAAAGACCAAGCAGTGAAGATGAACAAAGAAAGCAATGGCACTTGCAAGCAGGTCTGCATCGAAATAAAACCGAAGGCCATAAGGATGAACTACGAACTTTTCCGTGAAAGCAATCAAATTCATGCAATGGTAAAGCCAAGCTAACATTGCAATTAAAAGATGACCTTAATGTTAAGCTAGCATTCTCCAGCCATGGTTTATTTTACGTAAGAATAAAGCATTTTTATGAACGAATCCTGCGAACTTGTTACATAAGGCATTAACTTCACCGCTGTAAACAGGGACAGCCAAATTAACAAATATATATATCTTTCCATACACAACTTAACAGTTAATAGCACGTTAAACGAAGAAGAAGAAGATTCTTGAGCAATAAGAAACTAGTAAAAAAGGCGCCGCAGTTTCTTCGTCGCAATCGAGTTTTCTGTACAACGTACAATCAAAGCCAACGAAAATAGAACTATCTTTCGGTGGTCTCGGTATAATGCTGTATGAGCCGCGGACCGTGAAACTTAAACCACAGCCCGGTGGTGGACTGGCCTATATCGTTGCCAGACGCACAATTATGGCTAACTTTAGGTATTTAAAACTACTGATGCTAGAGGGCTGCAGTTTAGAATGTTTGATGATTGGAGGGTGGATGATCAGCATAACAATTTGCAGCCCTCTAGCTTCAGTAGTTTTTAAGATCTGAGGGCGGACAGAAAAAGTGCGGACGGACAGACAAAGCCGGCACAACAGTTTTCTTTTCAGAAAACTAAAAGCAAGTCTGATTTCAAAGCTACAGTCGAACAAACTGGCAAGATGCAGTCAATCAAGATATTCCAGTCAACCATGTGTTCGTTTTGTACAGTCAATACACGGATTCGAGTTTATCCCAAGACGAGTAATGTATAATACTACACGAGGGACCAAGAAGTAGGTAAATCGACCATGCCATGCGTCTCCCACTTCGTTAACCAGACAGTTTCTTTCGAACAAATCTCCCAGGTAGGAAAACTTCGACCAATTTCAAGAACACAACAAATAGCTTCATTATTTGGCCTAGGCAAAATCCCACTTAAACTGCACTGTTGGGAAACTGTGGCATTCAAGGTACCCTGTTATGCGCAGAGTCATGATTCTTATGGTAATAATAATAATAATAATAATAATAATAATAATAATAATAATAATACCCCGACATAAGAATAATTTCAGAATGGAGACACAACGGAGAGGCTTACGTTATTAACAGTCAGATAGCAAAGGGCATAGCACTAATGACAGCAGCCCGTGAAAAGGGAAATTATAATGATATATTAAAGGTGGTGGTAATAGCAAATTGAAGGAACAACACCGCAGAAAGCATAAAATGACATTAAATAATAATAATAATTCATTGAGGTAAGTTGCCACATACAAATGCAAAATGCAATTATGATGGAAACACCAAAAATATAAAAAAAAAAAAAACTGTACAGCAACAACAATAACAATTACAAAAATGCCAAGAAATTAACACTAACAACAATACCACGAACCTATCCCATATTCCCAAGCTCTATTACTCCTTTAACTGTTTGCGCCTGAACGCGCGCTCGCGCGCCGGTAAGAAATCAGCCAATGTCTCTCGACCTTGAACGAATGAAAAATACGGAAGTAGGGTGATAAAAATGAATCAAAAGTCGATAATACACTAAACATAAAAGATTGCCTTGGTACAGACATCCTTGTAAATCTGTTGTCTTAAGAGAAGACAGTTGTTAATGGTGAAAACACGAGAAAACGCAGAACAGAAAATGATATTGTTGACTGTAATACCATGATCTGACCCGGGATTTTTGACCCAGTTATTTTGGCATGACTCGTGCGCATATGATTATTGATATATCCAATGACTGTTACTAATAATAATAATAATAATAATAATAATAATAATAATAATAATAATTATAATAATAATAATTGTTCTAAAGGGCCCTCAATAATATAATTGTTAAAGGCCCGTGTAAAATTTATATAAAAGCTTTCGAACCCCTCTCGTGATAGCGAGTTTTTCTCCCCCCACCCAACAACAACAACAACAATAATAATAATAATAATAATAATAATAATAATAATAATAATAATAATAGGCTAATGTTCTGGACAGGAATAAAACTAGGTTATAACCATTTTATGGACAAATTAAAACCTGAAATAAATACATTAAAACCCTATGCAGGGATGTTCTAACCGAAAAGGTGAAACCTAATTCTGATTACAATAGAATGCCTATAGCAAAGCTTTTAGTTAAAGTCGGAAAACCTCGGCCGAAAAAAAAAAAATAGATACAAAAATTTGAAATATACCGACTATTTTCACAGACAAAAAAAAATGAAAATACGTGAAATAAAAAAAAAATTCAATCCGAAAAAATACAGAGAAAATGGAACATAACTGAAAGACGGAAAAAATCATCGTAAAAAATTTCTTTCACAAAATACAGCAGTATCGACGAATGAAACAGAACCAGGCAAGCGATAAATTATTACTAGGAAAAACCTTTGAGACGTGAGATATATCAGGAAGCCGGCAAATTATCAGAAAAGGTCTGCTTCAGAAAAAAAATTTAATAGATGGACTTTGCAAACAACGATAAAAATTTCAGACCAAGCTATTTGACCGAAAAATCTTGGCAGAGGTTAAATTTCATACTTTAACTTCTGTTGGGTCATACATCGACCTCTGCTGAGTCATACTTGACCTCTGTTGGGTCACTCTTTAACCTCTGTTGGGTCACACTTCAACTTCTGTTAAGTCACTCTTGACCTCTGTTGGGTCACACTTCAACCCCTACTGGGTCATACTTCGACCTCTGATGAGTCATACTTGACCTCTGTTGGGTCATACTTCTAACCCTGTTGGGCCGTACTTCGATCTCTGCTAAGCCATACTTGACCTCTGTTGGGTCATACTTCAACCCCTGTTGGGTCATACTTCGACCTCCGCTGAGTCATAGTTGACCTCTGTCGGGTCATGAAACCGCAGTAGGGCAGCTCGGATAAGGCATAATCTGCATCGCATGTTCTTGTAAGTTCAACTTCCTTTTTGTTCATTACAACCTTTCTAACAAAAATGCTCAAACAAGCTGTATAATTTCTAATCCACTATGTTTGCACACGTATATATTTGAAATACTTTCTACACACAAGTTCTTTACTAACCTTGCCAGAAGAATAAATATAAAGTGTACGGCCAACAAATTGGTGTAAAGAAAAAAATCCAAATAAGACATCACAAGGAAGATTTAGAGTAAGTGACAAGTGACTTGCCCCTCCATTCAAATGGTTTCTGAAAAGCGCAATGTTCAGTTATTAACTTCCCCCTCTGAAAACGGAAACCTTAGGAAGGCACTATTGCAAAACCATAATTATTTACCAGCTAAGAAATAAAGGAGAAAATGTGGAACTTAGGTAAGTACGTAAGTATGTAAGCGTGGATGCACATTATATAAATATTTTGTATACAAACATCATATATATATATATATATATATATATATATATATATATATATATATATATATATATATATATATTATTTATATTTCGAACAGGCAAAATTAAAAAATTATATAGCCAATATATATATATATATATATATATATATATATATATATATATTGATAAACAAACGATAACAAAATTTCACAGCAATCTTAACGATCTTGAAAGAGGCGAATAAATAAAATAACCAATTTCACGAACAAACAAAAGTAAATCATTTAAATGATTAAAGAAATATAGAGATTAAAAACATAAATTAAATCACCGCAAGCTAAAATAAAAAATTCTATCAAGGCTTAAAAAAAATTATCCTCACAAAAACGACCTGTCAAAAAAATCTTGAAAATTCACCCTTTCCACATAACTCACAGCGTCCACTTTCAACTTCTAAAAGCCTTGTAAGCACCTACGTACTTCCAAGTCCACAGTATCGTGACTCTTCCATCAGCGAAATGAGAACTTCCAGCTTAATTAATTACCCTAATAAGATGGCCTTCAAGTAATTAGGCTTATTATGCTTCTCCTGGCAGCTGGGTATGTAATTATGCTGGACGGGGCCGGTAATTATCACCGAGTAATAGCTAACACAAGTGTTGTACATTATTATTATTATTATTATTATTATCTAAGACTACATTATTATTATCATTGTTATTACCTTCAAGACTACAATATTATAATTATTATTATTATTATTACTATTATTATTATTATTATTATTATTATTATTATTATTATTATTATTATTATTCCACTCGATACTAAATTATTATTATTATTATTATTATTATTATTATTATTATTATTATTATTATTATCATCATCTACTAGTCTACAATATAATTATCATTGTTATTACCTTCACGACTGCAATATTACTATTATTCTTATTCCACTCAATATTAAATTATTATTATTATTATTATTATTATTCCTTCCGAGGCTCAGTTATTATTATTATTATTATTATTATTATTATTATTATTATTATTATTATTATTATTATTATTATTATTATTATTATTATTATTATCGTTTTTGTTTACTATTGGCATTCCTGCTCACCTCTAACTGTTTACCTAAGACAACTAAGGTGCCTGCACAACAGAATGACTCTCGCCCATCTAGTATTTTAATTCAACTCCTCTCAGAACCGCAATAAAAGTTACTAACAAACAAACTCATCCCAGAACTGCAATAAAAGTTACGAACAAACCAATTTTCAGCCCCTCTTCAGGACACCTCGCGTACCGGATGTCGAAAGCGAAAAAGGTTAACCAAAAGATCAAATCTGTATTTCTCGTGTTCATTATGAAGACACTGAAGATAATGAATTTGTTGATAATTATTATCAAATACATTATAATTACCTATTAACGCGAATAGTCTTGTACAAGGAAGAGAAAGCCTGTAAATTTGATAAGCACGATACCACAGAGCAGATCGCTTATCTGTACGAAGCAAAAGATAATATAATAATAATAATAATAATAATAATAATAATAACAATAATAATAATAATAATAATAAATGCTTTACATTATTATCATTATTAATATTATACTATTATTATTTATTATAATTAAATATTTAATTAATCATTATTCTTAATATTTAATCATTATCATCAATTCATATTACTATTATTAAAGATACAAAAACGAACTGGTTGTGGTAGCAGCAAAAGCAGCAGCAGTAGTAGTAGTAGTAGTAGTAGTAGTAGTAGTAGTAGTAGTAGTAATAATCCCCTCTTCACCGGCTCTCCCCATCACATACACACACCTCTCTTCAGTTCCGGCAAGCGGGCGAAACAGCCCCCTTCCCCCCACACACACACATACAGCAAGGCCCCCAGCCCCCCAACACTTCTGCAGCAACAGGTGCTACGAAAGACCGAATCAATACGATCCCCCCACCCCTCCACCTGCAAGCCCCCACGCTACGCCAATCACGATTCCTGGTGGCTTCGCGAACGTCTATATAGCGGCAGTCACAACTTTCTGTCCGGCCGTGTAAATAAATCTTTCGGCGTAAGTGTCGTGCAAGTAACAATTTCCTCTTTTCTATTTTTATATTTCCGTCGGGTGGACGAAATTTCCCCTTAGACTGCTGTATCGTACAGGTGCTAAATTGGTTTAACATCAAGTTCTTCTGTCTCTCCACCTTCAAGAAGGGAACTCGTTTTCTTGAGAGAGAGAGAGAGAGAGAGAGAGAGAGAGAGAGAGAGAGAGAGAGAGAGAGAGAGAGAGAGAGAGAGAGTCAGTCTAGATTGCTGTATCTATCTACAGGTCATTTTGCTTTATAAATTATTTTTTCCATACAGATAAAGTGATTTAATCAGTAGGATAAATGAAATCCTCTCGATTGTTTTTTAAGTATGAACCCACGACCTATTAGAGTAAAGTGTTTGTTTACTTTATACACCCTTTCAGAGTAATGTTTGTTTATACGTACATGCATACGTGTATGTATGTATATGTATGTATATATGTATATATATATATATATATATACATATATATATATATATATATATATATATATATATATATATATATATATACATACATACATACATACATACTGTTTATACATATATCATATAATCTCCTGCCTGAGTTCAATTCAGCGGATGGAAAGTAATCAAAAAGATAGCTGTAACACTTGTTATGAGTAATGCATTTATTCTGTCTCTTTATCTCATCTCAGAGAAACAGTGAAAGGATGCATTACACCACTGAAGGACTAAAAGTGAAATGACGTAAGTATACCATTTAATCGTTTTGTGTCTGACTGTCAAAGAAACGTTATGAAACTTGGGAACACCAAGTTTCATCACCCATTCCAAAATAATTTGAACTGAACTGAATATAGAATTTAGGCCAAAGGCCAAGCACTGGGACATATGAGGTCATTCAGCGCTGAAACGGAAATTGATAGTAAAAGGTTTGAAAGGTTCAACAGGACGAAAACCTCACAGATGCACTGTGAATCAACTGTTAGGAGAGGGTGGAGAGTAAGATGGAAGAAAGAGAATATGAAAGGAGGTACAGCAAAAGGAACGAAAAGGGTTGCAGCTAGGGGCCGAAGGCAAGCTGCAATGAACCTAAAGTAATGCCTACACTGCACCGCGTGGGGTGCACTGAAGGCGCTACCCCCCTACGGGGACAAAATAATTTGGGAACAGAAATTCCATAATCCTGGGAAACTGGTACAATTGTGCAATCTTGGTCAATGAGATCTGATAAGCTATATCTAGGAAGGGTGAATGATGAATGAACGTTGATAAAGCCTACTATATACAACGCAATGTGTCTCCGTATGCGGAAAGTGATGAAAAGGTCTGAAAATGACTGCAAAAGATTGCAGGAAATGAAGCAATAAATGCAGTTTCAGATAATGAAATAGATTTAAATTGATTCGTATTACTGTTTAGAGTGGTAATTTGGGCTGATTGTCAACGGGGAATAAAAGAATTCTCGCGTATAGACGTGACGTCGTCCAGCCCGAGTTTTTGACACAAAAGGATGAATGTATCTTGATCTGAGATTCAGGACGGTACGCAACGTCTTAAGTCATGATATATAATTATTGCCTGTATTGTATACGTTTGATATACGAGTACACGTCGCCTCTTTATAAAGCAATTTTATTGACTAACTAGATGGGCCGTATTTGATTTAGTCATTCAAAGAGAGAGAGAGAGAGAGAGAGAGAGAGAGAGAGAGAGAGAGAGAGAGAGTCTTTAACTCTATGAGCAAACTGGTCACAAGTTCATGTTCAGGTGAAAAAATACTAAATAAGCTGACCTTTGGCTCAACAAAGTTCAAGAACATGAGCTTAGCTGATCTTTAGGTACTCGAACAGAGAGTACCTGAGGATTTTCATGGACACCCAGACTCTTCAAGAGAGCCAATTAGAAGTGGAGGATGAAGATTCTTGTGAATATATTGTTTTTTCCTCATGTAATTTTCAGGCTATCTTAATTGATGATGGTTGGTTGGTTTATAGCCGAACTTTGTACCAGCACAAGCCTTTGCCCTAAAAGGTAGGTGTGGCTAGATGTTGCAGAGGACAAGAGGCTTTACGTGGACCTCAGGATTCAAACCAACCAACCGAGTTAACTCTGTTCTCTGTACCACCATGCAGGGGTCATTGCTCTAAGTTGGTAAGGTGTTGAAGAGGAAAAGAGGCTTGATGTGGACTTCTGAATTCGAACCATCCAACAGAGTTAACTCTGTTCTTTGTACCAACACAGGCCCTCGCCCTGAGAATGCAAGGTGTTGTAAGGGACAAGTGGTTTGGTGTGGACCCCTGGGTTCAAACCTACCAGCCGAGTTACCACCACGGGGCCTTGCCATAAGAATGCAAAGTGTTGTAAGGGACAAGACAGTGATGCGGACCTCTGGATTCAGATCATCCAACCGAGATAATTCTATTTATACGGTCTTTTATAGTATTTAAACTCACGGCTAATTATTTTTGACAACTAAACACAGCAGGGTCATCTGGTAACCAAACAGTCACGCCACGGACCTTCAGCAGCAGATCACAAACCACGGGTGACTGAAACCCATTCGATCAAAGCGAGGGGGAATTAATTTCAGGCGATGACAGTGAGGGGCCACTAATCTTCGCTTTATCAAAATGTAATTTGAGCCAAGGGTAACTAATCTTCAGATGATCAATTTGGGTTAATGGAACATGAGACTGACGTTTCATGAGATCAAACCGAGAGAGTCTCTGTCTTCGAGTGCGCGATGCTTTTATCCTCTCTCTCTCTCTCTCTCTGTGAATCTTTTTAAAGACATGAAAGAAATATCCCTAATGGCACAGATACACGGTAAAGCTTCCTCTCTTTCTCACTCACTCTGCTGGCTCTCAGGTCTCATTGTGACCCTGTTGCCAATCGCAACAGACCTCTCTACACTGTTTTATGTGCATAATTATATTAAGTTTGCTGACCTGACATCAGATATTTATTTCCTTTATCACGCTTTCTCACATTTAGGAATTCTACTTAGTGGAAGTATACTTTGCAAGCTGATGGATTTTTATCATCTGCTTTTAGTTTTCTGTTAAAGAAAACTGACGAGATGGCTACTTGTCTGTCCGTCCGCACTTTTTCTGTCTGCCCTCAGATCTTAAAAACTACTGAGGCTAGAGGGCTGCAAATTGGTATGTTGATCATACACTCTCCAATCATCAAACATACCATATTGCAACCCTCTAGCCTCAGTAGATTTTATTTTATTTAAGGTTAAACTTAGCCATGGATCGTGCGTCTGGCAGCATTTTCCGGCGGCGTGCAACGCACCCTCACTGTACCGTATCTGGGGAGCAACTGACTAAGCGTTACTGGGCGTAGCTGATAGTTTTATACAGCATTATACATTGTACAAAAAACTCGATTGCGCCGAAGAAACTTCTGCGCGGTTTTACTTTTTAAAGCTGGCGATGATGATTATTACTTAAGCTACTGTTCTGCTTCAGACTGGCTAATATATTGTTATATTATAAAGCCAATACAACATCTCTGCAATTTTATTCCAATACTGTAATATCGTGAATGTTGACAAATGCCATCCTAGCAGTGTACGATTTTGCTAACTAACGAGCAAAAAAAAAAAAAAAAAAAAAAAAAATCGTCAACTTTGCAGTGACTTTCTCTATTCAGTCATGCAGTGTTACCTTGTATGGATAATAATAATAATAATAATAATAATAATAATAATAATAATAATAATAATAATAATAATAATAATATGTCATCTCAATCCCGTACCAACGCGGATTTTCCATCTTTGTTGCAAGTAAGAGGTGATATTTTCATAGACTCTTGATTGAAGGGACCGGAAAGTATATCTTCAACTTCATGTTGTAAATACCCTGCCATGTTGTAAATTACAAGGCTAAACATTCCCACAGAAATACTGGAATTCATGAGCTCAAGAGTCAACCGCGTTAATCATTACTAAATTCCATTCAATTCTATGCTGCTGGTCTCTTTTCTTCTACCTGTTTCTATAATATTTGACCTGTCAAGTTACTTGTCATCTAAGAAGGGAAGCTGACTAAATATTGATCTGGTTTGTACTACCTGGCGTCACGTATAAAACTACAAACTGGATTAGTAATGGTATATTCCTCGGCTTTCCTGTCATGAGCTGGACATGAATCCCTAATTTTTGCTCAAAATAAATCCCTACTTTTCACTAAAAATAAATTCCTCGTTATTAATAAACATAATCCCAATTTTCACTAAAAATCAATCCCTAATTTTTACTACATATAATTCCATAATTTTTACTAATAATAAATCCCTAATTTTTACTACATATAAATCCCTAATTTTCACTAAAAATAAATCCCTAATTTTTACTAAACGTAATCCATAATTTTTACTCAAAATAAATCCCTAATTTTTACTACATACTGTATAACTCCCTAATTTTCACTAAGAACAAATCCCTAATTTCTACTAAATATAACACCCTAATTTTCACTGAAAACAAATCCCCCATTTTCACTGAAAATAAATCCTTCATTGTCACTAAAAACAAATCCCTCATTTTTACTGACAATAAATCCTTCATTGCCACTGAAAACAAATCCCTCATTTTCACTGAAAACAAATCCTTCATTTTTAATAAAAACAAATCCTTCATTTTCACTGAAAATAAATCCTTCATTTTCACTAAAAAAAAAAAATCTCCCATTCCTACCAAAAATAAATCCCACAATTTCACTAAAAATAAAATCCCTCATTTTTGGAGGCAGACTTAATAAGGCTCATAAGCTTTTTCGTTTAACGGGCGTAATTCAATTTTACCTCGAATTAATACAAAATTCGGTAAAATGGGTGACGACATATTAATGGAAAAAACTTAATCTAATTTCCGCTCTCATTATTCCCTTAATTATCGCCGTAAATTGACGCAAGAGAACTATTGGTTGTTTCAGCTGGTAATTACCATGAATAAGTCTTTTCATCAATTGATGTTTTGTCTCCTAAGTAAGTCATAAAATTGAAATTATAAAGCAGTGTAATATTAATTGAATTAGACGCCAAATCATAGGAAATAAGACATATTAGATAATTAACATGGTAAACAAGATTACAGAATATATATATATATATATATATATATATATATATATATATATATATATATATATATATATATATATATATATATATATATATGTGTATATAACAATATTATATTACATATATATATATATATATATATATATATATATCTACTAGGCTACGTTTTACCAGATAAATAAATAATTGTGATAACCACAATGCCCTTTGAACTCCTCGATTTCTTCACACTTTTTGGATAGGACATTATTTCAAAGCCTGAGATCCAAAGGGAGAATGTGAAGAAATTCTGACGACGGTATAGGATTCGAACCCGCATCCTGAGTGTATATAATTATATATAAATAAAGTAAATGGCACGGAGGAAAAATGAAACAACGGAGTGGTTGCTAGGCCTTTCGACACGCGGTCCTTTATTAGACCTTGTGTCAACCAATCCGTTGTTTCATTTTACCGTCGTGGCATTTGCCTTCATTTATACATTCATCACGTTTCATATCTTCGTGAATCAGTAATACATATATATATTATATATATACATGTATGTATGTATATGTATATATGTATGTGTATATATATATATATATATATATATATATATATATATATATATATATATATATATATATATATATATATATATATATATCCCCTAACTCACGGCCAATCATTAAGACAACTTTCTTAGAAAGCAAACTAAACAGGAAGGAAATCAAAGTCGGATAAATACACAATCTGCAGAGCCTTAAAAGACCCCTGTGACAAAGGACCATAGGGATCAATACCGCGTGCCTTCTCCTCCGCCTCTTCCTTGGCCGCCTCGCCGGGACAGAAGCGTCCTTCGCACGCAAGCCATTAACATGAACCATAATTAACCTCAATAACGCTGCATAATCGGGTCACTTTAACCGACATTCATTCAATTACCCTACTTCGTCCACCAATGTAGTCCTTCTCTCTCTCTCTCTCTCTCTCTCTCTCTCTCTCTCTCTCTCTCTCTCTCTCTCTCTCTCTCTCTCTCTCTCTGTAAAACGGGATATCGTAGACTGTGATTACAGACACCTTTGCACGTATGATTTTACTGATTTCTGATACCCACTTTTTGGTAGTTTTATATACATATATACAAACATACATACACACATATATACTGTATATATATATATATATATATATATATATATATATATATATATATATATATATATATATATATATATATATATATATATATATATATATGTATATATATATATGTATGTATGTGTGTATATATATATATATATATATATATATATATATATATATATATATATATATAAAGTATGTGTTTATGTATGGCTGAGTGTGTGAATAAGCAGTGAGAGCATATCCAAGTATATGTAAACAAGTGAAATTATCTCTCTCTCTCTCTCTCTCTCTCTCTCTCTCTCTCTCTCTCTCTCTCTCTCTCTCTCTCTCAGGGTTATAGCACATACATAAAAATATATACAGCTGGTGTTGCAAGCAGGATTGCATATGAACACAAACTTTGCACTACTGCATTATTCTTAAGACCTTCCTTGGGGTTGTAATCACCATTCTTATAGTTATATGTTGTGTTAGCAGGTTCAATTCTGTATGCCAATTCAAGCAATCTGGATTGTCTTCATGCATAATTTAGTATCCTTCTCTCTCTCTCTGTTATATGTATTAAGTCTCAAGTCGGGATCACGAAGGTATATAACAAAATGGCGCCAAATCAAACTTGCATGACGAAGGTGAAAAGAATTTATATGAAAATATTTTTGTGTTCGTGTCTGGGAATAATAGAAATGGATTATAGTATATTCATTACAAAGGTACTTGAGGATACTCTTATTTTTTGTCTTATTTTTTTCAGGTGAAGACTTCCCTTGCATTTCATGGATAAAAAGCTTTTTAAGAAGTTCACCGACGACTAAATGTCAAAGATAAGTCCTAAAATGAGTTACTTAGCAGTAAATAAAAATTATATCCACGAAGTACAAAATTATACTCACTGATCGCTGCTAAAAAGTAAAAGATTCTAAAACTGATATAATGAGGAAATCATTCATAAAATAATCCGATACGTCTCCGTGACTACTCTAGTATCTACAAAAAAAATCACTCAATCAAAAAACTAAAAAAAACCTGGAATTACTCTGTTCGACCCCGTCTCTCCCACTAGACTGTCAAGATTCGGAATTCTCTACCTGACTCGGTTTTTTTCCCGACTGGTAAACCCTCCTATCCTGTAAGAGGCAGTCTATCTGTTACTTCCCGTCCTTACCGCATGCTGATAAAAGACGCTATTACCGAGACTATTACCAAACTACTGCTGTTACAAGGACTATCACTGGGCTATTACCACTACCAAGGTCAACAGAGGAAAAAGAAACATGGCTGCTACTACGAGCCGACTGAGACCACGTGGTCTCAAACTTGCAAGAACCTCCTTACAAGGGAGAAGAAATTACACTCTAATAATTCTCCTTCGAACCACGTGATCAGCAAGAAAAATAAAAAGGATAACATTAAAAAACAAGGAGAAGGAAATTCCAAAGGTAACGAGGCTATACAATACTTTTATGTAGTTTTTTCCCCTTCCTTTATATACGCTGCTCCACAAATTACAGATAATTACCGCGCACATCCTGCGCGACTTTGGGGAGTGATCACAGTTCGCCATATATTATACCTAGATATATACCTGAGCGATAAGGCGATTGTAGGCCACAATTTCGATTGCGTATTTGTACATAGTAGATGAAACAATTACATAAAATACAAAAATTTAAAGAGAAATATAATACCTCACAAGACGGAGGAAGTATTCGTATAAACTTTTTACTATACTGCGTAGTGTGTGTATTGCAGCGTTGCCAGACGTGCATGAGCAAAAAACTTAGCTGTATCTTATATAAATCGTTGAGAGAGAGAGAGAGAGAGAGAGAGAGAGAGAGAGAGAGAGAGAGAGAGAGAGAGAGAGAGAGAGAGAGAGAACTTCCATAGATACTCCTGCAACAAGAATTACGTATCTTTCTTGTCGCTCTGGCGGAAAAAAATTAGGCCAAAAATACCAAGTTGCCAGATGTACAACCACCGTACCTGGGCATTACCGGTGTTTTCGCATCCGGTAAAAACGTGGGTTGTTCCTCCTCCTCCTCCTCCTCCTCCTCGCCCTCCCCCTCCACCTCTTTCGTTATCACTGACCCTTCTCCTCTTCAATTATTTTCACCTACATCATTTATCCGCAGTTTCCTTCCACCTCCTTTTAAAACACCGATGATGATGATGCCTCGCCCCTAATTGTGTGTTGCAACGCTCTCTCTCTCTCTCTCTCTCTCTCTCTCTCTCTCTCTCTCTCTCTCTCTCTCTCTCTTCGTCTCTGTAGGTATCGATACAGTTGACTTTTTCAACTGACAAAACTTTTCCAGAGTCCGCGCGCAATGGTTATTGAAAACTCACGTCATGGCCGGAGTGTGATTGCGAAAAAATGACAGTAAATGAGTCACAGCAAGGCCCGAGAGACAGTATATATATACAGTACATATATATATATATATATATATATGTATATTATACACACACACACGCGCGTACTCACACACACACACAATATATATATATATATATATATATATATATATATATATATATATATATATATATAATTAATGATGCTAAATATATAAATATAAATTAAACTTAACACTATATTATATTTAACTTTAATGATGTTAAATATGCTGAAAAGAAATTAAACTTAACACTATTTATATTTAACTTTCGTAACTGACCGATTTAATGAAGTAATCTGGTCTCAAAGCCTCTAATGCTTCGATAGGTAGGCCACAATCTTTTATCCAATCCTATCTATTTTCGTTATCATCTTAAACAAAGGGATAAACATACCAGCCGGTCAATCTACTAATAAAAAAAAAAAAGTTTTCATCACTGACCACCGCTTGGATGGGTGACCGGCTATGAATGCCAGACGCAGTTTGTGAATAAGGTCGACAAGTCCCGCCCCACCTCCTAATGGCATTACCGAAGCCTATGACAAAATTTATGCGCCTCTGTTGACCTAAGCAGTGAATTAAGCATTTAGTTGTTAGACGACTGTTATGGGTCGCAGCTACTGTGGGCAAAAAAAAAAAAAAAAAGAGAAAACAAGATGTGAATATTAATTGGTCTGTCTAAATGCATGCAATCCCCAAGAAAGGCCTATAGACGAGGCCTATAGACCAGTGGGGTGAAACCATTCACAGGATTCCCCTCCCCTTTTCCCCAGCCTAATTATGAGGGGAACACATGTGTCCCTGGTTTGAAGTTACAGAGATATAATGAAATGGATAAATAGCTTATTTCTGTGTCGTTACGCATTGCTAGGTAAGTTAAAAATATCAAAATGTACAATTTCGATGAGAAAAATATAACATTAATAAAATTTTTCAAGTTACTTTTAATGCAGACTAAGCTTATTAGAAAGAAATCGAGTTTCATCATCCCATTGGTGGTCCTTCAACTTACTTTTAAGAGCCTGCTTACATTGGGAGGGTTTAATTCAACGTTGTGGTTGATCCGACAACATTAGGAGGGTCAAAAGAGTGTAACCTGGTGTGTGTGTTGTGTGTGTGTGTGAGAGAGAGAGAGAGAGAGAGAGAGAGAGAGAGAGAGAGAGAGAGAGAGAGAGAGAGAGAGAGGGGGCAAATTCTTTTGTGTGTGTGTGAGAGAGAGAGAGAGAGAGAGAGAGAGAGAGAGAGAGAGAGAGAGAGAGAGAGAGAGAGGGGGCAAATTCTTTTGTGTGTGTGTGTGTGTGTGAGAGAGAGAGAGAGAGAGCAAATTCTTATGAGAGAGAGAGAGAGAGAGAGAGCAAATCCTTACAAGCACAAAGATAAGCTATACATGAACATGAGGAATAACCTTACCTTGGAGAATACCGCAAAACAATACAACGAATGTACAACAGCATTTCCAGCGACAATAATTCTGCAACCTTATACAACAAGAGCTAAACCACACAAACAAAAAACGTCACTTTACACAGTCCCACCAATTTATATTCCCGACGACAGCGGGGACTGCGTTCTTCATTCCGTACCCAAGTGTATGATCATGCATCAAGAGAAAGCGCTTTCTTCCCAACAAGGCTGGAGTAAGCTTCGCCATATTTCATTGCATAATGCAAACTTCG
>NC_089763.1:33350277-33355277 GCF_040412425.1 Macrobrachium rosenbergii | reverse complement strand
CAATCTTGAAGTATTCCTAGTCACCATGCAGAATAATCCTAAGAAATTTCTGCTGTCAGAATCCTTAAGCATTCCTACTCACCATATTGAAGAATCATATAATATTCTGGCTGACCATAAATAAGAATCCTACAGTATTACTACTGACCATAGAGGTACCCTCAAGAATCCTGCGCATTCCTAAATAACACTTGCAGGAAAACTAAAGTATTCCTACTGTCGCAGAAAAGAACCCTGGAATACAAAGGGATTCTGCATATTCCTACATACCATACAGAAATCCTAGAGTATTCCCCCTGAACATATAGAACTGATTTACGTTTCCATACAGACGATAATTATATTGTGCCAAAGTATAGTCCTCCCCAGGACCCACCATGATAAAGTGGGTCCTAAGTCCTGTTGACCATCAAACGAGTCCTAGCGTATCCTTTACCACAAGGCAGGGGACGAATCGAGTTTCAGCGAGTCCAACGAGTACCCTTGATTCACGTTCACAATAACCCCTATATATTTTTTTTCTGAAAAAAAAAAGAAAAGGAAGATTGGGGGGTGTTTAGTAGAGACCGCGATTAACCCACGGGGCCGGGGACCAGGTAAAGACTATAAGGCTTTTGAGTCGTTAACAAAACGTAACGACCGTCAAACAGCGGAGAGAAAATAAAGAAAAAGGAGAAAATAAAGAAAAAAGGGGAAAATCAAGAAGAAAGAGAAAATAAAAAACAAAAATACGACGAAAAAAAACGACAAAAATAACAGAGCTTCCCTTCATCCCGTGCGAGTTCTAAAACCCGTGGTGGTGATCCACGCGTTGCTACGAGGATATTACACCAGGGTGCCAATAAGGGCGACGAGCCTATAAATCCAACGCAGTAAATTGCGCTTTGTAGCTCCAGGGCCAACATGCCTCTCTGGGCCAGACCACTTCTTGCCGTTACTGATATCTGGTGACCACAGGGAGTGAGATGCCACTTCGTGTATACATATGAGCGCGGCGGCTGACCACTGCAGAGAGAGAGAGAGAGAGAGAGAGAGAGAGAGAGAGAGAGAAGAGAGAAACTTGATATTATTTATTTAAAATGGGGATGGGATATAAGAAACATACTGGGTTTAAGTCGTTCATACTAAGAGAGATTTTTCAGCTGGGACAGATGGTGAATAAATTTAGTAAACCGCATATTATCGCTGAGAGAGAGAGAGAGAGAGAGAGAGAGAGAGAGAGAGAGAGAGAGAGAGAGAGAGAGAGAGAGAGAGAGAGAGTTTTCAGCGGGGAAAGAGGGTTAATAAACTTAGTAAACTAGACATTATCGCTGAGAGAGAGAGAGAGAGAGAGAGAGAGAGAGAGAGAGAGAGAGAGAGAGAGAGAGAGAGAGAGAGAGAGAGAGAGTTTTCAGCAGGGACATAGGGTTCATAAATTTAGTAAACTACACATTATCGCAGAGAGAGAGAGAGAGAGAGAGAATTTTCCTCCGGGACAGATGGTTAATAAATCGACTAATCTACACATTGTCGCCTGAGAGAGAGAGAGAGAGAGAGAGAGAGAGAGAGAGAGAGAGAGAGAGAGAGAGAGAATATTCCACTGGGACAGATGGTTAGTAAATTGAGTAAACTACACACTATAAATCGCTGAGAGAGAGAGAGAGAGAGAGAGAGAGAGAGAGAGAGAGAGAGAGAGAGAGAGAGAGAGAGAGAGAGACTCAATCTAGTTGATAACTATCGGTGATGTAGTAAGGTCTGGATTATAGCATAATCTTGGAGAGAGAGAGAGAGAGAGAGAGAGAGAATCTAGTTGATAACTATCGATGTAGAAGGTCTGGATTATAGCATAATCTTGGAGAGAGAGAGAGAGAGAGAGAGACTCAATCTAGTTGATAACTATCGGTGATGTAGTAAGGTCTGGATTATAGCATAATCTTGGAGAGAGAGAGAGAGAGAGAGAGAGAGAGAGAGAGAGAGAGAGAGAGAGAGAGAGAGAGAGAGAGAGACTCAATCTAGTTGAGAACTATCGTTGATGTGGTAAAGATTTTAGATTGTAATAACTGCAGCATAATCTCAGAGAGAGAGAGAGAGAGAGAGAGAGAGAGAGAGAGAGAGAGAGAGAGAGAGAGCACGCATATCAATACCAACCACTCGCCCTCAGAGCCGTGGGTAATTCGCGCCGAGGTGGAAACGAACGCACCGACCCTCCAAAATGGAGTCTTCAAGGGCATCATCCCCTGACAAGAACAAGCCGGCAACAGTTATCGGAGGGAGGGGATGAAGAGGTGGGGGAGGGGGTGAGGGAAAGAGGAAGGGGGGGGGGGGAGGGGTTGTTAGGCGAAGAGAGGGAGAGATAGAGAGAGAGAAGTACTGGTTGGAAGGAGAGCGGTTACAGTGGTCAGGGTTCAGTTGAGGGAGAAGTGTTGGAGGAGAGGGGAGGAAATCAGTTGAGGGGGAGGGAGTGGGCTGAGGGGATCAGTTCAGGAGTGGGGACAGGAGGGAGAGAAAGGGGCTGAGTTAAGTGGGGGGGGGAGTTGGAGGAATTCAGCTGAGGTAGAAGGGTACGTGGTGAGGACCGCGGGTTTATTTATTAGGAGAGAGAGAGAGAGAGAGAGAGAGAGAGAGAGAGAGAGAGAGAGAGAGAGAGAGATGGAGACAACAGTGGGGGGAGGAGACCACGGAGGAGAAACGGGAGGGGGGGTAGCGGGTTGTAGACTGCACTACGCGAATGCTATCTGTGAACTATCACAAACACAACACAAGGTCATATCAGTATGCCCCGCGCTGCTATCAGTTTCCCTGCTATCAATACCCCTCTTATCAGTACCCCTGTTATCAATGCCCCTCCTATCAGTACCCCTCTATCAATACCCCAGCTATCATCACCGCCCAAGGCTAACCCGAGTATCATTTAGTCACCCAAGGCCAACTCGGATCTACTGCATTTAATATCAAATATAATACTTTTTACGTTCATACGTAAATTTTGTATAACGTTACTCGTATTTACATTAATCTTGGCCTCAGTTCGTTTTACACATACGATCGATTTCATCTGCCAACAAGATATAGGATACAAAATTTTAAAGAATTTTATTAGCTTTTCAATGAATGTATGTCAATTTCATTTACGTAATGGCCTTAACAGTAAAAGAAAAGAAATCCATGAAAGGGAGATAAAATAAAAAAAAAGAAAATAAGAGTCCAGAGGTTCACGCCATGCCTTCTGATTAATTATTATGCTGCCACTGAAAGATTCCTTAACTACTGCATACTGAGTTATGACGCATAATCCAAATGCAGAATTCATACATTCCTTACACCAAAGCGGCATGTAAATTAGACCTGAGACGTTTATTTATTTTAATTCCTTTTGGAAAAAAAAAAAAGTCGACGGACTACCTTATAAAAATAAAATCTCATACATTTTGACGAAAGAGACGTCTTTAAAATCAAATATATATATATATATATATATATATATATATATATATAAAATATATATATATATATAAAAAATGCGCCAAAAATGCGCCGAAGTTTCTTCGGCTCAGCCAGCCACGTTTTCTGTATAGCGTATAATGTGAAATTTCTCAGTCGCGGCCCATGAAACTTTCAGTCAAGGCCTTGGTGGTGGCCTGTGTTGTTGGTACCTATAGCGGTGCCAGAGGCACGACCATGGCTAACTTCAACCTTAAATAAAATAAAAACTACTGAGGCTTGAGGGCTGCAATTTGGTACGTTTGACGATGGGAGGGTGGATGATCAACATACTAATTTGCAGCCCTCTAGCCTCAGTAATTTTTAAGGTCTGAGGGAGGACAGAAAAAGTGCGGACGTACAGACATAGCCATCTCGATAGTTTTCTCGCACAGACATAGCCATCTCGATAGTTTTCTTTTAAAGAGAACCAACAACTATTAATAAGCATTAATTTCTTGAGCGTTTCCAAGTCAGCCATCTTTGGTTATTTTCAAGACTCGAGTAGTGCCGCAGAAACTGTACCCAGGGCTCCATTCTTGGGCCTGACTTGAGTAAGTCTTGCTTGAGGGTAAGGCATGCACATTTTGCTTTCCTTATAAAGTCATTGGTATGTGGCTAACGACAAAATGTTCGGTTCTTTTATATTTATTTGGTTAATCTTATAGTCAAACATTTGGCATTTTATGTGGTGGATGTAGTAGTAGTAAGAATACTATTATTATTCTTGATTTCAGCTCAATGCTCTCTGTCTCTCTCCCTACATATATATATATATATATATATATATATATATATATATATATATATATATATATATATAATATATATATATATATATATATATATATATATATGTAGCCACCTCTTTCACCACTTTTCACCACCCCTTCATAAATATGCAGA
Source organism: Macrobrachium rosenbergii (assembly GCF_040412425.1). Classification (NCBI taxonomy): domain Eukaryota; kingdom Metazoa; phylum Arthropoda; class Malacostraca; order Decapoda; family Palaemonidae; genus Macrobrachium; species Macrobrachium rosenbergii. Next base: position 33,350,912 of record NC_089763.1, on the reverse strand, counting down.
CTAGAGGGTCCTTGGTCCCAGCTTCGGGACGGTACGTAACGTCCCTGGAGTCGGAGCTTGCCGCCAGTTTATAATATGTAATTCATCTTTAAAATGCGGATATAAATATGCTTTTATTTAAAAATGTCTCAGTTCTACTTCTTTTATGGACCAGGTATCTATAAATTTCATTTTCCGAATGGCATAATATCTGCTTAGGTCAAACTTCAAAGGAAAACCTCTTATCACCTTTCAAGAAAAATTACATCACTGACCTTCGACCTGAAAGCATGATCTTGACCTTGCTCTGTTTACCTCCTATTTGACCCTTGATCTTGTAAGCATCACTGATCTTTACAACCACCACATAAAAAATGTTAAACACTATCTTCCAAAAGGTCCTTGGAGTTTGAAGCATTCATCTTCAATAGTGTTAAAATCGTAGGGATTTAAAAAAATCTGTAACCTTAGCGGACGGAGACAGACAGACAGACAGACAAAAGGAAGTTAATTTCTTGATGGTCCCGTACGTTAAACCGTGGGCAGGAAAAGCCTTGAAATCTCATCTTAAACACTCTTGTGTATATTGTCAAAACCTGTACGACAAGACCAGCCACAGATTACGTCAAGGCGCGTAAGAATGACATGCAGAAATG
>NC_089763.1:33332777-33345277 GCF_040412425.1 Macrobrachium rosenbergii | reverse complement strand
GCACCGATAACCACAAATTTAACAAAAATAATAATGATATTATAAAAGAATAACAGCCTATTTTTGTTTCCACAACACTGCTTACATCACCGACAACGACAAAATTAACAGCAATAACATTATTAACAAAACACCTGCCTATTTTTGTTTTCACAACAATGCTAACAGCCCCCAAAACTACATAAATAACAACAACAATAATAACATTATTATCAAAACAAGCTATTTTTGTTTCCACAACACTGCTTACAGCACCGACAACGACAAAAATAACAACAATAACATTATCAACAAAATAACAGCCTATTTTGTTTTCACAACACTGCTAACAGCCCCCAAAACTACATAAATAACAACAATAACAAAAACATCATTAACAAAACAACCTATTTTTATTTCCAACATTACCAGCAGCATCAAAATAAACAACAATAACAACAACAACAACAACAACATAACAAGCACAACAAACGCGAAAAATCGACCAAGAGTAACAGAATCGCGCCATCAACTTCGTCAATAACTACATAAAACAAATGGTTACCAGGTGACGCAGCAGGTAACATCATCTCGACGCTATTGCAGACTCCTAATCACCACCTTCTCTGCTGCTGTTGCTGATGCGCGCCCGCGGGCGCTCGAGTCTGATGTACTGAACGTACTCTGGGGGTTGTGCAAGAAAGAATGGATATAGGCGAAAGTTTATTATCTGAATTATACCTTTAGATAATCGGTCCTCATTCAATCTGAGATTTAGATTATTATTATTATTATTATTATTATTATTATTGCCGTTTCTGCCTAATCTGATTCAATTTGTGTTTAGAGTTTTAATTTTATTATTATTATAACATTTATTATTATTACTATTATTATTTTTATTATTATTATTATTATTATTATTATTATTATTATTATTAGCCGTTTGGTGATATTAATCTGATTCATGAATATTTCTCATATTCAATGTTTATAGTTTTAATGCATTTAGTATTATTATAACATTTACTCAACTACTATTACTATTATTATTATTATTATTATTATTATTATTATTATTATTATTATTATTATTACAGCTGCCGTTTGGTGATATTCATGCAATCTCCTCAATTTCATTCATGAATATTTCTCATTATTATTATTATTATTATTATTATTATTATTATTATTATTATTATTATTATTATTATTATTATTATTGCCGCCTCCTACTTTTAATTTAATTCAAGAACATTTCTCACATTCAGCGTTTATACTTTGCATACATTCAGTCTCATAACACCTACCACTGTTATTATTATTATTATTATTATTATTATTATTATTATTATTATTATTATTATTACAATCTTCCTGAATTTAATTCAAGAATGTTTCTCAAATTCAATGTTTATACTTTTATATTATTAATTATTATTATTATTATTATTATTATTATTATTATTATTATTATTATTATTATTATTACTATTACAGCTGCCGCCTGTGGCAGCTGCAAACTGACTATAGACATAATCAGTTATCAAAAATCACATGAACAAACATTACTAAAATGATACTTAGAAAAAAAAAAAATTTCAACCTAGAACTATCAATATCAATATAACAAAGAGCCGGGAATACTTCGATTCAGGTAAACAGCAGAGGGATACTTCAGTGCCTAAGTTTAAGATAAGGTGTAATACTACGTTAATGTGCCACCTACAAGTACTTACATCATTACTCATCTACTGTTTATGTATGCATGCATTATGTATTTATGTAATTATAAGGTAATCTACCTCCCGGAAGCTTGATCAGATATCTGATAGCATTAAGGATTGTCCCGCATGAATGGCGCATATGTTGAATACAATTACCATGATAATGAAGAATTATCATATAATAGTTATAAACTGCCGTATTCTGTCCTGGTACTACTGATTACATCCTATGCCACTACTAATTATAAACCTGAAACCTAAATAATAATAATAATAATAATAATAATAATAATAATAATAATAATAATAATAATAATAATAATAATAAACATAAAAAATTACCTTAATAAATATACACACATTTTATTACAAGTTTACCATTACTTTTGATTTCAGAAGACACTGAGTGAAAAAAAAAACAATCGACGTATGAAGAACGACGAAAAAGCCATAACTTATTCCCCATAAGGGGAGACCTCCTACAGTTTGCCTTGCGCGTCACACTGTAAGCGGATCTAACGGTTCTTAGCAGCGGCCCATCAGCTCCAGTTGCAAAGTTTTCCGTCTTTTATCCTTCCATCTCTGTCTACGTAGATGGACAGCATCTTCAAGTTTACCTTGCTCGAATTTTCATTTTTCATTGAAGTAACAACTACACCATCCCTGTTAATCGCTTGATGGTGTTACAACTTTGATGATGACGATGATGTAATGCTAATTATCTCTTTTGGAGAGAGAGAGAGAGAGAGAGAGAGAGAGAGAGAGAGAGAGAGAGAGAGAGAGAGAGAACAATTCTACCATCCTGTCAATCACTTGGTGTATCACAACTTTATAATGATGACGATGGTGTAATACTTATTATCTCTTTTAGGGAGAGAGAGAGAGAGAGAGAGAGAGAGAGAGAGAGAGAGAGAGAGCAAATCCAACCATCCTGTCATTTTGGTGTATCACAACTTTATAATGATGACGATGGTGTAATACTTATTATCTCTTTTAGGAGAGAGAGAGAGAGAGAGAGAGAGAGAGAGAGAGAGAGAGAGAGAGAGAGAGAGAGAGAACAATTCTACCATCCTGTCACTCACTTGTTGTATCACAACTTTATAATGATGACGATAGTGTAATACTTTTAATCTCTTTTAAAAGAGAGAGAGAGAGAGAGAGAGAGAGAGAGAGAGAGAGAGAGAGAGAGAGAGAGAGCGCTTATGAAAACCCCATGTCATTGCCGGGTCTTCCGGAATTAATTAAAAATGACTGGGATTCTTCGCATACTAGATGATTCATAATGGCAGCAAAATTATGAAAGTTTTAAAAGTGAAGAGAGAGAGAGAGAGAGAGAGAGAGAGAGAGAGAGAGAGAGAGAGAGAGATTATGCATTTCTTCTACTAGTTTCCTCCAAAGATTAAGAGCCTTCTAGCCGAATATATTCCACAAGAGTTGCTTAAGAAGAAAACACAATAAAAAAAATAAACTCGTACGATATCCAAAAGGCTATAAGCACAAAGTTTGTACATATGAGATTGCATGCTTTTAAAAATACGCGCTTTACTTCAAGAATAATAACTATAAAGTGAACAACACAGTCACAGTTCATAATAAGGATATATAAAATATATATTATATATATATATATATATATATATATATATATATATATATATATATATATAATTTGCTTGACTTGTCAGGTAAAACTGATGAACTATAAAAGTAACATACATCTTCAAAGTTGCACAGATGGATATAGTGCCGAAGGAGAAATCAAAAAGGAAATTAAATATTCTGAAACCAATATTTCTCTTTATCCAAAGGACTACACAGGTCCTTCAAACAATCATACTCGGCACATAAAAAATGATCACAGTGATACACTGATTACATTCAAGGAAAGTTGATTGTCAATTCAGTCAAAAACCAAGGCCGAAGAACAAACATTCTGCACAAAAATGAACCCACCTTCTCCATCCTCTAACATCGCCCATAACCCTGTCTATGTTGGTTGGTCACTGTCCAGAAGTCCACAACAGGCCATTTGTTTCGATTCACGTCTTATCCGCCTTATGGCAAGGGCTGGTGCAGGCATAAGGCCAGCTTAATCTTAAGCCAACTAACCAACCAGAGTTATCTCTCGACTGCAAAAAATAAGTGAATGTTTAACGAACCGGACAGAAGGGTCCTTATCTGAAACCGGCCCATTCACTTATTAAATAAAATTCGACCATACGAACGTCTTCTAACCTTGCACTGACTACTTGAGCTCTAACAACTTACTGTAAAAATAACAATGAAAAAAAAGAGGACTTCAAATCAAAACGGGAAAAAAGGGATCTTGTCAACTGCCGTTTGCTCAGCTAACGAGCAAACAGACCTGAACCACATAATTGGGACGGAGAAAGATTTTATAAACGGACGGGAATATATAAGACTTTATCCTCAATATCAATCACCTTCAGGCTGTCTTAAGGGGCTACGGTCCTCTGAACAATAAAAAAAAATATAGAGGAAAAAGAGGAATGTGAAAATTAGTTTTTGTCGTAGTGACACTCATGATGGATAGTGAAGTCAACTGAAAGGAATAAACATTCCACTTGCAAAGTGACGGAAGTTTTCAAATATCAATAGGACATTAGCAATAACAGAAACTTGTGATTATAAAACCACAAATGGGTGGGCGTCAAGGTGGACTCAGATGCCTAAACGAGATGAACGCCCAGAGGAAACTATTGAGAATGTTAGCTCATAAGTTATGATAATCTGGGACCTTAAGGGAATGGCGTTTGGAATGACAGACAGCTTCCCCATGAAGAGAATCAGTTACGAAATGATTTGACCATTGTTTAGGATGCAATATTATGGTCTCCATAGACTCACCTAATTCATAGATGAGCAGATTTGTAAAGACCTGTGACAAAATGGATGGACACCGCATAAATTTCCTGCCACCATGACCAATGGCGATGGATTTCAACCGCTATATGGTATATTATGTTAAATCCTGTGTATAAAATATCGAGTTTTGACGTGATGTACGCTGAGTTTATATTAAAAAAAAAAAAAAACAAAAAAAAAAAAACCTTTACTGAATTGACTTACAGGATTTTGATGCATTTAAAAAAATGCCAACCTTTACTGAATTGACTTACAGCTTCACTTTTGAAGTTGCTATATATTAAAAAAATGGATTCAAGTAAGCTATATACAGTATATATATATATATATATATATATATATATATATATATATATATATATATATATATATATACATATACATATATATGTATAAAATGATTCACGAAGATAGGGAACATAATGGATGTATAAATAAAGACAAATGCCATGAGGTGAAACAATGGAGTGGTTACTGGGCCTTTCGATGCACGGTCCTTTACTAGCAGACTGCTAGTAAAGGACCGTGTGTCGAAAGGCCTAGCAACCACTCCGTTCTTTCACTTTTCCTTCATGACATTTGTCTTTATTTATATACTTACACACATATATATATAATATATATATATTATGTATATATAAAATTATATACATACATACATAAACCACTGCAAACATAATTAGACAAAGAAAACATAACCACTTATGGAATAAAAATAAAAAAAGACAAAACATTTAAGAGAACATTTCATCTCTAAATGAAGAATAATTAAAAAAAAAAAAGGCACCAACCACTAATCACAGTCTCTCACTATCATTCCATCATTAATTAGCGGTCTCGCAGCCGCTGCTCAACAATAATTATCATAATTGATGATAATCCTTGCTACCGATTACAACAGCAAATCAGAGGCGAAGATAATTGACAGGTATTATCATCGCCGGCGATGGCGAGGAAGATTAAAGTGATTAGGAGCTGAAGCTCTTGAGAATAATGTGATGTTTCTCGTACTCTATGATTCTCTGTTGCTTTGTACTCTCTCTCTCTCTCTCTCTCTCTCACACATAACTCACTGTCTCTATATCTAATCTCTCTAACCTTAATATTTAAACTCTCGTTCTCTCTCTCTCCTGATTTACAGTGGGGCTCTCTCTCTCTCTCTCTCAAGTCCTCTTAATCTCATCTCTCCTAAGAATTCAAACTGACACTCTCTCTCTCTCTCTTAAACTCATCTCTCCCAAGTGGTCAAACTGACTCTCTCTCTCTCTCTCTCTCTTGACTCTCTCTCTCGCCTTATTGACTCTCTCTCTCTCTCTCTCTCTCTACCTCTCGCCTTATTATTAAATTTTTGAATGGATATCAGTTTATCTCTTTCATTTTAATAACACCCTCTCCCTCATTATTATTATTCAAGACTGTATCTCTCCCTTGCTCTCTCTCTCTCTCTCTCTCTCTCTCTCTCTCTCTCTCTCTCTCTCTCTCTCTCTCTCTCTCTCTCTCTCTCCTTTCAAAATTCTATCCCTTGTGGCTTCAAACTAATATTCTCGTTTTTTCCCCTTTCCCCTCAACAAGGCGAGAGACAGAGACAGACAGACCGACAGACATTCACTCTCTCTCTCTGTTTCCCTAAAAAAAAAAAAAAAAAAAAATTGAGTCACAAAATCAGCGAAGGATAATGAGGACTTCGTACACGGGCGAATTATGAGCCCGCATGATACAAAATTTTTTGTTTGTCTTACTGATGGGGAAATAGGAGAGGAGGGGAGAGGAGAAAGGGGAGAGGAGAAAGGGGTGAGGGAAAGGGAAAGGGAAAGGGGTAAGAGAGGAGGTGGGAGTTTTTTTTTATTTTGTCACGCATGCGTGACTTTTTCCCCTTTTTACTAAAAAAATACTGAGCTAAAAATATAATTCAATATCGAGTTCACTATACTTTGGGAATAACTTACACCCAAGAGGAATTATGATTGATGAGTGCAGCTGCAACGCCTACTCAAGTGATCACAGTCGACTGTTTATCGCAGTATTTGAACTAATGGCTCTTGTTCGAATCCTGGTCGTCCCAGACACGCATATCAATTATATTTTCCTTTGGGTGCAAGATATTCCCAAGGTACAGAGAATCAAGTAACCAACGATATTTGTCTTAATTTTTTATATATATATATATATATATATATATATATATATATATATATATATATATATATATATATATATATATATATATATATATATATATATATATATATATATATATATATATATATATATATATATATATATATAAATGGTTTTAGCAAGTTCGATCTTTCGAAGAACCTGTTAAGGAATAAGATCGTTAAAGACAATCTGTCTTTCGTAACGGAAAAAGTTCAGTTGAACGCAGAGAATTGGGAAGAAACCACCAGGAACAAAAAAAAAAAAAAAAAAAAAAAAAAAACCTGTTGAATGAAACAGAAAAAATTTAGGCCAAAAGAAAACAAAAACAATATGAAAGATGTGAAAGTAACTCGATAATGATAAGCATAAAAGGAAAAGACTGCAAGAAAATACGAAAATAAAATGCTATAAATTGAGTGCATGAGTATAAAGGCAAAATTTGAAAGGGAATTTTTTTGTAGGAAGTAAGATCGCAAAAAAAAAAAAAAAAACTGCAATTTCTTGAACATGACTTTCCATGTATGCAAAAATAAAAGGTGGAAGGATGGTCATTATTCATCTTACATTCAAGGTTTATACACACACACATATATACTGTATACATAAATACATACATAATATGTATGTATGTATGTATGTATTTATGTATATATATATATATATTATATATATATATATTATGTTCTATATATATTATATATAGAGTATAATATATATATATATATATATATATATATATATATATATATATATATATATATATATATATATATATATATATATATATATATATATACATACTCATATATATATATATACACACACATATACATATACATACACATAGCAAATGAAGCTAATGAAATTTCATCGTCTCTAAAACTGAACATTGCCATCGTAAATGAAAACAACGTAACCTTAATATAAAAACCCATAATCAATACCTCATAAAAATTCAATGAGCTTCACCGAATGTAAATCAACCACAAAGAAGCAAAGAAAAAAATCACAATAATTCCCACAAAATCGTGGTCGATGTTGCTGATTCCAAGACCAAGCTGTCAAGTTACTAACAACTTAAAAATTTACTTTTTATCCCAAAATTGAAATAAAACTATCATAAGAGCATGAATAGCAGCAAAATAACATAATTCATATACACCCGAAATCCTGTCTATCGTTAACTATATCAGTCTAAGTCAAAGGAGCTTCTGTAAAAGACGATAAAGTATTCCAAGTTACGACAAATCTGAAAGACAGCTAACGTGGAATATAAATACTAAATAATCCGACAGACGGCTTACATGGGGGTATGAAAGGGTAAACAGAGAGCTATACTTTACAAGAAAAAATGGAACAATGAATACAAAACACAGAAGGAAAACTATACAATAGATAGCATTTACATACCTTCACGAACTCACTGTAGGTCTCCTCTATCCTTACATTCAAGCTTGGATTTCTTCTTGTGAGCTGTCCATTCACAATAATTGTACCCTCAAGTCTACTCTGATGAATCGCCCATTCATAAATTCAAGTTCAGGATTCACTTACGATGGTTCTTTCATCCACAACTATCAATGAGCTCGAATCAGTTTTAATCAGTTTTAATGTTTTTTTTCCAGAACGTAAAGTAAAGGAGGACTCCAGCCCCAGGGTTAATTATAAAAACTTCATGGGCGTAAAGCCGAGCTGGACACGAAGGGAAAGCACACCTGTGGGGAGATGGTAAAAATAAATGAAAGTTATTAAAAGGTAAGTCTTTACATAAAACGTAATGTGATATATTAAGAGGATTTTTTTTATATAAGGTGCTAAGACAGTAAGAAGTGTAGGGCATTCAGAAAAAAACAAAGAGCAAGATATAATGAAATTATGTCTACAATAAATTTACGCTGGCCCCAAAGCGGGGAGTTATTCGAAAAAAAAAAAAAAAAACCCATCCACGGTACAAATGACATCGACTGGTTATGACTAAGCCCTGTGTAAATTGAAATAAAAGAAAATACAAGACTGTATTTTTAGTTCTCTGTAAAAGAAAACTATTGTGCCGGCTTTGTCTGTCCGTCCGCACTTTTTCTGTCCGCCCTCAGATCTTATAAACTACTGAGGCTAGAGGGCTGCAAATTGGTATGTTGGTCATCCACACTCCAGTCATCAAACATACCAAATTGCAGCCCTCTACCCTCATTAGTTTTTAATTAATTAAGGCTAAAGTTAGCTATAATCGTGCATCTCGCAACGATATAGGACAGGCCACCACCGAGCCGTGGTTGAAGTTTCATGGGCCGCGGCTCATACAGCATTATACTGAGACCACCGAAAGATAGATCTATTTTCGGTGGTTCTGATTATACGCTGTACAGAAAACCTGACAGCGCTGAAGAAACTTCGGCGCATTTTTACTTGTTATATTTGCCATGGCAATTAAATACAACACACACATTGTATTTAATCAGTCGCCGTGTCAGCTGTCGCCCGCCATAACCTTAAACTCAACCTTGTCTTAATCATGGTAACTATACAAACTGGGAACACTAAACTGCCTGCCATGGTAGCTACACTATATCTGTATACCAACATTGTTCATCATGGTACGTGTATGGAGCGTAAACTCAAAACTATCAACCATGATTGAACTGAATACAGGATTTATGCCGAAGGCCAAGCGCTGGGACCTACGAGGTCATTCAGCGCTGAAACGGAATCTGACAGTAAAAGTTCGAAAGGTGTAACAGAAGGAAAAATCGCAGATGCACTATGAATCAATTGTAAGGAGAGGGTGGAAAATAAGATGGAAGAAAGAGAATATAAAAGGAGGTACAGTAAAAGGAACGAAAGGGGTTACAGTTGGGAACCGAAAGCACGCTGCAAGGACCTTACGTAATACCTACAGTCCACAGCGTGAGGTGCACTGACGGTACTACCCCCCTAATACGGGGTGTATACCCATATTGTTTATCATGATACCTGCATGAAATGTAAATTCAAAAATGACAGCCATGGTAGCCACACTATCTGTACGAGTATACCGACACTGTAGTTCCTCGTTAGGAGAGTCGGTAGAGTTCTCGGCTAGCACTCTACTAGGCCCGAGTTCGAGTCTCCGGCCGGCCAATGAAGAATTAGAGGAATTTATTTCTGGTGATAGAAATTCATTTCTCGGTATAATGTGGTTGGGCGGATTCCACAATAAGCTGTAGGTCCAGTTGCTAGGTAACCAATTGGTTCTTAGCCACGTAAAATAAGTCTAATCCTTCGGGCCAGCCCTCTCAAGGGGACCTGTTAATCAGCTCAGTGGTCTGGTTAAACTAAGGTATACTCACTTTATACCGACACTGTTTATCATGGTACCTATATGAAATGTATATTCAAATCTGTCAGGTGAGGTACATGCATCAGCTGTATAAACAATAAACTCTAAACTTTCATCACACAGATATAAGCTGTACAATCAAACTGTCTGCCATAAACAATAAACTCAAAAACTGTCTGCCCTTGCAAAAACATCAACAGTACAGTTGAACAGTTTCACTGTACATCTCTCAAATGCAAAATTAAAACTGTTCGATCTGGCAACCTTTATCTAGAAGGTCAAAAACTCAGCCAAGTTAACCTTGCTACTTAAATCGACAGAAATCTCGAATGCACTTCTACTGGATATATGATATTAAGGTTAAATTATCCACGGAAAGGTACTGTTTACATAGATAGCACTCCATTTTTAGTTTTCTGTAAAAGAAAACTATTGTGCCGGTTTTGTCTGTCCGTCCGCACTTTATTCTGTCCACCCCTCAGATCTTAAAAACTGCAAATTGGTATGGTGTTCTTCCACCCTCCAATCATCAAACTTACCAAATTGCAGCCCTTTAGCCTCAGTAGTTTTTATCTTATTTACGGATAAAGTTAGCCATAATCGTGCTTCTAGCAACGATATAGGATGGGCCACCACCAGGCCGTGGTTAAAGTTTCATGGGCCTCAGTTCATACAGCATTATACCGAGACCACCGGAAGATAGATCTGTTTTCGGTGACCTTGATTATACGCTGTACAGAAAAGTATATCTTAGTTTAACCAGATCACTGAGCTGATTAACAGCTCTCCTAGGGCTGGCCCGAAGGACTAGATTTATTTTACGTGGCTAAGAACCAACTGGTTACCTAGCAACGGGACCTACAGCTTTTTGTGGAATCCGAACCACATTATGACGAGAAATGAATTTCTACCACCAGGAATAAATTCTTCTAATTCTTCATTGGCCGGTCGGAGAATCGAACGCTGGGCTAACAGCGTGCTAGCTGAGAGCTCTACCCACCCATCCAATGAAGAACTTATACGCTGTACAGATAACTCGATTGCGCCGAAGAAACTTCGGTGCATTTTTTACTTGTTATCGCTTTCTTCGGGTTTGGGCTAAACAAGGGTACCAGGTTGTTTGTCTCAATTATCTCTGGGTCAAAAAAAAAAAAAAAAAAATAAATAAATATCGATAGATAACTTTCTGGAAGCAGAAATGTTAAATAGATTAAGAAGTTTCCCGTGAAGAAACAACTTCCAATGACAGATATAAGAAGGGGAAAACTTCAATAGTTTTCTATTAAATACCATTAGCAAGAATTACACGTATAAATGGACCATTGATTATTGCATGGATCAAACGTTGATTATTGTTTCTTTATTGCATGTTCGTTATTAATGCACATAAAGCTACGCACATATGAACAGAAAAAACTATGCGTGAAATGTTGCAAGGACGAGAAAAAATTATAGAAAGAGGCGGAAGGAAACACTTTATTCAGTATTAAATATGCCTTCAAGAGAGAGAGAGAGAGAGAGAGAGAGAGAGAGAGAGAGAGAGAGAGAGAGAGAGAGAGAGAGTTATTTAACTAGTGGCATCATTATTTTCGAAAGGGACAAATCCGTACCTTTATTCGGACCGATTCTGAAACAATGTCCAAAGGTAACAAGGGAATATTTTCTCTTTTTCACACTTATTAAAATTTCGGATAAAAAGCCAAAAGAAAAAAACAAAATATGTGAAAAGAATAGAGAAATCTGGCTGGCAATCATTTATTCTCTCTTTATCTCTCTCTCCAAGATTATGCTAAAATCTAAAAAAAAAACCTCACTCCATCAACGACAGCATATCAACTCGACTGAGTCTCTCTCTCTCAGCGATATATAATGTGTAGTTTATACAATTTATTAACCACCTTTCCCAGTGGAAAATCTCTCTCTCTCTCTCTCTCTCTCTCTCTCTCTCTCTCTCTCTCTCTCTCTCTCTCTCTCTCAGCGACATTTAATGTGTAGTTTACTAAATTTATTAACCATGTCCCCGTGGAAAATCTCTCTCTCTCTCAGCGATATATAATGTGTAGTTTATACACTTTATTAACCATCGCCCCAGTGGAAAACCTCTCTCTCTCTCTCTCTCAGCGATCTGTGTAGTTTACTAAACTTACTAATCATCTGTCCCAGTGGAAAATCTCTCTCTCTCTCAGCGATATAAAATGTGTAGTTTATACAATTTATTAACCATCGCCCCAGTGGAAAACCTCTCTCTCTCTCTCAGCGATCTGTGTAGTTTACTAAACTTACTAACCATCTGTCCCAGTGGAAAATCTCTCTCTCTCTCTCAGCGATATATGTGTAGTTTATACAATTTATTAACCATCTGTCCCAGCGGAAAACCTCTCTCCCTCTCTCTCTCTCTCAGCGATCTGTGTAGTTTACTAAACTTACTAATC
>NC_089763.1:33315277-33330277 GCF_040412425.1 Macrobrachium rosenbergii | reverse complement strand
TACACAACTGTGGATTTGTTTCCCCATAATAATAATAATAATAATAATAATAACTTTCTAAATACATAATAAATGTCACCTAAACTGGAAGAAAACAGTACCACTTTATTCCTGCCTACTTTGCATTTCCTCAAGCTCCCCTTGCTCATAATTTCTTTTCGTCTCATAACAAGATCTGAAGATAAAAATTTCTCGCTCAAACTACCTCAGTATAACTCAACAAGGTTTCCTTCCCCAATTCCAGCGTCTACGGTCGCACTCTTATCGTATTTCTGCATAATTCCGGTCCCTGTACCATACATGATCAAAGTCAGAGATAAGGCAACTCGGGCAAACATCCCGAATGTCATTTATACAGGAAGGAAAAGCGTCTGGTCCTTGTATCGTCTCCTTATTGAGGCTGGAGACTCGTCGACGACTTCCACGTCAGTTATACCTTTAAGGTCTAAATCAGCCGGCCTTTTTTTTTCCTCTCTCTCTCTCTTTTATACCTTTTATGGACCGTCTGAGTTCACCAATGCCGGCCAGATTGTTGGTGTCCTTTTATGCTACAACTATGGTTAACTCTTCAGAGATCAAATTTTAAGTCTTTTATTAATTCTATACACTTTTATTTCCATGCTTTTACTGCCTGCTATATTGAAACTTTTTTGCAAGGTTGTTATATATATGTATATGTATACATATATATGTGTGTGTTTTTAAACTTCAATGTTTCGAAATTTTTTTTTACCTGATTGGCCTTTTTCTTTTAAGTCAAATCGTTAAATCGTATATATATATATATATATATATATATATATATATATATATATATATATATATATATATATATATATATATATATATATATATATATATATATATATATATATATATATATATATATATAACATATCTATATATATGTGTCTATAGACATTCAAATATATGTTTTCTTATCCTGCTAGTTTCATAATCTGCCAATCCTATAAATGATCAAGCTATCTCTCCATCAACATTAAAATCAATTCCTCGCAAAGTAAGACCCTTTAAAAATATTTTTAAAATCTACAAAAAAAACTAAAATGAAAAAGTAAAAAGGACTCGCACTGCCAACCATCTTCCAAGAGAACTATTCTTCCTTCGCCGGTGCTACGCGAAAGTAGATCTAATAAAATAGGAAACTTTCCTCCCCCCCCACCCCGCAGATGTACCCTTAGTCCCGCAAAGGTGACCACCAAGTAGCCCGGGGGTATATATGGGGGTCTGCTACCCCACGTTGTATATTTTTATGGCAGGTGGGCATAGAAGAGAAATGCATGTATCTATAAACAAAAGTGGCAGGTTTGACTCCATAAGGAAAATATGATTCATTTTTCGAGACTAGGGTTCACTGTTTATTGCTCTTTTGAAATTGCATTTTTATTATTTATATGGTGTGAAATCAGCTTTCAGTATCAAGTCGACATCACCTTTAACCTGTCTAAGCAAGCTTCCACATTGCTGAAATTCAATTTGCGGAAAAAGAAATAAAACGCACCTACGACATTTTCATAATGTGGTCTACCATTCAAGTGGAAGCAAAAAAGTAATATATACATAAATAAATAAATGAACAAACGAACGAATAACAAGCTCTCCCAAAAGAGATAAATCGTGGCGACCTAATTCTAAAAATGGCTATTATCCTTATTTATACTGATGTCGATTTGGTATTAAAACCCACTGCTCATATTCAGCGTAAAATGTTAACTGTGCCGGAACATATATTGTTGGACACGAATTTTATCGTTGGAGACTTATTTTAACTTAAATAGTGGATCCCGGGAATGCCAGACTATCTAATAATAATAATAATAATAATAATAATAATAATAATAATAATAATAATAATAATAACAATAACAATAACACAAAAACTTATTTGAAATACAAGTTCACAAAAGAATAATATAAGGTTCAGCGCACACTACACTTAAAAGACTAGAGTAACTTTAATAAAAGCGAAATATAATAATAATAATAATAATAATAATAATAATAATAATAATAATAATAATAATAATAATAATATGTCCTGGTGAGGGTCTACTTCCTTCTTATAATAATAATAATAATAATAATAATAATAATAATAATAATAATAATAATAATATGTCCTGGTGAGGGTCTACTTCCTTCTTATAATAATAATAATAATAATAATAATAATAATAATAATAATAATAATAATAATAACAACAACAACAAATTTCATAGTAATTCAACATACACATTCAAACAAAGACTAGAATGAATTTATTACTACTGAAAGAATAATGTGACAGGCACGTCTTGTGATCGAAGCCTTATCAACAACAGCTAAGGAGGAATATAAAATGATGACCCGAAATAATGACACTAGCCATGTCGTGATCATAACGAAAGGCAAAGAGCTCGTTACGGGAGGAGGAGGAGGAGGAGGAGGAGGAGGAGGAGGAGGAGGAGGAGGAGGAGGAGGAGGAGGAGGAGGAGGAGGAGAGGAGTGGTTTCAGGAGGGGGAAGAGGAGGAGAGAGAGAGAATCCTATGAGTGGTTTCTACAGGGCCAGGGGAAGGAAGGCCAGGGGAGATTTGGGTGATATGTGAGGATTATCGGATAGAGGCCATGCTGTTTGGATTATACATCTCTCTCCCCCCTCTAGCTGAGACCAACGACAGTCGACTAGCAACTAGGTAACCATTCAATGTATGAATAAATTCTCTCCAATAAATAAATGCATAAAGTTATAAGAATAAATAAACCCGAATTTCTCTATCAGGAAATCTGTCTTTCGTCACATTCATTACTCAGATAACTCAGGATATTTCCCTATATTATTCCGGTATTACAAAAGTCATTTGCCAAACCATTTTAAGTCACGGGACTTATCGTATGCACACACACAAAAAAAAAAAAAAAAAAAAAAAAATATATATATATATATATATATATATATATATATATATATATATATATATATATATATAATAATAATAATAATAATAATAATAATAATAATAATAATAATAAAAATAATAATAATAATAATAACACTAATCTAAACATACTCTCGAGGCATCTCCATCGTTCACTCTGATATTCCGTGGAGATCACAAACCTCAGAATTAACTGA
The DNA here is from genome assembly GCF_040412425.1 of Macrobrachium rosenbergii. Classification (NCBI taxonomy): domain Eukaryota; kingdom Metazoa; phylum Arthropoda; class Malacostraca; order Decapoda; family Palaemonidae; genus Macrobrachium; species Macrobrachium rosenbergii. The sequence goes on along the minus strand of NC_089763.1, from coordinate 33,327,142 downwards.
TTTGATCATTATAACAAAATATATATTTTTACAGCGTGGAGCTCAAACCAGCCTCTGTACTCCTAAGCCACTTATCTTGCACCTTGGAGGTTACACATACCTCTTCTTTAACACTTAATATTTTTTTATCGCAGCGCCCTACCTTAATTCGGACAGTTATATGCGAGTCTCGAGCTCTTAAGGAAAATAAAAATACTAGATAAGTATTATTACTTCCCCAGTGGTTGGAGTAGAGCTCTCGGACTGTCAACTCCTTATCTACTTTGCAGAAGACAGTAACTATTTATGAACACGCGATACTGATAGAGAGAGAGAGAGAACCGCTGAACGTTAATGTTTATTACCATGCAACAGAGAGAGAGAGAGAGAGAGAGAGAGAGAGAGAGAGAGAGAGAGAGAGAGAGAGAGAGAGAGAGATAGTATCTACAAAAATGAAGGAGCAGAATAAATAAGTCTGAACAAAAATAAAGGAGCAGAATAAATAAGTCAGAGAGAGAGAGAGAGAGAGAGAGAGAGAGAGAGAGAGAGAGAGAGAGAGAGAGAGAGAGGAGAGAGAGAGAGAAATGAAGGAGCAAATAAATAAGCAGAGAGTAGAGAGAGAGAGAGAGAGAGAGAGAGAGAGAGAGAGAGAGAGAGAAGAGGGTACCGGTAAAAATGAAGGTGCAGAATAGGAAGCAGCAGAATAAATAGAGAGAGAGAGAGAGAGAGAGAGAGAGAGAGAGAGAGAGAGAGAGAGAGAGAGAGAGAGAGAGAGAGAGGGGAAGGTCAGGAGGGCCCCATCAAAAAAAAAAAAAAAAAATATTTACATAAGATCCTAATTAAAAACGGGAGGGCCTTGGAGAAAAAAAAAAACACCACTTACCATTACCGGGTTGGATCCTGTTTCATCAAATATTAATCAATCTGTTTATTTTTTCCTTCTGAATGAAAGGCCACAGGAAATAAAGAAGGGGTTGGGGAGGATTCTCAACACAAATCGAATTAACCTGAACTAAAGAATTCTCCGAAAACAACGGAAAATAATATTTTTGCGTCTGGTGACCTTGAATGTTTCATCATCGGCTGTGCAATTTTATTAATATTTAGAAAGATATATGACAGGAATCTTTCGATAATATTTAATGAACTCAATAAAATGGGTTGGAATAACGGGGAAGAATGTGGAAAGAAAGACACTGAGTTTCTGCTTGGAAATTGTATGCATTCCACTCCAGATTTAATAGGAAATAAAGACAGAATTGTTACAAATGACGGATGCTATAGTTACTTCTACTTGAAAGCTATGTTATTTTCTTTTAGCCATCTTATCATACAGTTGGATAAATGGCTAAAAAAAAAGAACTCCTATTCCGTCATCAAACGTTCAGGAGATCAACCGGAGTCACTCAGTAACAGTATAAAATAGCACTCTCACATTTTTACTGCACAAACCAATTCCAGCTAATGGAATACCACGACCTATATTAAAACATAAGAACTCATTACAAAATGAAGGTAAATTTTTAACCTATACATGGAACAAAAGTCACCAACACAAACGGCGCTGGTAATTCTTATAACGAAAGGGCGTTTTTAAAAAAAAAAAAAAAAAAAAAAAAAGTTTACGAAATTACAACTCGGTAAACTATCAAATTCCTAGGTTGTCTTTTACGCAAATGAAAAAGATGAAGCGAAGTAGCTAGTGACCCCGTCTTGCCAAGACCTGAACGAAACGAGTGATGAATGTGTGTAGGGTGTAATCCTGAAAGAAGTACGTCTCTTGGAAGATGGAAGATTATTGGAATCAAGGGAACAAAAAGTACGAGGAGAATTCAAAAGCTTTGCCTTAGAAGGAAAAAAGCCTAAATAAATAAATAAATAAATTTGTGGATTTTTTCTTTAGGAGCCAAAAAAAAAAAAATTTTAAGCCAAATTTGAAAAAAAAAAATTTGGAAGAAAAAAAATTGGAAGGCAAAAATAAAAAAAAATTTTTAAGCCAAATTTGAAAAAAAAAAATTTTGAAAGCCAAAAAAATTGTTGGGGAAAGGCAAAAAAATTTTTCTTTTTAAGTTTTATGGGAACCACAAAATATAAATTTTACAAGCAATTTTTTTAAGGTACACCCATTCCAACTTCGTTCAGCTCTCGCCTAAATCCCCAAATCCACGGAGCACCGGTCCAGGAATACAGCCATTCCGAAATAAATGGACTGCGGGGGACTGTTCGGAGGTAAATCCTGATTGATGGATACGGAACCTAACTGAAATCGCTCCGGCAAAGTTGGGCGAAGTTGCAGAATAAGCTCATGGTTACCGAATTTCATATTCTTCTTTTATGGGCAAAACGCAAAATCATGATGCTATTTGAATTAATAATTTTAATAACAATAACAGGAACAAGAAATAATAATAATTTAATAATAATAATAATAATAATAATAATAATAATAATAATAATACAACGAAAACGAATGATAATAATAATGATAATAATAATAATAATAATAATAATAATAATAATAATAATAATAATAATAATAATAATAATAATTAATCTGGAAAGATGGAATTTCCCAAAAGAGTAACAATTCTAAAGTCGAAACCGGATTGCGAATCCTGACAAATAAAAATCTGTTCTAAAATTTAAAGAAAAATAAAAATATGACAAGGAAAGCATGTTAAACTCTAAAGCATGAGAAAAAAAGCATTTTAAATTCAAAACACGTAAAAAAAAGCATTTTAAACTTAGAACATAACAATGAAAAAAATAAAGCATTCTAAATTCGAAGTACATGACTAAAAGAGCATGTTGAACTCTAAAACCATGACCAAGGAAATTGTTTAAACTCGTAAAACATGACGAAAAATCATTTCAAACTAGAGAACATGACGGAAAGCATGTTACCTTCTAAAGCTACAACAAAGAAAGAATTTTAAACTCTATAAAACATGATAGGGAAAGCTTTTTGCAATAGAAAAACATAAAAAGAGAGCATTTTCAACTCTGAATGCATTATAGAAAGAATATTTACCTGTAAAGACATGGAAAAGAAAGCATGTTACAACTAGAAGTACACTAAAAAAAAAAAAAGCATTTTAAACGTGAAAAACCTGACAAATAAAGCAGTTTGAACTCGGAAAATGACAAATAAAACAATTTTAACTCGAAAAAATGACAAATAAAGCAAGTTAAACTCCACACGAAGATACAAAAGGCGTAATGTAATACAATCAAGTAGGAAGATTCGTACAAAAAAAATTTCTGAAGATACTGATACTTTTACGGCAACAATATCCACATTTCAATTTGCAACAGGGAAAACAGACTACTATGTATGAAGAGAATATGGAGAGGCTTAGGTTTTAGTGCTGCACAATGTACAGTCTAACCCAATCAATTAACACTGAAAAACGATGAAATAACAGCATCAGTGACATTCAGAATGTAAATAGCCAAAAATGCAGCAACATACAAATGTTACATTGCAAGCACAAGTTCCGTGCTTTTAAAAGATATACAGAGTTAAAATCCGGCCGGTGCGAATTTCAAACCGTTCTCTACATCACATTGAAGTAAATCAACTTTAATAAACTGAAGTCACAGCAACACTAGTTATAGAAGCAGAACAAAAAAAAAACATTTTTAAGAATACAAACACATACATTAATTTCCTATATATAGAGCAAAATACAAACCCAGTCATATCTTATATGTGGAACAAAATACATACAAACATACATACACATTCATATTGTACATTGGAACAAAATAAATTACATTCACATCCCATATATGGAACAAAATACAACTACATTTATATACTATTTAAGGAACAAAATACATACACAAACACCCAATACACGGAAACGAAACACCACATACATACATACATACACACGTATGTACAAATATATATAAATACATACATACATATGTACATGCATACACACACAATCCTTAATTGAATCCAAAGCCATCAGTCCCCATAAAGGCCAAAACCCACGGTAACTGGATTAAATTTTCTACCTGTGAGTGAAACAAAAAAATAATTTTGAAACGGGGGTTTAAAACCTCGCGTCCATTTTTTTTTTATATTTTTTTTTTAGTTTTTAAATCTATCCAAAGTGAATGTGAATTCCGACAAGGCGACAGGGCTGTAAAACCTGGGAAATGTTTTAAATTATTTTTATTTTTTTTTAAGTATCGTCGACAGTGAATGCGTTTTGCGATGAGAGAGAGAGAGAGAGAGAGAGAGAGAAGAGGAGTACCTATACGATATGGAGCAGAATCAATGAATACGTTAGAGAGAGAGAGAGAGAGAGAGAGAGAGAGAACAGGGAAGGAGTACCTATAGGAAATGGAGCAGAATAAATGAATACATTAGAGAGAGAGAGAGAGAGAGAGAGAGAGAGAGAGAGAGAGAGAAATATGAAAATGGAGCAGAATAAATGAATAAGTCAGAGAGAGAGAGAGAGAGAGAGAGAGAGAGAGAAGAGGAAAGGAGTACCTATAGGAAATGGAGCGGAATAAATGAATACAATAGAGAGAGAGAGAGAGAGAGAGAGAGAGAGAGAGAGAGAGAGAGAGAGAGAGAGAGAGAGAGTAAAAAATGAAGGAGCAGACTAAACAGATAAATAAGTTTTGTGACAGCACGGAAAGCGCGCTCGAGAGGGGGTTGGGGTCTGGTTGGGGCGGGGAGAGGGGGGGGGGAAGAGGGACCTTCAAAAACGACAAAAGAGACAATGACAAAAAAAAAAAAAAAAGATATTTTCGAAAATCGATCGATACCTTTACTTCTGATCTCCCAGCTTTTTGAAGGGGAGCGGATGACTGAGCGCGCAATGTTTTGTTGAGTTTAAAGAGAAATAAAAAAAAATAAAATATATATAAAACTGCATTTTTACTTTCAAAGGTCGACGAGAATGGCAATCAAATTCCTTTAGGGGGAGAGAAAGAGAGAGAGAAGAGGGGAGAAAAAAGAGAATAAATAATAATGAAAAGGATATGAAATCACACTAATATAAAAAAGATGAAGTGACTGTATTTAATATCAACTTTATATCTAAAAATTAACGAGTAAAAAATGCGCCGAAGTTTCTTCAGCGCAGTCGAGTTTTCTGTACACCCGCGTTCCGGTGGTGGCCTCAGCCACGGCCCATGAAATTCTTAGCCGCGGCCCATGGAACTCAGCCACGGTCCGGTGGTGGCATGTATTGTTGGTACTTATGGCGGTACCAGAGGTACGATTATGGCTAACTTTAACCTTAAATAAAATAAAATCTACTAAGGCTAGAGGGCTGCAATTTGGTATGTTTGAAGGTTGGAGGGTGGATGATCAACATAGCAATTTGCAGCCCTCTAGCCTCAGTAGTTTTAAGATCTGAGGGCGGACAGAAAGAGCGCGGACAGAAAAAAGTGCGGACGGAAGACAAAGCCAGAACAATAGTTTTCTTTTACAGAAAATGAAAAAAGCATATTTGGGGATCTTTCATTATAATAAGAAAGGAGGACGTATATAAAAAAAGTAAATAAAAACATGAGAAGGCAGGGGAAGGAACGAGGAAGGTAGAAGGGAGAAAGAAAAAACATGTGAGAAGAGGGCTTTCAAGAATGAAAAGAAATGGAAGGGAAAAGGGTTAGGTTAATGAGAAAGAATGGAAAGGAAAAAGATAAGAGAGAAAGAATATGTGAAGGTTTAAGGATTAGAAATGGGAAGTAAAAGAATTAGAAATGGAATGGAAAATGAGATATGCAAGAAGAGAGAAAGAAGGTAAAAAATAAAATAGATAAATGAGAAAGGGAAGGAAAAAGGGGGATGGGTAGAAGGAAGAAGAAAACTGAATAAAGTTTAAGAGAAAAACAAGTATTATTGACAAAGAAGGGGGAGGAATAAAAACTGGAAAGTTAATTACAAAGAAAGCGAAGCAAAATGGAGGAAAAAGTGAGAAGGAATAAGTAGGTGGTTAATGAGTAAGATGAAGGAAAAGAAAGTGGGGTTCATGAGAAAGTTGAGAAAGGAGAACGAAGATAGAAGGATGAAGAAAAATGGAAAGGATTTGCGATTGAGAATCTCGTGATTCGTCGACGCTAACACCAGCCTTTTGATTCCACGAAATTCAGGCCTGTCAAGCCAACCACCGGGGCGCTGTCGACCATTCAGCGCTCAAGACAGCGAAAAGATTGAGTTGGAGTGGTTGGACAGCAAGATAAGAAATCCATAAAACAAAGATGAAGTGCAAGGATCTAAGGGTGGAACTGGGTGAAAACCCCAGGGCTGAACTAAGAAGTAATGGTTAGAGACGCTGGACAGCAAGACTGAAGAAAAGAAGCGGAAACGAAGGTAAAATAAAAGGCTAAAATGTGGGTGCTGCATGCTGGGGGCCAAAGTATAGTAATGCCTACAGTGCATCACGCGAGGTGCACTGACGGCATTACCCTCAGATAAGGGAAATCTATTGTGGCTTTTGGGATGAGGTCACGGGTTCCATACCCATCAATCTGCCCATTCATTCTGGCAAGCTTCCAGAGGAACGTTGGGTATAAAATGGCAACAGCACAATGCAAATGAAGCAATACCATAAAAAAAGTGTCTTCATTGCTGATACTTTATAAGAAAACCGATGTGATTATTATTGTTATTAACGCCGTCCAAATACTGAAACAGAACAAGCTTTCACTAAATAAATGCCATAAATAAATAAATAAATAAAAGGACAAAAAGAAAGCTAAGAGAATGGATAAATAACTGTAAACAAATCAACAATTCTATGACGATATTCATATATGAATAGCAATTCGTCAGAAAACTAACGCAACTCATGATCATTCCACGTAACAGATTAACTGATTGACTGAATATAGATTTTAGGCCAAAGGCCAAGCACTGGGACCTATGAGGTCATTCAGCGTTGGAAAGGAAATTGAGAGTAGGTAGGTCTGACAGGTGTAACAGGAGGAAAACCTCAAAGCAGTTGCACTACGAAATAACTGTTAAGAGAGGGTGGATAGCGAGATGGAAGAAAGATCATATGAACGGAGGTACAGTAAAAGGAATGAAAGGGGTTGCAGCTAGGGGCCGAAGGGACGCTGCAAAGAACCTTTAGTAATGCCTACAGTACACCGCATGAGGTGCACTGACGGCACAGACTAATGGCTGAGCAGTACATTCCCAACTGGGCGAACACACAAGAACAAACATTAAAACCACCATCCAAACACAATAAATGTGGAAACATTAACAAACAATCTTGATAACATGACTTATCTTTCACTTCGCCATAATAACACGAGGACTGACAGCAAAAGCGTACTTTAGAAGCGAAAGTGACTTACAACGTTTGAGTGGGACTTTCTGTCTCTAGAGCACTTTATTCTTGGCACAGTGCGATAAGAAGGTGAAGCGTTATCTCAAATTCGCTGATAAGGTGGCTGACTTACTGTTATTAATAACCCCTGAAACGCTCTTTTCTTCACTGTCTTGCGGCTGCAAGGAATCTATTATTATTATTATTATTATTATTATTATTATTATTATTATTATTATTATTATAGTGAGTATAAGTTCTTAATGGATAAAGACAAGTCAAAACTTACTTTAGGTTTCACACACAATATATATATATATATATATATATATATATATATATATATATATATATATATATATATATATATATATATATATATATATATATAAATATATATCTTTCCTCATAATACACACACACGCATTATTTGTAAAAAAAGCAGAGCACGGAAAAATAAACACTTATATATGCAGTTACTTTTTTTTTTAACCAGTAATTCTCTTCCCCCGTTCAGCCTTTTCTCTCAACTGATATTATAGATTTGTCCCTTAAAACATATTTCGCATTTGGAATCATACTAATAACCATAATACCACAAAGTCAAGACTTTACTATTTTCGGAAGTTATAAAAAAAAAAAGGTAAACTTTACTCATCTATCCATTACCGGGAACAGGTACCGCCAACCGATTGATTATAGGTAACCAATTGAGCAAATAAGACCAACTGCCAAAAATGTGGTCAGCTGTTTCAATATATTTCGCTCCCACCGGCCCCCCACCCTCCTTCCGGGCACCAGCACCCCTTACACCTCTATCTATACTTATTCTTAAACTACCGGTACAGGCTTTCATGCCTTAGTGTGACTCATTGACACTTGCATCTGACTTCGAAACTTTGAAGCCAGTTACCGAATGGAATGGAGTATAGAGTTTGGGCCAAAGGCCAAGCGCTGGGACTTATGAGGTCATTTAGCGCTAGAAGGGATTTGAGAGTAGAGAAGGTTTGAAAGGTGTAACAGGAGGAAAACCTCGCAGTTGCACTGTGAAACAATTGTTAAGAGAGGATGGATAGCAAGATGGAGGAAAGATAATGTCAATGGAGGTACAGTAAAATGAATGAAAGGGATTGCAGCTTGGGGTCGAAGGGATGCTGCGAAACACCTTGAGTAATACCTTCAATGCACTCCGCGAGGTGTACTGACGGCACTAACCCCCTACGGGGAAATGCTCAACCCTTCTTCCTTCAACTGGGAATGACAACATGAGTCATCTTTTCCAGTTTTGTCTCTATAAATAATCCCCATTTTTCTTCCCATTCCGAGGCTTTCGCATCCTTTCGCAATGAATTTCGGTTAAGAATTTCCATTAGAAAGCACGCACGACACACAAGCTGAAGGTCATACAATGCCAAGGTAATCGATTAAAATCCCTATTTTGGGAACCCAAAGATGGACAACTTATCTTTAAGGGGGTCTTAGTGATAAGATGATCAGGACTGGAAGATCTCAACAGCATTCTGAATAACCATGCAGTAAGGACAGAAAAATGGCTGTTGGCTCTAATATTGGCTACTGGTCTTCGCATCTGATTTCCTTAAGGGAAGGGGGGCATTTGATAATATTCTATCGTAAGGTTGAAGACGAAAATTTTTGGTTTTTGTTAATTTAATCAACCATATGGTTAATTGATGGTAATGAGACAAATTATATCCTCTGTTATGTAATCTAATTTTCTGTCATCCGCACATAATGACAAAACCGACTTTTAGCCATTACATTCAACGGAAAAACATTTACAATAATGAAACGGGGGTATACTCGTTTACAAATCGGATCTCCTGAAATCCTTGCTGCATCAAACGCTCCCTTTAACGATAGTAATAAAATAAAGATATTATTTCCTTTTATAAAATCCTCTTCCTTTAATGTCAGCCAATATGTTTAACTTTCTGTAAATCATCCATAGTCCCTCTCCCATTTATAGAGAAAAAAAAATAAAATAAAATAAAAACAGACAATCAACCAGGAAGATTCTCTTCAATAAACCCCATTCCCTTACCAGTAACCACCCAAAAGCACAGAAATCCGCCGGGCACCCCCACTCAAGTTTTCGTAGCGGGTCCTGGTTGTCGCCCCTTCGGAATCGCCGCCCTGGGTCCGGCCCTGCCCTGCCTGTCCCTGCCCTCCCTGCCCTGCCCGGTCCTGCCCAGCCCAGTAGAAGAGACTTCTCCTCTCCACAGATAATTTGAGGCCGTTAACGATCTGCGGGACCCTTTTTCCCTTCGGCCCCACACCACGGCCCACACTCCACAGAGCGCCCAAGCCACCCACCGCAGCAACTGAGAGGAGGCAAACCCGACTGCCCAACAGCCCGCATACAGACAGACAGACAGACAGACAGACAGACCGACCATCCCGAACCCTCCCATTAACTCTTAGAAAAATAAAAAAATGACACGAGATTCCCTTTTCTACGACTACACTTAATTCGCGGTTTTTCTTCCCGATGCCTCGGTTTTTTTTTCCTGACTCCAGTCTCTTGGCTGGGCAAAAAGAGATCACAAATGGGCTGAAGGAATGTCAGAATACAAAAACTACGTTCTTTTAATGAAAAAAAAAATACGTTCCTTTTCGCTGTTACAGCACGATAAGATGAGGGGAGACACCATGGAGGCTGAAGACGAAGACCACGGAGCAAAACGCCAAATTAAAATCTCTCGTGTCAAAGGCCGACAAAAACGCCAAATTAAAAATCGTGTCAAAGGCCGACATAAACGTCAAATTAAAAGCTCGTGTCAAAGGTCGACATCCAAGAGGGGCTTTTAGCTGGGCAGCGGAATCATCAACAGCAACGACAGAGGATTTATAAAAGGGGAGGGGGACTGGAGAGAGGGAGGAAGGAAGGGGAAGAAGGGAAGGGGGGTAACCACAATGACGCACTTAGGGCCTCGGCATATGTGCGCTGTTACTACACTTGATTATATCCTACAGGGACCCGTATATCACCCATGAATGAACTATAATTGATCAATATAACCTCTTTCACCTGCGAATAAATTGGTTACTGCATATCGATAAACGGTAGAGAGAGAGAGAGAGAGAGAGAGAGAGAGAGTATATCGTATATATATAAAAAGAAATAGACGACAAAAACTACCAGTCATGCGGGTCCGTGTCAGAGAGAGAGAGAGAGAGAGAGAGAGAGAGAGAGAGAGAGAGAGAGAGAGAGAGAGAGAGGGCGGAAGGCGCCAAATTCTCCCGCCAAAATGGAACGTGTTCCGGGGTGGCGGGAGAGGCCCTGATTGGCTGGTGCCTCTCAGGGGGGCTGCCGCTCTTTTGGGAGGTGGGGGGAGGGGGTTGACGATCCCTTGGGACTTCATCATGGATATCCTAGACAGGATCCCTAAGGGAACGCTCATACTGGTTATGCCCTGACAGGATTCTTCAGGCAGATGAATATAATCATTGTAATCTTATTTGAATACTGACTGCATCCTGTCAAATAATTGCAGATATTTCCTGAAAATTTATAATGAAAAGCATGGGCTAAACTAACGTAGTGTTTAAGCTAAGTAGAACCTGTGGAAAGTCATCAATGATACATAATGTCGGTCTTTAGGGAATCGAACGTGTCTCTTCATGCTGGTGAGGTGGCAAAATTTAGAATATTACAGTAACTGGCTTTTAAAGGGACGAACACAGATTTAGGCGTTCCAATCTCTCTGACCTGGCTGATTGGGAATTAAAATATTTCCAGGCAGGCTATGTCAACATCACATTGAAGGCCATTTTGTATAAAATAAATGATCATTTCTGTTTAATGGACGCACACTAGCGCAAAAGGGAACTAAAGCAAGGTTTGGTTACCCATATGCAAATATAATTATGGAAGCATCTAAGAGTGCAAAGAGTTCCGAAGCCCTAAGATTAGGGAGAATACAGCAGGGAAACCGAATGTTAACACGCATTTACGTCGTTCGGATAAGATGAATAACAACAGCTAAAACATGCTTTCCTTTAAAAGGGACAACTCTTAATAAAAAACATCAAAATGTATAACCTAAGAAGAGCTCTTGGTGAAAAATCTAATCATACAAATAAAAAGGATAACTAGATCACATTCTTATATTTCTGAAGCACCCGAGGACTCCTACTGTGTTCTCTTACGGGTATTTTCTGTAAGAGAAAAATTAACAGAAATATATAATCACACTTCCGGCTTAACAGAAATATTTTGACGGGTGCCTTAGAACAGGAAATCTGAAGGATATCCAACTAATTTAATATATATATATATATATATATATATATATATATATATATATATATATATATATATATATATTATTCAGTTTTTGTGATTTCCGACGTATGAATTACTTGATCCATCTCCCATTGCAAATGCTTACCCCCATCAGAATTACCCCTTGATAACATGCAGTGTCTGTCACAGTTCCCATTTTAGAATATAGTTTTGAAAATGGCAGGAGATATTGGTCTGCCCCCGTAAAAGCCTGTGTTTAAGTATATGAGAAGAATAGTATATTGATGATCCTCCTGATTTCACTGATTCACAGTT
>NC_089763.1:33267777-33312777 GCF_040412425.1 Macrobrachium rosenbergii | reverse complement strand
ATGGAAAGCGAATCTGAGACTGTTCGAGCGACAGACACAGGTATCAGCAAGGTGTGTGTATGCATATGTATATATGTGTATATATACAGTATATATATACACAATATAAATGTATGTGTATGTGTATATATATATATATATAAAACATATATATTATATAATATATGTATATATACTGTATATATATATATATATAAAATAATGTATATAACAGAGAGATTATAAATATATGTAGATACTGTATATATAAAATATGAGAGAGAGAGAGAGAGAGAGAGAGAGAGAGAGAGAGAGAGAGAGCTATTTTTGTTTATAATTTGTTTTTCCCTCTATATATCAAAACCAATGTTTCCCCTCCTATATACCAGGGAAACTGTCTTTATTCTTACCCATTACAGATCACAGTTTTTATTTTCTGTAAAAGAAAACTATTGTGCCGACTTTGTCTATCCGTCCGCACTTTTTTTGTCCGACCTCAGATCTTAAAAACTACTGAGGCTAGAGGGCTGCAAATTGGTAGGTTGATCATCCACCCTCCAATCATCAAACACACCAAATTGCAGCCCTCTAGCCTCGGTAGTTTTTATTTTATTTAAGGTTAAATTTAGCCATGCTCGTGCTTCTGGCAACGATATAGAGGATACGCCAACCGCAGGGGGGCGGGGTGGTTAAAGTTTCATGGACCGTGGCTCATACAGCATTATACCGAGACCACCGAAAGATGGATCTATTTTTGGTGGCCTTGATTATACGCTGTAGCGGCTGTACAGAAAACTCGACTGCGCCGAAGAAACTTCGGCGAATTTTTTACTTGTTTCTATATCAAACCTTAATCAATGTTTACTTTATTATTATTATTATTATTATTATTATTATTATTATTATTATTATTATTATTATTATTATTATTATTATTATTATTCAAAACGTTATAAAATCATAATGATGAAGATAAATACAGAAATATGCAAACAAATACATAGCAAATGTACAAGGAAGCAGGAATATAAACATGCATAAAGAATATATAATTCGTATGGCGACAGCGCATGGCTTTTAACATTTTGATAATAATATTCGAACTCACATTATTAGGTCCAAAATTATTCATAATGTTAGTAATATTATCATTACTTCTTTCATTTTTCGCATTAGGCAAATCACAACACTGTCGTTATTTTAAAATTTTCATGAATTACTATTTTTTTCTTTCATTGTCACATGTTTTATACTGATTGCTGCTATCTATCTGTCATAATTACTTTACGACTCACGGAAGTGTCGCAGGAGCAGAATTTCTCTGATCTTTTAGAATAGAATATAGAATTTAGGCCAAAAGCCAAGCGCTGTGACCTGCGAGGTCATTCAGCGCTGAAAGGGAAATTGACAGCAAGAAGGTTTGAAAGGTGTAGCAGGAGGAAAACCTCACAATATGAACGGAGGTACAGTAAAAAGGAATGAAAGAGGCTGCAGCTATATAGAGGCCGAAGGGATGCTGCAAAGACCCTAAAGTAATGCCTAAAGTACACCACGTGAGGCGCACTGACGGCGCTACCCCTCTGGCATCTTTTAACATCTTGCTGTCGGACTTGGCACCCACTCTCTACCAATGCTGGGAGCAAAACGGAAGTCAATCGTGTTAGTTTTCGCTGGACATCAGGGCCTCAATAAAATGCACGGACTCAATTTCGTCCATATTTGCTGCTTGGTACAGGCTAATATCTTCTCGCAAGATGTTATACGATATCAGAAATTGTGTTCATCTGAGGCAGTCCTTAGCTAAGTGTATATTTATAATATAGGTATTAATTCATTAATTAAAGCAATGAAATTTCCCGTAAATTAAAATACTCCCATTAAGAGTAGCTATTTGCTTTGGTAATTCGTTCTTATGGAGTCAAAACTTCTAAATACTTACGACAAGCATTAATGGTTAGACAATGCAAATTAAATAAAGTTCATTAAGGCATAAACCTTTAAAGGAATCAAATGGTGTATAATCCTATATATTACAGTTAAACAGTTGCGCAATCCTATTAATTAACGCGTTTGAACAGCTGCGCAGTCCTATTACTTTATGCGTGTGAACAGTTGCGGAATCATATAACTTAACATGTGTGAACAGTTGGGCAATCTTATTACTTAACGCGTGTGAAGAGATGCGCAGTCCTATTACTTAACGCGTGTGAACAGTTGCGCAGTGCTATTACCAAATATGTAAATAACCGTTGCATAATCTCATTACATAATGCACATTAAGCGCTGCGCAGTCCAATCACATCCCCCTCAATTAACACCTGCGCAATCGTTCTACATCATGTAAATGAAACACTACGCAATCCCATGACAATCATGCAAATGAACCGCTGCGCAATCCCGTTATGTAATATAAATGCAACGCTGCGCTATCCGGTACACCATGAAAATGAACCACTGCGCAAAGTCATTACGTCAAGCATGTACCTCTGTACAATCCTATTACATCAAGCAAATGAGACACTGAAATGAGCCGCGTACAATCCAGCCACACCATGGAATGGAATGAATGCAGAGTTTAGGCCAAACATTCGGACCTATGAGGTCATTCAGCAGTCAAAAGTAAACTGGCGGTAAAAGGGTTTGCGAGGTTGAACCGGAGAAAAATCTCGCAGTAGCACGAAGAAACAACTGTCAGGATAAGGTGGATAACAAGATGGAGGAAAGAGAATATGAATGGAGGTACAGTAAAAGGAATGAAAGGGGTTGCAGCTAGGGGCCGAAGGGACGCTTCAGAGAGCCCTGAGTAATGCCTACAGTGCACCGCGTGAGGTGCACCATGCATATGAACACTTCATACGAAACATATTTAATCACAGCACCGCGCAAGACGCTCTCAGCGTTCGAGGGCCTTCGTGACAGGGTGACTTAAGGAGCGGAATTATTCATCGACCAACTGTAAGTGTCAGCTAGCATGCAAGAAGCGATGAGTTATCGATAAAATTTACTGTTCCTCCGGGAGAACAAATGCATTCGGTTTCGGTCGGGTTATTGGTAATCGATTTCTTTCGGGTTTTGGCAAAACAAACAAGGAGAGTGCCGGCATAAGAGCAGGTTTATATTTGAGTCCTGCAGGAAAATATTTTATATTGTTTGTATGGGGTCGTGAAAATGAATTTGCAAAATGATAATTATATACGGCGTAAGTCGTTGTATGTATGGAACGGTGAACAATTATTATTATTATTATTTTTTTTTTTTTTTGGAGATTTTGAATACTTAAGCAGATGCGCATTGTACTGCAAGAGCTTACTAAAATGTTTCAGTCAGAAGCACAACATGACTGCAGAACAACAGATGTAAATATTGTAATACACTCATATATATGATTTTCCAGTATCCCATACCACATACTGCAATGTAGACAAAAGGACAAAATTTCGTCATTTTAAGACAATTAGAAGGACCCGTTTGACACAGGCATCCTACTAGGATGTACGGTACTACCAATGACGCCCAGGTCATGAACGCCACTCAGCGCCATAATGAAACCAAAATAAGTAAAAAAATGCGCCGAAGTTTCTTCGGCGCAATCGAGTTTTCTGTACAACCGCTACAGCGTACAATCAAGGCCACCGAAAATAGATCTATACCGGTGGTCTCGGTATAATGCTGTACGAGCCACGGCCCATGAAACTAACCACGGCACGGTGGTGGCATATCCTATAGCGTTAACAGAAACACGATTATGGCTAATTTTAATCTTAAATAAAATAAAAACTACCGAGGCCAGAGTTCTGCAATTTGGAATGTTTGATGATTGGAGGGCAAATGATCAACATACCAATTTGCAGACCTCTAGCCTCAGTAGTTTTTAAGATGTGAGGGTGGACAGAAAAAAGTGCGGACGGACAGACAAAGCCGGCACAATAGTTTTCTTTTAGAAAAAACCAAAAATGGGTAAGAGGATTTCGGTACCGGCGTTGCAATGGTCAAAGGAAGCCTGTACTCAGGGGGTACGTGTCTCGAGACCAGCTACTGACGAACAACGAGGGTAAGAAACAGATCAAGGAATTTAAAGGGAGAAGACGACAGAACCATCTTGACGAGGCTGAATAAACACCACAAAACAATGTTTGAGAAGAAACAGAGAGCACAAAATGTAGAAGGAAAGTGAACACACCATTGGAAAAAAGGTGAAATGGAAAACGGAATTTTGTGCGGAAGGGAAAAAGCGAAAAAAAAAATCTCACGGAACAAACTGCGAACACAAAGTTCAAAAGAAGAAGAAGAAGAAGAAGAAGAAGAAGAAGAAGAAGAAGAAGAAGAAGAAGAAGAAGAAGCAACGATTACACTTCAGGAATCGCTGACAAAATCTTGGTCACACCTATACCAGGGTCACTGACACCGCGGAGAGATGTGCTTAATGAACTCCACCTCAAGAGAGAAGAACAGAGAGAACAGAAGAGAACAGAAGAGAACACTAGAGGGAACAGAGAAAACAGAGCTCCACAAAAGACGAGAGGTAAGAGATCGTAATTATTAGGCGCCATCTGCTTAATCGGCGGCAGATAACGGTGAATGACGGGGGAGGAGGTCTTTTCATCTCAGTCAAAAATGAGAGAAGAGGAAACAGTACTCACGAATACTTAAGCAGAAGATATGTAAATGTGGTCTAATGCGTACGACAATGGAGTTTAATAAGTTTAGAGTATTGGAATACTTCAATTTAATAATAATAATAATAATAATAATAATAATAATAATAATAATAATAATAATAATAATAATAATAATAACAAAAGTGAAGATGGTGAGACCAATCTCCTGCAAAGTGACACATTTCATCGTTACGAATTAATATACATTTCCATGAAAGACATTTTCATCGGCAAACGATAAAAAGGAATGACTGAAGAATTTTATATTAGGAGAGAGAGAGAGAGAGAGAGAGAGAGAGAGAGAGAGAGAGAGAGAGAGAGAGAGAGAGAGAGAGAGAGAGAGAGAGATTGTTACTCCTGAAGTTTGGCAGTTTAAATAAAAAATTTTTGTTCTCAATTCTGAATTTTTTTAATTCATAAGATTTACATTGAAAAACAACGGCCATTAAGGGACAGAGTAACAATTTCTATTTACGCCATAAACTATACGATGTACGGAAACCAATAATTTCTATTTACGCCATAAACTATATATGTATAAACCAATAAACATATATATATATATATATATATATATATATATATATATATATATATATATATATATACATATATATATATATATACATACACACACACACATATATAACTGAATCACGAAAATATGGAACGTGATGAATATATAAATAAAGACAAAATCCACGAAGGACAGGAAACAATGGAGTACTGCAAGGCCTTTCGACTTCTAGTCCTTGACTTAGCAGATGGATTTTATATATATAATATATATATATAATATAAATAAATGTATATATAACCTCATTTTACAGTTAAGAACTTTCAGTCACTCGTTAAGTTCTCAGTACTCCCGCATCAGTAGAAAAATGGTTTTCACTAGCAAAGGTAATCATATGAAACTCTTATCATGACGAGTTTCATAAATTTTCATTAAATTCTACTCTGACTGAAAACCCAAGAGAAAGGACGAAAATAAAAAAATAAATACATAAAACCATATAAGGTTACTGAATTATACCATAAAATTACTTCTGGTAACAAAACATAAGTACAGAAAAGTAGTCTATTGAAAGCACAAACCTCCGCCATCGCAGAAAAAAGCAGTTTCTACATCAGGATCCACAGCAAAGTCTAATATAGAATTATTTGGCCCGCGGCTCAACCCTCTAACTTGAGTCCATGGTTCAGTCGTCTAACTTTGGCTCGTAACTCAACCCTATAACTTTGGCCCGCACGGGTCATTGCCCCACCTTTGGCTCTTGGCTCAAGGCTTTAATATTGGATCATGGCACAGTGCTCTAACTTGGCCCTTGGTTAAACCCTCTTGAAGAGTTTACACGAAACCCAGTCTCACAATCTGGTCTACTATTCTTTGACCCATACCCCACCCATCAACAAAATTGAAATCAAATCCATCGAAGTGATAACATACATTCCGTCAAATTTCTGGGGCCTTTGTAACAATATGAAACCCACCACTCTACTGCTAAAACCACAACTGTAACAGCGCAAAACCCAAACCCTTTCTGGTGCTAAGGGCATTATCCTTAACGCACCCCCCCCCCAAAAAAAAAAATACTGTGGTACATTTCTTCCAGTAATAACCAACTAAAATTAAATTTTTACATTTCCTTACCTTTATTGCTTAAATCAAAGGAGCTCTGGAATGCTGTCACAGGGTGTCGACTTGCTTGTAGATGTTATGTATAATGCAAACCTTCGCCAGCACTGGCTCTTGCCTCTGATACAATACAATCTTGAGTTTTCCACCCACCGCAAAACACACTCCACTTTCTCGTTTAATGGCCCTTGTTATAAAATTCAGCTCAAGGTTTGAAAACGCCTGAAGATCCTTCGGCCAGTGAAGTTGAGGGAACAAACGCGCACCTGAGGGGGAAAAATTTGAAGAACGGCATAGTTTAAATTTTTATCTATACCAGTGTATGAATCAAAGTTACCTACGGAAGGTTCTTTAGAAATGATTTACCATACTTGACATCATTTAAAAAGAGAAATCTTCCTTCTGTTGCAAGGGAATAAGCTTACTCAAGTAACAAAGGAATTAGCATACTTCACATCCGTGAGTAATTTTGACAAGTCATCTTTATAAACGGTACCGGGAATCTAACGTTCCTATGTAGGCCACGCCTGAAGGGAAACACAAAGAAATGAAATATTAAAGAATCGTGATGAGAGAGAGAGAGAGAGAGAGAGAGAGAGAGAGAGAGAGAGAGAGAGAGAGAGAGAGAAATCCTGCTCAGCTATAACAGTTTTGAATTATGATCATAACTATCCTTCATCACCTTCTAATACATATCAACCTGTCCCTTGCAAGATAAGCCACTTATGATATATTCTTCACCAGGAAAATAAATTCCGATTATATGAGCCCCAACTTGTAATGTTACGTCGTTTGCACACTGCTCATTACAACAGTTATATGAGCAGTAATCGACTAATCATTCTCGTTTACACGTTTATTCTAATAAACCACATAATTTCAGACTTTACTACAAGTAGCCTCGGAAGGATTCACACAAAGGCAGCTCTGAAGCGACTGAATTCAACTTAAGTGAGTGCCACTACCGCTCACCTGTTGTTAAACCGAAATCATTGATTGTTCTCAGTTGGTTGGGACGAGTCAAGAGGTCCATCTCAAGTCTCTTATTCCTTTTAACAACTTGTGACATTTGCAAGTCGCTTAGGCAAGGATTTTGTGCTGGCATTAAACTATACCAACCACTGAGTGGGTCACAGGTCTCATGCTAAGTCAAGGGCTCGAAAAGACCTCAAGTTACAGGCTTGACCTCCAGTAACAGGTCAAGCATCATCACAGGTTTGACCTAAGGTCACTGGTTTGATCTCAGGTCACACGTACCACATCGATTTTCAGATTTTGACCTAACACATAGCTGCCAGTGCTTAGGTTATACACCTAAGTTCGATTTATAGGTCTGAAATTAAAGTATCACCATATTACCGAAGTTTTTTTTTATCCTTTTTTCACTGTTCTACCAATAAAAATTTATTCCACTAAAGGGATAAATCGTGCTTAGACACATCTTCTGAAAAACGTGTCTGATTTGACTTCCTGGCAGGCACTGTCTGGGGATTATAAATTACAAAACCGTCAATTTGTGAAATACTATACTTCCATACCTTTCTTATGGCCCACCGGTTCTATAAAACCAAATTTTGCCCGTCAATTTTATATATTCATTCTCTCTTCGTTCTTTTCATTACCCTTAGAACAATTAAATACCTGCACACAAACGATAAACTTACTTGCTGTTCGAAGGGTCGACCATGAACTGCCAAAGAGACTGTCTTCATCTTGACCGCTTACGCAAACCCTCTCCTTGGATTTAAAACCATAGGCAAGTCACATACCGCTCACTTTCAGAACTGAGACTCAAGGATTCTAGCGCAGGACCACAAACGAAAAGAAAACTTTCGTAAGAAGCAGATAATCGGCTACTAAGTGCTCTTTCAGACCTCCTCCTCCTTATCCGTGGCGAGTCAGGGAACGCATCTGACAGGGTCGGACAGCGAAGTTAACAAGGGGTGGGCGGGAACATGCTGAAAGAATTGTTATAAGTACTTTAGGTACTTTGGTTAAATATTTTAGACATCACGCACACGGGTGGATATATCCGTTATGTTGTTTGAAATCGGTATCAATTATCATTGAAACATGAATAAATAACACTGCCTTTGAACGAAAAAAAAATTAAATAGAATGAAAACTATCTTGGACTGTTCATCTATAATTATGTAATTGTTATTAGTGGACGGAAGCAATCTTAATCGGTTACGCTACTTTCATTATTCCTTGTCTACATTAAAACTATCATCGGAAAATGATAAGCACGTGGAACTTTTTATCAAAAGTGTTCATGATAAATTTTGCATTCTAAAATAAAATTGATTAGCATAAAAAAAAAATATGGGGATCGAACCTCATCTCTCGATCGACAAAAGCCAGGCCGCTACCAACTGACCTTTGTGAGTCAATTGGTATCACCCTGGTCCGTCATTTGAGAGACGGGGGTTCGATCCCGATGTGAGTCGGGAGTTTATGTCCCTCAAACATGTCCTCATTTGTTCATTAGTACCATATATATATATATATATATATATATATATATATATATATATATATATATATATATATATATATATATATATATATATATATATAATATATGCATGTATAACGACCCAAAAGGCACTTAGAACCTCAATCGTAACCAATCACGTGACTATGCACACTTTAACCGTAACCAATCGAGTACTCCATGTCCATTAAAAGACCGCATAAATTAATAAACACCTCAGGAACTAATACGACTAGAAACTCCCTCACTCTCTCTCTCTCCAAGTCCTGGAATGAAGGAGAATCCTCAGCCTCAGCGTGACTTTATACCATTGCTCTGTTTTACGACCGGTAAACAACATCTGAATGGGGACTAACAACAGCGTTGCATTGTTAAGAAAGCCAGGGGAAGCCGTCATTGCCGTCCGACAGCAACTGGGTACTTGGGAGACGATTGCTGCCGTGCGCCGTCAGATTCTTGACACCTTTATATGGGAAAAATGGGGAAAAAATTCTTACTCACTGCGCTGGCTCCCGGGCCTCGCTGTAACCCGTTACCTGTAGCTAGTTTTTATTTATTAGGGAAGGGCAGTTTCTCTGTGCTTCTATATCGATTTATCAATTAAATCTGAAATTACTGAACCATCTTACGGAATAAAACTTTACTCACTCGGATGGTTATCGGGCCTTATTGTGACTCGGAAATACTAACCTTCATTGGATTCGGGTTTGCAATGCGAGTGGTATAATACTGTAATTAAGATGACCTACTAAGCAATATCAGTTATAAACTATAAACATAGATATTTGTGCATACACACACACACACACATATATATATAATTATAAAAACCTCAATTGCAATTTATCTATTCGGTATAATTAAACGCCGTACGAAGCGTTTCACATTTTTCATGGACTTTATCTCCCACAAAGCTTCATTCACCTCTTCAGCCCCTCTTCTCATATGACACATCTCGCTGCTAGGAACCCAGATGACACTATCAAGTAGCCTAATATTCTCCCTAGTGAGAGCAATCTTCAAGAGCAAAAGTTAAAGGATCTTTTTCATTAATAAATTTTTAAGTTTATAGCGAAGGGGCCATGATGATCGTCCTGTCCAAATTCCGTAAGATAAGTGCTTACTGATGGACTTTTCTTTTGAGATCATGGCAAATACACCTCTTTTTAAAGGGGGGGCAGGTTAAGTCACTCAAGAAATGAAAAATAAGAGTAAAAAATGCCCCGAAGTTTCGACAGCGCACTCGAGTTTTCTGTATACTGTATAATCAATGCCACCGAAAATAAACATATATACCTTTCGGTGGTCTAGGTATAATGCAGTATGAATCTTTAACCACTGCCCAGTGGTGGCCTGTCCTATATCGTTACCAGATGCACGGACATGGCTAACTTTAACCTTAAATAAAATGAAAACTCCCGAGTCTAGAGGGCTGCAATTTGGTATGTTTGATGATTGGAGGGTGGATGATTAACATACCAATTTGCAGTCCTCTAGCCCCAGTAGTTTTTAAGATCTGAGGGCGGACGGACAGATAAAGCCGGGACAATAGTTTTCTTTTACAGAAAATTAAAAGCGGAAAGTTCCACTGTCTGAAAGTTAAGTAAGGCATGGTCAAACCGGTTTGACTCTTGAGTTCGCAATATCTGAGATAAAGATCAAAATTGGTAGAGTTAGTCTGTGTAAGCTCCCCCCCCCAACAAAAAAAAAAAAATTAATTAAAAACAAATAAATGAAAAAATAAAAAAGGAAAACATCCAGAGATAATAAATCTCCCCCAACGGCAATACTTTATTGGCTGCTGCGTTCCGCATGAGACCTTACAGACTGAGATATTCTAATACAGAAGACTTTCTCCATCCGAATTCCTTCCAGAATATACTCAACACATTCCCGGCTCACAGCCCGCCCCTCCACAAATCTCAATTGGAATCCGCCTAAATACCGTCTAAAAGATACCTTACGGAAAGTCAGAAAACAAGCAAGAGATACAGGTGAACACATGAACACAATCATTACCTCCGTCTAACTCCGCTGGAAAGAAGACTACACGCAGAGTAAACTGAAATTACCTCCATTTTGTAATTGTGGTCAGAACCCATTAACGTTTCACAGGAGCGCGAGACCTCTCTGCTAACCAGTCATTTACCAAATCCTTCCCGTGAAAAGAAACTGAAGATTACGTTGAGTTTTTATCAGTACGGGTTTCCTTCTTACTGTTACAGAGCGCGCTGTTGATATCTTACGAACTGCGTGGAAATGGTTTGCTAAGTGTCCTCTGATGGGGGAGAGAGAGAGAGAGAGAGAGAGAGAGAGAGAGAGAGAGAGAGAGAGAGAGAGAGAGAGTCCTGTTGGTTTATTGTTGATTTTAGATACAAGATTTTCGATAGCCCGAGAGAGAGAGAGAGAGAGAGAGAGAGAGAGAGAGAGAGAGAGAGAGAGTGAATGCTGTTGATTTATTACAAGATTTTAGATAAGCCCGTAGAGAGAGAGAGAGAGAGAGAGAGAGAGAGAGAGAGAGAGAGAGAGAGAGAGAGAGAGAGAGAGAGAGAGAGATCCTGTTGGTTTATTCATGCCTTTAGATGAGAGAGAGAGAGAGAGAGAGAGAGAGAGAGAGATTTACTCTCAGAGAGAGAGAGAGAGAGAGAGAGAGAGATTTACTCTCATGCCTAGGGGATGAGAGAGAGAGAGAGAGAGAGAGAGAGAGAGAGAGAGAGAGAGAGAGAGAGAGAGAGAGAGAGAGAGATTTACTCTCATGCCTAGGGGATAAGTTGTTGCACCACAACTATGAGATAATCTCCTTCCCCAAACAACTGTGACTAGGAAATGTAAATTAACAAAATCGCGCAATAAATAAATAAATACAAATCACAGTGAATGTGACTGTATACGATTCATACTTTTATTTCTTCACAAACTCTGTTTGTTTTCGCTGCTTCCCAGTTTGTCAGTTTGAGGTAAATTCCAAGAAGATCACAATTTCGTGTCGAAGATGTTCCTAATTCGAACATCAAGTTCAGAGATCGACCACGATCACGCCCTCCTCGATTTCCTCTCCTGCACGAACCGGAAGTAATAGGTCACCAAACCGCGTATGCTGAAACTCAAGACTTAGGCGAGAGAGAGAGAGAGAGAGAGAGAGAGAGAGAGAGAGAGAGAGAGAGAGAGAGAGAGGATAATCTTGAATTATTACAAGATTTTAGACGCGAGCGCTCGCAAGGAGAGAGAGAGAGAGAGAGAGAGAGAGAGAGAGAGAGAGAGAGAGAGAGAGAGAGAGAGAGAATCACCATGAATCATAATGAATATGTGGCTTTGGCCATATCGAGAGTCGCGGTATTCTGTGTGTGAGAGAGAGAGAGAGAGAGAGAGAGAGAGAGAGAGAGAGAGAGAGAGAGAGAGAGAGAGAGAATCAACATGAACTAATATGAATATGTGGCTTTGGCCATATCGAGAGTCGCGGTATTCTGTGTGTGTGTGTGTGTGTGTGTGTGTGTGTGTGAGAGAGAGAGAGAGAGAGAGAGAGAGAGAGAGAGAGAGAGAGAGAGAGAGAGAGAGAGCCCTCTTGAATTACTACCCTGGGAGTGTATTACGCCTTTAATCAAGTTAAACGTCAAAAATGAACAACTTGATTGTGCGAACACCGTGCCCCCTCACTATCGTGGTTCACTTTTCTCATTAAATGGTGATACATGTGGATGAAATATTTCTGTCTTTATTTTTTTATTTATCTATTCTTTTATTTTATTTAATCTATTTTTATTTATTTATCTTTTTTGCTTAATGGCTGATGTACACGATAAGTGTCAGCTGGGGTTCTTGCGATAATGATCAACATACAGTCTTGTATTTATGATTTAGTTCTAAGATGATTTAGATGTTACTGGACTGGTAAAATCAAAGATAGAGGTACTTTTTATAAATGGTATTTCATACTGGACTGAACAAGGCAGTAGGAATAGTCAAGGCATACCTAAGTGAAGATAAAATAAAAATGTTAATTACCTCGGTGAAAATTAAAAAAACTGTTTACTTACCTCATTGAAATTTATAATTAAAATATTATGACTTACCTCAATAAAAATTGTAAAAAAATTTGGACTTACCTCAGTGAAAACAAAAATAAAAGTGTTTGACCTATCTCAGTGAAAAAAAAAAATTTTTTGACTTACCTCAGTGAAAATAAAAAAAAAATTTGACTTACCTTAGTGAAAAAAAAAATTGTACCTACCTCAGTGAAAAAAAATTGTTTTTACTTAACTCAGTGAAAATAAAAAAAAAATTTTTTGACTCACCTCAGTGGAAATTTCAAAATAAGTAATAATGTAGCTTACATCAGCTAAATTGCGACGGTCATAGTCGTGCAATGAACTCGTGAATTTTTGGCTCAGTAAAAAATAAAGTGAGAAAAATACGAATATAAAAGAAAAATATATAATAAAAATTCTGTCATACAACGGTAAAATCACAGCATCGAAAACGCTGAACACTGAATTCCAGATTAAAAAAAAAAAAAAAACTTTAACCAAGAAGGAGCAAATTTACTGAATCCCAGATTTAAAATTTTCTTTCTTTGACCAAAAAGAGCAAATTCAAAGAATCCCAGATTGGGAAAAAAATTTTCTTTAACCAAAAAAGAGCAAATTCACTGAATCGCATATTTGAAAAAAAAAAATCTTTAACCAAAAAGAGAAAATTCGCTGAATCCCAGACTTGAAAAAAAATAATTTTCTTTAACCAAAAAAGAGCACATTTACTGAATCGCATATTTGAAAAAAAAAGAATCTCTAACCAAGAAGAGCAAATTCACTGAATTCGAGACATAAAAAAAAAAAAAATTTTCTCTAATCAAAAAAGAGCAAATTCACGAATTCCCAGAAAAAAAACCTGTCTAACCTAAAAAGAGCAAAATCACGCGACCGCTACGAATTGCAATTACCGCATCGTTCTGTTCTGCTCAGGTGGGAGCGACTGCCGCCATTACCTGCTCAGGTGAGAATAATTATGATGACCAGGTGGTGACACTGAGCCAACAGCGGACACGCGCGCGGTAGACAGATGCGCGTACTGTTTACCTGGCGTCACAAAGACTTCGGTCAGAGACCAAGGAAGACTTGAAATATGGATGGAGGGGCGAGTTCAACTGAGTGTAGAGTCGATCCGCGCTATAGTGACCGAGAGAGTTCTGGTGCGGGCGATAGCGAGACAATAACGCTATCCATCAATGTTCGTGATTGACGTCATTCGCAATAACGGATCATCAATCACAGCTCTGCTGTACCGGCATTCTGTGAGAGAGCGTGTGGGAAGTTCGTATAATTCCTACCCGGGTCTAATAAGGTACTGTTATCAAAGAATGATACCGACCGAGTCTTCGGTAAGACCACAGATATCTCGTGTCTTGATATCGGAGTCTTGGAAATCTTGGATACCTCACTTCCACAGTAACGGATATCTCATTACTGGAGTCTTGGATATCTCATTGCAGAGCTCAGTTTTAAAAAAATCATGGATGCCTCACTTTCATTCCATTGATTATTACACTATCAAAACTCTGCATTTTTTCTCTGAGAACACCTTAGATATTTTTGGGTGAAAAAGCTAAGGATATCTTATTTTAAAGGTACTGATAATTCAACCAAAAGAACCATTTCTTGTACCAAATCTACGGATATCACAATTTAAATGGCCGTTACCAAACCTGCGTCTATCTTACTGTTAAAAAAGATACCGCCGCTTACTTGAAAAAACTTTTTGAGTCAACGCAAAGACTATTAGTACATTATCATTATGATAATTACTGTTATTATTACTGTCAAAACAACAGCGCCTATTACGATAAAATATACAAGCTTCATCTATTTAAAAGTCCCTAGAATTAAAGAAAAATTTCAATCAAAATTCACACGACCGGTACAATATTATTATTATTATTATTATTATTATTATTATTATTATTATTATTATTATTATTATTATTATTATTATCATCATCAAAACAACAACGCCTATTACGATAAACTACATAAGCTTCACCACGTTTGAAATTTCCTAAAATTAAACAAAAATTTCAATCACAATTCACACGAACCAGTACAATGTTATTATTATTATTATTATTATTATTATTATTATTATTATTATTATTATTATTATGAACACAATACCACCTACACAATAAACAATACAAGCTTCATCACATATTCAAAACTCCCTGAAATAAAAACGAAATTAATCATAATCCAATAGAACCAGTCAGGACTGACGCAACCAATCCCAAATACCTATAGTAGACAAGGGAACCTCAGGTCTTCTGCACACTACAGCTTTAAGCTAATAATTCCACTTATTGAATGCATAATTAATCGTCTGATTTTTGCCTGGCAATCCTTGTTATACTCGTATGCACTGACAGCGGTGCTGAAATTGAGATGATGACGATGTTCATCATCATCATTACTATCGTTACTGTTGGAGGAAAGTCCACAATATTGTACTTGCAAATGTACAGCACTTTAACGTTTATAGAATGAAGCTTTCGCTAAGTTGGTCAGCTGACCTCTCATGGTATTTATTATTATTATTTTATTATTGTTATTATTATTATTATTATTATTATTATTGAACAACGTTTGTGCAAGTGCTCATAACACACAAGCTTTGAAACAGATATTACAGATTCTTTCGTCAAAATTATCATGATTTACCCTGCTTCTTTAATTACTGTATATTATTCATGGAGAAAAGTTAAAACACAAAACACACACACACACACATGCATATATATATATATATATATATATATATATATATATATATATATATATATATATATATATATATGTGGTCAGTTCGGCAATGGTACCTCGTTCTGAGTAGCGGACCCGGGTTCGTTTCCCGCTGCCGCGCATCAGGATTTCTTTATATTTCTTGCACTTGGGTCTTAAGGCTTTGTAGTGAAAAGCGTATCCAAAAAAGCGCGAAGAATTCGAGAAGTTAAGAGATTGGCATTGTATTACAATTATATATGTATGTGGTAAAAAGTGACCAGTAGATTCTACACACACACATATATATAAACACACACATATATATATATATTATACAGACCTGAACTAAATCAGAGAATTAAAAACTTTCCTTGGAATTTAACAACAGTGCTAAACAGACGAGAGAGAGAAAGAGAGAGAGAGAGAGCTATCATCCTCATAAAGACTTAAAACTTAATAACAGAGCATTACCTGAAATCATCTAATGTTCATGAACAAATAACATGCATGGTGTGGCACCAGTATAACCATTAAAATGCTCGCAATACTCTGGCATTATATATATATATATATATATATATATATATATATATATATATATATATATATATATATATATATATATATATATATATATATATTAATTTTGGTTGGTTGATCTTATTTGCGCTCTCTCTCTCTCTCTCTCAATGATTTCTTTTAAATATTCGCATTCCTTTCTGTGAAATCTTTCTGAACAAATCAATAATCCTTTCAATATTAACTATTAAAAATTTTGAATAACAATAAAAACCAGAGAAGCAATTATTTATTCTCTCTCTCTCTGTCTGTCTCTCTCTCTCTCTCTCTCTCTCTCTCTCTCTCTCTCTCTCTCTCTCTCTCTCTCTCCAATGCTTTGTTTTAGATATTTGCATTTCTTTCTGTGGAAGCATTTTTTCTTTTACAAATCAATAATCCTTTCAAGTTTGCTCTGCAAAAAGTGTTCAAAAATTTCAATGAAAATAATAACAACAATGACAAAGTATCACACTTTCCGAATCACAATAACAACAACAACATAGTATATTCTGTATAAATTATTGCAAATTCTGAACAACAACAATCAGAATCAAAATCAAAATAACAGCAATTACCAAGAAAGAAGAAGAAGACTCTCCAGTCGAAATCTGGCCCGGCTCCGAAGCGGGCGATAAATAATGGACGCCAGTAAATTCCAGTAAATTTTCCGGCAACCGTCATTAAGCTGCGGCAGAGAACGAGACGTAAATCAACAACAGCCGCATGAAAAATCACCTAACGATCAGGTGCGGACAGACAGACAGACAGACAGACAGACAGAACTTTCAATCTCCTCCGGAAGATTTTCTCTTGGTGCTCGCCCGTCATTCTTCCAGATTTCTCTCCTTGGGTTCGTTTCGACGGCCAATGGCTGTTGCTTTCTCTCTGTCTCTTTCTTTTCTATTTACGCTTTTTCTCTCTCTCTCTCTCTCCCTCTCTCTCTCTCTCTCTCTCTCTCTAAGGAAGGCGCGTGACGACGCTCCGAAACTGTGTGCGCTTGTGAATATATTTTTTCTCCAAGTTGAGGTTTTTTCAAGTTTGAAAGGTCGACACTTCTCTCTCTCTCTCTCTCTAACTATACTTTAGGACATGGAATGGCTGTTGCTATTCCCCTCTCTCTCCCTTTCTGTATCTTTCATTTTTCTGACGCTTTCTCTTTCTCTACTTTTGGAAAAGTGATGGCTTTCTCTCTCTCTCTACTTTTGGACAAGCAGTGGCTGATACTGTTGCTCTCTCTCTCTCTCTCTCTCACACCTTTCTTCTAACGCGCGCTCCCTCTCTCTCTCTTTTCTTCTTACGCTTTCTCTCTCTCTTTCTACCTCTGGACAGGCAATGGCTGTAGCTGTTGCCTCTCTCTCACTCTTTTTCACTCTCTCTCTCTCTCTCTCTCTCTACCTTTTTTGAGTTCCCACCCTTTCTCTCAGTTCCCTCTTCTGTTTTGTCCTCTCCCAATCACTATATCTCTCACACCCAATAAGACATACACACCGCAAATCAAAGGTAAATAAACACAGCATTTTCCGTCACGGCAAATAACGAGCACACATAATTACATACATTTAATAACATATATCGGGTATAAAATTATCACCGGACAGAAGTTCACTCACAGAAAGATACTTAGCCAACGCCAGCCAATCTAGTTAATAACACATTAGGACGCATAAAGAGAGATTACAGTAATTACCCATCAACAAAGCGTTATGAATGCAATCAATTACGATGTCATTATCCCACTCGCAAGCTCAATAAAACGTCAATAATTAAAGAGTCGGGTAATATATATTGGACCGGTGGTCCAACGAGTCTCGAGAATATAAGAGGTGGATAATTTTATGACTTGGCATAGATAAGACAATGATTTTATTACTTACTGTTATTAACACTATCATCATTGTTATTCTGTCGACGCCATTCACCATATTCGCCTTCTTGTGTGTCAGGTCACAGCTAGGAGGGTATGAGGGTTGCCCGTGCCGTCGGCCTCTGTGCATCAATAATTATGTTATTTGTGTCAAGGTACTCGCTACCTTATTCTGTGTCTGCAATTCGTAGTTTGAGAGAACCATTACAGTTTTGTATAGTGCTTATTATGTCTTTTTTTTTTTTAGATAGATTCATTAAGACTATTTTCTCATCTCTTTTTCATCTCTCTCACCATAATTTTTTTATAACTATCCATTTTTTAAATAACAATCCATTGTCTATAACTATTTTTTATAACAAACCATTTCTTAATAAAAATTCATTTTTAATAACAATCCATTTTTATAACAATCTTTATTACAATCCATTTTTTTATAAAAATCATTTTTTTAAATAAAAATAAATTTTTTAACAACAATCCAATTTTTTTATAACGTTCCATTTTCTTTAATAACAATCCATTTTTTAAACAAAATCCCTATGGCTCCTCTCCACTCTTTCTGGAACGATTTCTTTATCATTTTAACAATTTTTCAATATATCTCTCTTTATACCTCTTTTATTTATATTTATTTTTATAACCCCTCTCCTCTCTCCTTCCGGCTTTCGAGGAACAGGGTCCTCAGTGAACTCGGCGTCGAAAACCACAGTCTTTGTGACGCCATTTTAAGAGTGATCAATTCGTCAGTAACATACGAACGTCTAAGCAGATAACATAAAAGAGGTTTCAAGACTAATCTGATAGTATGTATGTGCTCAGCTGGTCAAGCAAAGGAATAACGAGATGTCAGAGGAAGAAATATTCTGATAATCTAGTAAAAAAAAAAAAAAAAAAGTACACAATGCGCCAAAGTTTCTTCGGCGCAATCGAGTTTTCCGTACAGCGTATAATCAAGGCAACCGAAAACAGATTTATCTTTCGGTGGTCTCCGTATAACGCCGTATGAGCCGCGTCCCATCAAACTTTAGCCACGAGCCGGTGGTGGCCTATCCCATATTGTTGCCAGAAGAACGATTATGGCTAAATTTAACCTCAAATAAAATAAAATAACTACTGAGGCTAGACGGCTGCAATTTGGTATGTTTGCTCATTGGACGGTGGACAATCAACATAACAATTTGCAGTCCTCTAACCTTCGTACTTTTTAAGATCTGAGGGCGGACAGAAAAAAGCTCGGACAGAATAAAGTGCGGACAGAAAAAAGTGAGGACAGAACAAAGTGCGGACGGACAGACAAAGCCGGCACAATAGTTTTCTTTTACAGAAAACTATAAAGAAAGAGCAATATAGATAAAAGAAATAAATAAATAAAGAAAGAAAGGTTTGGGAACCAACATACGAATCACTAATTCATTCGCAGACGCAAGATAACGAAACAAGCAGTAATTGATGAAAATTACCAATTATTTCTCGAGTTAGTCAGACAGTTTCGACTTATAATTAAACATGTTTAATGCTATGGACGTTTTCGGTCTTGTATATAGTTCAATAAATGACCGATTTGTTACTTTTTATCTAACTTTCACAAAAGAGCGTCCTATTACTTGGAAGCTTTTTTTTTTTTTATCGCAACACACACACACATTTATATATATATATATATATATATATATATATATATATATATATATATATATATATATATATATATATATATATATATATATATATATATATATATATATATATATATATATATGTGTGAGTGTGTGAGAGAGAGAGAGAGAGAGAGAGAGAGAGAGAGAGAGAGAGATTAATTGATTAATTGCATCAAACGGGATAAAACAAAAACAAAAAAAAATATAAAAAGTAAGATTTCTCGATAACAAAGGTAGGAGAACCTTCCTATAATTCATGGAACCGTTGACAGTAAGTGGGTCACGATTATAAAAATAACCTTCATGACAAAACAGCCATAATGACCCATGGCCCACTTTGATAACAGGAGTTTTATTTCCTGCTTCTTTTGATAATCTCAATTATGCTGCGAAACATTTTTATTTCGGTAATTTTGCTTTGCATTGTTACCCGGTTTTATGTTTCATAATTGCTTCTAATTATACGGGTGTTACTACCCTCTGTTGTAATAATAATTTTAATTATAGTGAGTTTTGTTTGAGCTGAAGAAATATTGGGCTATTCAACGAATCACTACTGAAAGTAGTATCAATGCGTAATCTCTCTCTCTCTCTCTCTCTGTTTCCCTCATATTCACATACATACACATACACAAAACATATATATTATATACATACACACACACATATATATATACATATGGAGTCTTTCAACAAGTATTTATGGGGGTGAAGTTGCTACCCACACTCCTTGTTCCACGGATACTCTTGTCATTTCCTGCTGGACCAATTTAGTACAGTACTGACCAGCGGTGCAGCCAGCGGTATAGAAGCCGCATATCGAGAGAGAGAGAGAGAGAGAGAGAGAGAGAGAGAGAGAGATTATTATGGTACTGAAATACCTGCGTGCCACCGAAAAATCTTGCTCCTAATTCCACTTAACAAAATGACATGCAATTACACCAATCTATTCCTTGCCTGCTTTTAGGGTAAGCAACTAATGAACTGTCTTGGCAAATTACCAGTTGCACGCACTTAGAATCGACTCCAATTTGACAAATAATTATAATTTATATTTGTACATCGATAATTTGTTTTTCATACTTCTAAGCTATTATGATATTCTCTCCCCACTTCTTTCTTTTTTTATATCCTTGAGTTCTGTTCCGAATCCTCTCACAGCCTCTGTTTTTTCTTAATCCTAAATACTCCTTTTAATAAGGGTTCATGGCTTATTTTCTCCCCAGCAGTTTTCTTCCTTCGAGCCTGGGCTAGACGACGGCATGGCGGTTACCAATGGTGAGCCTTTACATAAACAATTAAAAAATGTGCCGAAGTTTCTTCGGCGCAACCGAGTTTTCTGTACATCGTATAATCAAGAACATCGAAAATAGATCTATCTTTGGGTGGTCTCGGTATAATGCTGTATGAGCCGCGGCCCATCAAACTTTAACCACGCCCATGTGGTGCATGGCCTATATCGTTGCCAGACGCACGATTATGGCTAACTTTAACCTTAAATCAAATAAAAATCAATAAGGCTAGAGGGCTGCAATTTGGTATGTTTGATTATTGGAGGGTGGATCGTCAATATACCAACTTGCAGCCCTCTAGCCTCAGTAGTTTTCAAGATCTGAGGGCGGACAGAAAAAAGTGCGGACGGACAGACAAAGCCGGCACAATGGTTTTCTTTTCAAAACACTAAAAACCATTCCTTAAATTTCGTTTTCTTTTCTTACACAGATTACAAAAGTTTACGAACATAACTTCTTTGCTTGACGGCGAAGTCTCCTCTTGCAAATAAGCTTTTTCCTTATTTTAACACAAAACATCATTATCTACTTACGTTACCGTAAACTTACTTATAAACTTTCATTTACTGAAACCTGTAATGCATGAAAGCGCATACTCCAGACAATGCAGTGACTGGAAAAGAACTGAATAGCATTTAAAGTAAAAGCTATGCACTGGAATGCAATGTGCCTGCAGCAACAATTCCAGCATGTTATTCTGGTATGGTAATGATTTATAAATACAGACAAGTTATGAAAAGTTCTTGTTATTATTATTATTATTATTATTATTATTATTATTATTATTATTATTATTATTATTATTATTATGCGTACTAATACAGCTGTTCTTTCAAGTAACTGTTTGGGTGTAGCCGTTAGCATTATAATTTCTTATCTCGTGTACCTAAATTTTTGTGTATTGTATTGTTTCTACATTGTTTATCTCTGTGTATGGCCCTGAGCTAAAATAAAGGAAATTATTATTATTATTATTATTATTATTATTATTATTATTATTATTATTATTATTATTAATTATTATTATTATTAAGTTCAAAATAAGAATATATTTATTTTATTAAACAGAATGCCTAATTATATGTAAAAGCAAAAATAGAAATAAATACAAGTTTAACAAATTGAGTACGAAAGACCTACAAAATACAGATATAGCAGTAATGACAGATACACTAGCACACAGTAATTAAAAGGTGGATGACGTTAATGTCAAATCTTATTGCAAACATAAGAAATGACTAGGTGTGTTTAACAATAAAATATTTGTTAATGATAAACAAATACATAGAAGGGGGTATGTACCGAATAAATTCATTGAAGAGTAACCGAAATGTATGTTTATCAAAGATTTATCTAAATATTTAGATGTATCGATGCTTATTAACAGCAGGAATAGAAGACTCAAGGTATCGTTATTGAACTGAATTGAGCTGAATGTAGAATTTAGGCCAAAGGCCAAGCACTGGGACCAGTGAGGTCATTCAGTGCTGAAAAGGAAATTGACAGTAAAAGTTTGAAAGGTGTAACAGGAGGAAAACCTCGCAGTTGCACGAAGAATCAGTTGTTAGGAAAGGTTGGAATGTAAGGTGGAAGAAAGAGAATATGAAAGGAGGTACAGTAAAAGGAGCGAAAAGGGTTGCGGCTAGGGGCCGAAGGCACGTCTGCAAAGAACCTAAAGTGATGCCTGCAGTGAACCGCATGAGGTGCACTGACGACACTATCCCCCTACGGGGAAGGTATCGTTATTGTCAATTGCCACTTGCAACTGGCCACTAAAAGTTCGTTGCAAGGTTTAGTAATTTTTTTCTTTTTTTTTGATAAGGCAGGGACGGAGTCCGATAGTCAAACTTCTATTTATGGTTTGGTGAATAATAATAATAATAATAATAATAATAATAATAATAATAATAATAATAATAATAATAATAATAATAATAATAATAATAATCAGATGTGGGAATAGATTCCTCGTACTTTCGAAAAGTCAGTGTTTGAAAACCTTGCATCAGATCTTATCAATCATATATAAGCAGCAACGAGTGACATTGAAGTCTATAAAAACCCCTTTCTTTTTCCAGTTCTTCCCTTTCATTTGCCAAAAAATAATAATAATGATAAAATCAAATAAAAAAAAATTGGGTTCCAATTATTTGGGAATGGGGGGAGGGACTATGGGCCAAGGTAGAATTAGTCATCTAAATGGATCTGGGCTTGGATGGGAATACATTTTTTTTTTTTTGTATTTTTTCTTCAAGATCATTTTCGATACCTCTACATCATAATACTGTCAATTTGTTATACCATGAAGTTGCAACCAGTATTTTCAATAACATACTTTTATCGACCCCTCCCCCCTCCAAAAAAAAAAAACCGCACTGATTCCAAAATAAGAAACCAAAAGTCGACCTCAAACACAATTACAAGACGGCCAATCCTTAAAACACTGTGAGCGGCAACAGAACCCGTAACTCAATAATACAATAAAACAGATTACATAATTTAGGCCAAAGGCCAAGCGCTGGGACATACGAGGTCATTCAGTGCTGAAACGGAAATTGACAGTAAGAAGGTCTGAAAGGTGAAGCAGGAGGAAAACCTCGCAGTTGCACTATGAAACAATTGTTAGAGAGGGTGGAAAGTCAGATGGAAGATATAAAAAATGAACGGAGGTACAGTAAAAGGAATTATAGCAGTTGCAGCTAGGGGTCGAAGGGACGCTGCAAAGACCCTTAAGTAATGCCTACAGTGCACCATGTCAGGTGCACTGACGGCACTCCCTCCCCCTTACGGGAATAACTCAATAATTGAAGGGGGCAAAAGTCCATTTCGCCCAATCACTGGAGATCTGAGCAGCGTTTCACCTGTTATAAAGGTAATCAACACTTACGTGCATTAAGAATTAAATCTCAAATCGATACACGAATGGCAACTGGTTTCACCAACATACGAATGCATCAATACACGAATGACACATAGGGAATGTTAGGGGTAGGGGGGAAGGTGGGGGAGGGAGACTGACAAGGCGAGGAAGGGTTATGCGTGATGGAATGATATTAATAGACGTTTTATGTATATACGAGAGAGAGAGAGAGAGAGAGAGAGAGAGAGAGAGAGAGAGAGAGAGAGATTCTTTATCTCTCTTTCAAAGCAAATGTTCAACACTGCAACTAGGTTTGCATTCACAAAAGCGTTTGAATTAAGCAGATTGCAACCGTTCGTTTTCATACAGCTGGAATTAAAAAAAAAAATGGGGGGGGGTTTCCCCCAATGCGAATAATAATGCAGGTACTGTTAATTTAGCAACATAACGGAGGACTGTTTTTCGAATTCTTACATCTCTTTATTTTTAATCAATTTTTGTCGTCTGCAGATTCGCGTTCAACACCGTCTCTTAACCTATGTGTTTCT
Organism: Macrobrachium rosenbergii; assembly: GCF_040412425.1. Classification (NCBI taxonomy): domain Eukaryota; kingdom Metazoa; phylum Arthropoda; class Malacostraca; order Decapoda; family Palaemonidae; genus Macrobrachium; species Macrobrachium rosenbergii. Next base: position 33,288,454 of record NC_089763.1, on the reverse strand, counting down.
GAACATTATTTCCTAACCCATGAACTTCTGGACATCTCCAAGATTTAATTTCTGTGAATCTAATCTTGATAACATTCAAGACAATGAACTTCAGAGTAACTTAACAAGTACATTTAAAACATTTTCAGCGTGGTTATTTCTTCGTTGTGTTCCGGTGTAGATATTTGAAGAGTTTATCTTAAAGGTCATTTTAATGGAGAGAACATTCAAAGGTCGCGCTAGAAATTTTGCATACATAGTGGCCCGAAGGTTGCGGCTAAAAATATATTGAATTTAGAATTTGCAGAATTGTTTTAACCAAGCTACAGTTTACAAAATAAAACTAATTTTCTTTTTCAGTTTGAGTCTTTTCAATGTTTGTTTATCTTTTCATTTATTCAAAACCTAGATAAAAAATTCAATGCTTGTTTATCTTTTCATTATTCAAAAGCTAGATAAAATTACACTGTATAAAATGGTTATTCTGCCCTAAATTGAAAAACTACAGTATCTGCAAAAATTTCGAATTTCAGATATGCCACCTATTGGGGTCGTGAAACACTAATACACAAGTTACTGCAGTTTCAGAATGGTTCTTCAAAGCTTTATTTAGGGGGTCCCATTTGCAACATCTGCAAAATCAGTAGTAAGGCAAGGCAAAACTGCAGTATCTACCATTTTTCTGTTTTGTATTTTTGCAGACACTGCAGTCTTCCATTTTAGGGCAGTGATGTCCACATTCACTTCTCACGGTCAAGAATAGATTTTAACGTGATACTGTCAACATACATGAGCATATACACTACACTAAGTGCTAAAGTTTAGTAGGTCACACAAGATTCAACGGAAGCATTAAGTAATTTTTCACAATTTTCGGTCGTTTGTAAGATGCTGAAAAGTCTCCAAGTGATGGAAAAAAAAAAGGAAAGTCTGCTTTCATATATCCTATTTAAATATGTTCATTATATCTGTTATCTTTCTGTATTTTCGGACAGGCTTCACCCCACCAACCCCCTTCATGTCATTCCGCCAGCAACTCTGTGTATTCGGGCCAACCAAAACTCTACAAAAAATATGGATATTATTATAATTATTATTATTATTAGCAGTAGTAATAGTAAAAATTCGCTGACTTGCTGAGCGAATTATTACTGGACAGAATGTTTATGTACGAAAAAGAAAAGAAAAGAAACAAAACAAAAGGGAAGAGAGACAGATTTGCGGAAAAACAACAGATTTTACACAAATTAACTCTAAGAAACAAGAAAAAATGCAGCCGATTCTTCCCTACCCAAAACATTTCTAGCTACGATAAAAACGAGTAGAAATTGCGCCGAAGAAACTTCGGCGCAATCGAGTTTTCTGTACAGCTGCTACAGCGTATAATCAAGGCCACCGAAAACAGATATATCTTTCGGTGGTCTCGGTATAATGCTGTATGAGCCTCGGCCCATGAAATTTTAACCACGGCCTAGTGGTGGCCTATCCTATATCGTTGCCAGAAGCACGATCATGTCTAACTTTAACCTTAAATAAAATAAAAATTACTGAGGCTAGAGGGCTGCAATTTGGTATGTTTGATGATTGGAGGGTGGGTGATCAACATACCAATTTGCAGCCCTCTAGACTCAGTAGTTTTTAAGATTTGAGGGCGGACAGGAAAAAGTGCGGACGGACAGACAAAGCCGGCACAATAGTTTTCTTTTCAGAAAACTCATAAAAAGCTTAAGAGGAACAGAAAAACATCTCTTGAATTTCAAGCACGGACTTTCACATTACCTGTTAAGGAGAGACTGAGAAAGATTTACATAAAAAGGGACTAAGAGGAATGAGCGACCTCTGGTACTACAAGTGTGCCATCTTGTACCACATCAGAATTTGGATGGTGGCACCAAGCATAGCGAGTGGCCCACACGAATTCTGGATGCAAATGTGTCCTATGTCAGAAACTGAAGGCATTAAGGTTCCTTGTCAAAATAAGGTTAATGGAAGATGACCAAACCGAACCATGCTTTCCTTTGGCGATAGAGTAATCTAAATCGACATGCTACATTTGGGAAGTTGCCCACCATTTACAAACTCCAGGAAATTGTAATGACCACTGCAGTACCACACTACGTAATCTATAACCATTCGTTCACTGATGATATTCTGGTAGATATCAATACCTCAGTAATGTTGGAACGAAAGATCTGAAGCACGTGGCAGTGACATAACTGCTGTATATCTAGGAAGCAAGACGAACAGTATCTAGACATCTGGTGACAGAAGAAATAAATAAACAAAATTCGGAGGTAACAATATATATATATATATATATATATATATATATATATATATATATATATATACTATATATATACATACACATACATACATATCATATAAATTATATGTAAACATATATAAAATTCGGAGGCAACAGGCACCACAAAGCATCGTCACCTATTCGTATTCACATGAAGAACACGAAAAATCGTCACAGCGATTCATTCTAGTCTCCAAGCAAGGAAAGCAAGGAAAGCAACACATCACTGCCTGCCGATTTCTGATCAGCATTCAAGCAGACGTCCCAGGCAAGCAGCTTTTGAAACATACGCGATTTGGTTGTTCGACAAGAAGGGTCCCTTCTCCTCGCTGAATTTTAAATAAAAGCTTGAACTGAAATTTAAACAAGGCCACGGAGGCTGGAGGGAGAGTACTATATGCGCATGTTAAAGCTTGCCGATTCAACTTATATAAGTATTTGTTTGCGTGTAGCAATTAACAAGCAATTTCGTCTTTCTAATGAACACCGCGATTTTCGTTAACTTGAATTTCAAGTCAATGGCCCCTGCGGACTTGTTCCATATAAATAGGGTTCGTCTTCTGAATGATAATACAATAATAATAATAATACGTCATTACACTGCATCTAATTATAGTTGGTTTACACTGCGAAGCAAGGTGAAGCAAAGCAGTAATCACATGAATATATTTCATTCCTGTGGTAATATAGTTTTTTTTTATTTTGTTTTTTACAGTAACTACTAAATCACTGCAGATCGCATAATGTAAACTGTACATGTATTATACGGACTTCTGTTATGTCACTTCACATCATCTGTGGCTTGTTGCATACATCTTGATACGTATAATAATAATAATAATAATAATAATAATAATAATAATAATAATAATAATAATAATAATAATTCAGAAATCACAGGATGATCAATGCTGTGACACGTACTCTTTTCTTCAGTCACTTCCTGTTAAGAAAACGACCTATTTAGGGAAGTCAAATTTCTTTATTACGCTTAGGAAATAGCTTCTCGCTCAAAATCCTGATCTCGGGAATGATTTTTACAAATTCAATTTTTTTTTTGTTTTCGTTTTGCAGATCACTGAAAAATTATGTTATGTGAGAAAGATTTATTCTGGTTTTTCGAATAAAACATTTCACCTATACATCCTGGAAAATAATGAGGACTGATACGTTATTTTCTCTAAATGACCGAGAGTTCGCTCCTGAGTTTATAGGCTTACTATGCTCTCTTCTCTCTCTCTCTCTCTCTCTCTCTCTCTCTCTCTCTCTCTCTCTCTCTCTCTCTCTCTCCCATTAAATAAAAAGGAAGACATGCTATTGGAAGTATAATAAGTCGTTTTCATGAAATGTCCTTTTATAAGATTTCTCGCATCAAACCCACTATAATGTACTAAATACCAACCTCTCTCTCTCTCTCTCTGCACCGAATTGAATGACAGGAAGATCTTCTGTTGGAAGTAATACCATCTCTCTCTCTTTCTCATGTCGTCTTATGTAAAGAATATAATACGACATTTGATAACAGAGATAAAACCCAACCTTATCAGTAACGCCTCAAAAGACTTTGCAGCGTTAATCGTATTAATGGCATAAACATCTATATATCTGTAACCATTACCATCGGCAACATGAAAAGGAAATTGTTAACCTTTACCCCGAGACAATTTCCCCTTTCTGTGTTCTAAACACGCATAACATTATATATCATAAATCTTCCCTGATTTATTAGCGGAATTATAATGTAATGGGTAAAAACCCTTCCTTCCTGCCAACCCTACGCCAAATCTCTCACCCCCTTCTTCACCCTCTCTCTCTCTCTCTCTCTCTCTCTCTCTCTCTCTCTCTCTCTCTCTCTCTCTACACCCTCAGTCAATTACGAGCCGTCGTGTCACTGTTGTAGTTGCGTAAAGCGTTCTACGGCTTTCCTAATAGCCTGTAATGGAGTCTCTTCTCCAGATAAGGGTTGGGGGGGAGGGGGGTTCATAACAGGAGCCCCAATTTAAGTGGCGTCACGAATTGGACAGTTCAAGAACCCTACGACGTCTGCGGTTTGATGAGAATTACACGCATACTCTTTCTGTCTGTCTGTCTGTCATTGATTAGAAAGTAGCCAAGTTCAATTTCAAGGAAGGAAGGAACGATTGACGAATGTTGACTTAAATTTAATGTATATTTAGTGACATGAGCACTGGATTTGTACCTGGTGGTCAGTCGACTTTCGTAGATTACACCCGAGGAAGAAGAGATGGTAAACAAATAACAAAAGTGGGTGGGTGGTCAGTTTTTCTCTCTCTCTCTCTCTCTCTCTCTCTCTCTCTCTCTCTCTCTCTCTCTCTATATATATATATATATATATATATATATATATACGTATGTATATATATACTGTATATATATATGTATGTATATGTATGTATGTATATATATATATATATATATATATATATATATATATATATATATATATATATATATATATATATATCTTTTCTTTTTCTTTTAACGTGCTTTTATTCCCATTTTTGTATGGGGTAAGCACGATGCCTTCTTTTGAAGGACTTTTTGATTTGGCTTTGGGGTAGACCTGTGGTCTCGATCGGCTGCCCTGCCTGACATCGCTTAGACCCCGGTACGTATGTTTCATGTATCATACCAGACCCAACGCCCTTTCTTCCCAGCAGCGAGAAGTTATTGCGCGGGTATGGCGAGCGTTCGAGACGTGTGAGATGTTTGTTATGTTTTTTTAGAAGGTGTTGTAGTGGCTTTGTTTTGTGTGTGTATTTAGTCTGTAACATCCATTTGCTTTTTAAGCAAACCTATCCGTTGATTACATATATATATATGTATATAAAGTATGTATAGGGCAATTCCTCACCAGATCCCTCCAGGTGAAATGCCTCATCAGGTATCAATTTGAAATTTCTTTCTCTCTCTCTCCCTCTCCCGTGCGTAATTATCTACCAGTCTCAATGGTTATGGTATAAAGACCCTATATATGACTTCCTCTATGCCTTTGTCAAAGTCACAGCTGGAAAAACGGGGCACAATGACAACCGTAATTCAGCCAGAAAAGTAACATTGAGTTCCACGACTTAGATGCCGCGCACAATAGCCAATTTATTTTTAACTTTTAATTCTTTTATAATACATATACTTCTATATATATATATATATATATATATATATATATATATATATATATATATATATATATATATATATATCATATGGAGGAGGGAGAGATTCTGCACAACTGCATTTACTATCAGGTTCTGCAGAAAATGCAAATATTTACATATTTCAGACCATGCTTCGAGCTAGAACTTTATCAACATGTCGAATACATGACAACACAAGGTACAAACTCAGTATTTTGGCAACAAATGTCTCACTTGCACACACAACTAAATTATTATCTTACGTCCACACACTGTCTGATGAATGGAGTACATTATTAGCCTTGCCACTGACAACACAACTGGTGGGAGTTGGTAAACACCGAGGAGCACGCACAAACGTGTTTTCAACATGCTGGTGACAATCGATATTTCGCTGTGACCTGATTTTTTAGGTCTTGTCTGTGGCGATACATTATGGTGAAACTCCAAAAGGCTTAAGTAAAGGCTTAAATAAAAGCTTAAGTAATCTTTGACGCAAAACGCAATACGTTTATTTATATTTGTAAGGTTCTTTATTTCTGGAACTTTTGTCATGATAATATGCGATAAAAACGAAACCGATAAATAAATAATTATTTGAAATAAAACAATCAAACACACACACACACACACACACACACACACACACACACATACCTTTGTGAACGTACAATTCGGAAATACAATCTCCTAAAAGCAAGAGTCCGTCTTCTAAACCTGCTCTGGGCTAGATCCAAATTGATTAGTTTTCCATCAAGTATGTGGGCTGATTAGTTTTTTCATCCTGTGCACGCGCGCGCGCACACAATCCTGCTTTAAGAGTTCATTCCATGTTTTTAAATATGTGAAGCTGTTACCAGTTTCAAATAATTGATTTCTCCTCGGATTAGGAGGATACATCACTCTCACGCTTTCCTATTTACTCAACAAAAAGCTCCCCATTTATTCTAATTATTCTTTTTTTTATACCGGACTGTCAACTGACATGAGGGCCCTGTCATTTTTTTTTTTTTGCGAGCGCACCTTTTTCTTAACAACCCAAACATCTCAGTGACTACGCAGTATGTTGGTTATGTTGAAATGTTGGTCGTCTTGCTTTCGACCAGCTTAACGCAATGCATAGGTTAGGCAATCATGATTACCTTCCCCCCTCTCTCTCTCTTTCTCTCTCTCTCTCTCTCTCTCTCTCTCTCTCTCTCTCTCTCTCTCGTTTAGATGGCAGGTAGTTCGTGATAATTTACTCACTTCCCTTACCTATTCCTACCAACCGAATCATTCTCTCTCTCTCAAGCACTAATCATTCTCTGTTGGGTCTTTGGAATTCTAACACTATTTAAAGAGGTAAAATTATCTCATCAAGAAATGATGCTGGAAAATGCGCTGAGAGAGAGAGAGAGAGAGAGAGAGAGAGAGAGAGAGAGAGAGAGAGAGAGAGAGAGAGAGAGAGAGAGAGAGAGAGAGAGGGGGGAGGGGAAGGGTAGCTAGGGTGTAGGGAAAGACATTTATGTCAATATGACCAGATGTTGTGACAACACAAGAGAGAGAGAGAGAGAGAGAGAGAGAGAGAGAGAGAGAAAAAAAACGCCTGGTATCATGCGATGTCGAAAATAATTAAATGAATATGAGTTATCCTTCACAATACATATATTTTTCTTTTCAGTGCTTCACAGCCCGGCAGCGCCTCCTAAACCGTAAACATGATAATCATCAGGGGAGTGTCAGAGCGTTTTTTTTTTTTTTTTTCTTGCCGCGCGAGGGCGTCCTCCATCTTACCACTCGCCCCTTTTTCGCGCTGCCGGGCTTAAACCAGAATCGTTTGTTTTCATTAGCAAGACGCGCGGTCGAGATACCTTGGCGATTCGAGTGGCTGTTGTTATTGCATCGGAGGCGGGACACGTCTCTTGACCCAGCGGGTCCCTCTTTGACCTTTGACCCTGCGCTTGATATTTCGAATTTGGAAGATGGTGTGACTTATTAAATTGTGGACTTGAGTATCACCCAAAATTTGCGCGTTATTGGGTGTCCATATATGAAGCAAAGAAAGGCTGTATGTTTGTGTGTATAAATAAGAGATTATAGGAGAAAATCTTCATCTATATCCAATTTAACGGTAGTATCTAAGCTATTAATTTTTTTTTCTTACACTGCCAGCAAGGCGGTAATACGCCATATATGGATATGGATTTCCATATAATCATCTTTGTTAAAGCTGTATTCATGGGCCATAAGACGATTCACTATCTTGCAAATAATTTGCCGTTTTTCCCAAATATGTTTTGACTGGGACGAATTAGAAGCCTCTTGTGTCGTATTTTCCCATTACAACGCAAGTATGAGATCATAGTGCTTTAGCGCAACATTATTTTTGGATATTTATATCGTACACATAAATGCCTTATGCACTTAACGCTTACAGTGGGCCTTGCATGAAAGACCGTTGACGGTAGTAAAGATTCATACAAGGTCTCTTCAGGTTCTCAGCTACGATGCTTTCTGTCTATTACTTTTCATCTGTGCTCTTCGTGGTTGTAAACATCCCACTATACTTTGTTTCATTTTAACCTGACATTTATAGAGAAATCAGTACTTTAGATTAACAGCAACAGTATATCAACTGTAAATCACTTTACTAGCATTGCAAAAGCTTTAGCAATCTTAAAAGTCTTCAATGATGGTCCACCTTCTCGCTGGCACTTTCAGTATTCCCATTTTTTTTTAGTTTCTGTCCGCCCTCAGATCTTAAAAACTACTGAGGTTAGAGGGCTGCAAATTGGTAGGTTTATCAGCCACCCGGTAATCATCAAACATAATAAATTGCAGCCCTCTAGCCTCAGTAGTTTTTATTCTACTTGCGGTTAAATTTAGCAAAAATCATGCTTCTGGCAACGATATGGATAGGCCACCACCGGCCGTGGTTAGTTTCATGGGCCGCGGCTCATACAGCAATTACACCGAGACCACCGAAAGATAGATCTATTTTCGGTGGCCTTGATTATGCGCTGTAGTGGCTGTACAGAAAACTCGATTGCGCCGAAGAAACTTCGGTGCATTTTTTACTTGTTTTATTGTTACTTTTCATGTGCGTCCAATCTTCCAGATGTTTTTTTTAGCCTGCCTACTGGTAAGTTCAGCCTTTGGACACCGTATGTTATATTTGTAATATGATCATAGAGAAAAATTTCTCGGAAATAAAAAAAAAATTACATAAAAAAGCACAGTATATTACGATGTATACATCAAGCTTCAATTATCGTTGCTGTAGAAAAAAAATTAAAGACATATCAATCATCACAGCCTCACAAAAAAAAAAATTGTAAAAGAAAGAAAATATTCCCTTACAGATTCTGACATTTATTGCATTACCAGATGATATTTAAAGTTCAGAAGGCATTGTGGCTACTACAATTACATTCGTATCTGGCAAAAAGTGACCAGTAGATTCTATCTATCTCTGTCCACAAGTACAGTGGTCCACTGATCTCTGACAGTAATCATGCAGAACACCAATAACAATTCACAGTAATCGCGTAATTAATCAAAGAACAAAGACAATTACAGTGATTAATATGACGTATCATTAGCATTGTAAAGAAGAAGAAATACATCATACGAGCCTTGTCGCGACAGATATGCAATTACAAATAACACCTCCCCCTTCCCCGTCATTAAATGCGATCCAATAACCCGGAAGTTGCCAAGCCAGAAGGAATGTAAATCAATCAATCAATCTCATTAATGTTGAAAGTTATTCTATCATCCCTGCCTTACTTTTACCGGTTTAATTTTTCTTTAGCTGCGTTCTGCAAATGTTATTTATTACTTTCTTCTGCGTTATAATCTTACTTTTTACTCTTCCCAGGATTTTGTTTTAATAAAGCTTGTAACTACTTAACGGTTTTTCGGCTGGTTCTATAATATCATCATTATTATTAATTATTATTATTCAGCAGATGAACCCTAAGAGGCAATGAATTGAAATTCAAGCCCACAAATATTATAGTATTCCCTTATTATTATTATTATTATTATTATTATTTTTTTTTTTATTTTTTATTATTGTTATATTATTACCAACAATAATAATAATAATAATAATAATAATAATAATAATAATAATAATAATAATAATAATACATCGACTCAACTCAGAAATTACAACAGCACGCAGCGACTCCTAAAAGCAACAGAATTTGCAATAACAGAATGACTCCCTTCCCCACCAAACCCATTCACTCCCCATTACTCTCCCACCCTCCACAACTCTCTTTTTCACCCCACCCCCTCCCACCTTCTCTTATTACAACCGGGGGTGATTATCTTCGTAATCCAATTGGAATTATGATAAATGCATTACAGGCAGAAGTGAAACGGTCACCGACTCTCTCTCTCTCTCTTATCAAAATCCCGTTTTATGATCGTGGGATTAATTCTGCCAAAGATTAATGAATGGAGGAATAGCTTCGCGTTCGTGGCCACGAATTGTGAAATAGAAAATGTTGAGAATAAAGATGAGTTTGTGTATAAAAAAACTTTTATGTACGCACGAACGGGAATATTCATACTTCTACCTTTTTTCGTGGCCGGGTTGATATCATTACCTCGTTCTGATTTCCCGGACGCGGGCTCGATTCTCGCCTAGGCGTCAGAAGTTCTTCAGTGGAGATAACTTGCTGTCTTTAATGTTAATGAGAACAGGATAAATTGTTGTTTATGTTAATACTCAGCTCTTGCCGCATGCGAGAAATTACCGAGTCTACGTAGCGATGGCACTGATAAATAGTTGCCGCTGGAACGGGCGTCATACCTTATTATTATTATTATTATTATTATTATTATTATTATTATTATTATTATTATTATTCAATGAGCTCATAATCATGGTTTCCATAAAATATAATACTTATGAATAACAAAAGCACCTTCTCCCAAAAATTAACTTAATATGCAGATAATATTAATAAGAAAATCATGATAGACCAGCGAAAATATTTGCATAGGAAATTTTTCAATAAAAGAATTTTATCAAAATAAATATCTAATATCTGGCATATAACTTTATTTACCAACTAGAAAACCATTCAAACAAGTAACTGATTAATAAAACGCCTATGTACAAATAAGTACTTCCAGATATTGAAATATAAGGAGAAATTTATTTAAAAATAAAAAAATTTACGGGTTATCACCTAAAACCAGGAAAATATCTATATTATTAAAAATAAGCTCTCTGGGAAGATGACCACGCCACAAAAAATTACTTGTAATAATTACAGTTGCCAATCATTACAATTTCTTGAAAACTAACATACTCAGCACTTCAAAACTAATAGAAGTGATACCTACCAATGCAAAATTGATTACTAATCAATCTTAATAAAAATACATGTGCTCCTGAAACATAACTTTACAAATTCTGAAAACTTCTCACCATTGGACATTGTCAGGTACTGCAATTTCTTGTAAAATACTGTAGTCAATTTAGTAACTGAACAGAGTAATGAGGACTTTAAAAATCCAGCAACCAATCTATTTTTTTTAAAGAATGCTCAAAAAAATTTTTTGGTCTAAACTGAAAAAAAAAAATCTTACCTGTGTTTCCAACCAGCCCGGTATTCGAAATTTTAATAAAGTCAATTATTCCAGCCTCTAAAGACTAACAAGTAAGTCAGTCACTAACCATACATGAATAAAGATCTAAGTAAATATGTCTATTTCAGTAAACGAGACAAAATATCTTTGTTTAAAGACATCCTTCAGAAAGAAAATAAACAAGAAATACTATAAAAAAGGAGAAAATAAGAAACCTTACCTGTGGTGGTCTTAATCTGGGCGATATCATCTCATCTCATCTCTCTCTCTCTCTCTCTCTCTGTGGCCGTCCTTCGACCACCCAGAGGTTCCAGGCGGCTCCCGACACCTCACGTCGTGCTACTGAAGACCACACAGGTCCTACAAAATGACAAAAGGGAACGGGGGGGATTAGTAACATTGAAGGGAATATGAAGAAAGGAAATGAATAAAGAAAAAAATTCATTCATTCTCCCTCTCTCTCTTCAACAAAATAATATGGTCTGGAAAGAAATGGAGAGTAACCTCTCTCTCTCTCTCTCTCCCACAAAATGATATAGTCTGGAAAGAAATGAGGTGTGCATTCATTGGCCCTCTCTCTCTCTCTCTCTCTCTCTCTCTCTCTCTCTCTCTCTCTCTCTCTCTCTCTCTCGTTGTTAATATGATGGAACTGAAAATAGAGCTTCGAAGCCCTTTCTCCCTTCAAATAAATAAATAAATAAATTACTAATTAATTAACTAATTAATTAGAGACGGAAAACGAATTCTGTCCATTTTTTCTCGACAGCTGAAAGAGAGTTGAACGAAGACGGAAATTCCTCCACTTTACATCTCATACAAAAAATGAGGCTAGTGTTCCCACTGAACATTACTTCAGGAAAGCTTAACTGAAGTATCAACGAACTCTAGTAATCTTTGAATGAGAAAACGAATATATTTTTATAAACCATTTTTCTTTTTAATCAAGTTGGCCTTGTGCCAGTGCGCATCAGTTTTCCTAGAGCTGCCGTTATATCCTCACACTCAAACCCCCAAATAATTACTTGGACTAGGGTATTGCCTGCCATCTGGCAATCATACATTCAAAATTCTACAGCTGCCAGAACAGTAGAATGATGAGTACATTTCCTTAGACTGCAAAGAAACAAAATTCTACACCTTCCAGAACAGTTATAGAATGATGAATACATTTCCTCAGAATGCAAAAAGAAAAAAAAAAAAAACTGGCAGAGCATTATTCATTAATAATATTATAATTATTATTATAATTATTTTCTATAAAAATTTGCAAACATTCACAATACGGAACCAAACTACGAGGACATTAGCTAGCAAACACGTTTCCAAACAAGAGTGCTTACTATAATCCTCTGGGAACTTTTAGCAAATTCCTACCAAATAACCAATACTGGAACCAAATTTTAAGTCAGGCGTGTTCGTCAAAATAGCATGTCATGAAAGATTTAATTTTGACACCGTATGACACCGTCTCCATGGAAACAGAGCTGCTGTAGAGGAGAAAGAGGAAAATTTGAAAAAAAAAAAAATGATACAGTTAAGAAAGTTTCCTCTGTAACCTGCAGCCAGCAAGCACTTCCATAAATCTACTGCCTCTTCTCGGTACACGCCCACCATCATTCCATAATCTTCCGTTACCCACATATTTCCAGGTTCATACACGCCCAAATCCGACGACTGAATCTCCTAGCAAGCCCACGTAACGTTTCTTTCAAAACCTTAAATCACACAAACACGCCCGTATTGTAAAAATAACACCTTAAAACGCCCACCATCATTGCTTCTTTATCTTTCCTCACTTGAAGTTTTCAGCCACATACACGCCCACAGTCTCCCTCTGGATCTGCTACCACGCCCATCGACCTCCCCCGCAACCATTCCTCGCAATCTCGAGCCCTCATAGAAGTCCCTAATCTATGGCTGAATCTCCTAACACACCCATCGTCGGCCCTTAACATTTTTCCCCATCTACAAGAACGTCTTCCAACCCCCTCCCCGCTTCTCTCTCTCTCTCACCCGACACCAACCCCCATCCGTCAACCTTATAGGGGTCCCTGCCCCTACCCGACACCTTGTGTCGATGAGTATTCCCCGGGGACATCACTGACTAATGTTGAAAATGTTAAATTGTGCGCTTTCAGGATGAGCAGAAATATCACAATGCGTAAAGATTCGGGGAAAGTGATCGTAAAGAATTATTACAGTTAATTAAGAACGATGAATCATGATAAACAATAGCGATTACGTAAATAAATGTGAATTACGATGAACGATTCGCTCTGCATACCAAATGACTGAGGGAAATGAATAACAGTCGATACGAAAGAATGAAGAGAAATGAATGTCAATAAATAAAAATTAATTAAGACTGGTGAATTACATTAAAACAACGTGGATGAATGTATATCTAACATTACTGGCGGAGATTAACGTATTAAGAATAAACATAATAAATGCATAATAAATATGCAGTAGCAATAAAAACATATTCAATAAGAATAACAACATCAAAAGCAAGAACTAATCCAACTTAATGATAAAACAATGAATATTTATAAAGCCGGTGGAAAAAACAAAATCTGACTTCGTGCCTGAGTAAAAACGCAATCTGAAATATACCTGTGGCAAAATACATTTAATTTCACGAAAGGATTTCAACCAGAATTTATATATTTTGTTTTTTGAGCACACGTGATATTAAATCAGATGAACTGCACATAGCACCGCGGCACCTTTTTTACAACAAGGTAACAAATTTGTTAAATTCGCTGGCTTTCAACATCATGTGGGAAACTGCTATTTGTTTACATAACTACTGCTATTATAAAACAAGGCTAATGCTATTATGGATGCTAAAATAAATTCACAAGGTCGTGATTAGCATTTATATCAATAAATTGTATCGCTCATATAAATAAATTTACATAAATAAACTGTATTATTTATTTCAAGTTTTTAGCTATCACGAATAATACAATTTACTTTTATAAAAGTGTTTTTTTTTAATGAACAGCTATCACGAATATCATTACATCCACGTCATGAAATTAACACCATTACTGCTTTTTGGTGTTGTTGAATGTCACCAGTTTTCCTTGCAACTCCTATTCATGTTACTTATTCACCTACCACGTTTCTGCTTCCTTAGTCTTCACTTGTCTAAGTTTAATATATTCTCATTTATACAGGAGCTACAAAGCAATCCTAAGGGGTGGTGGTGGCCAGAACGAAAGATAATTAAAGAAAAAAAAAAGGAAAAATCTTTGGTGGCAATATAGAAATTTATTGTCTCAGATAGAATGGATTGGAATACAAAGTATAGGCCAAAGGCCAAGAGCTGGGGCCTAGGAGGTCATCCAGCGCTGAAAATAATAAGTTAAGTATATCTTAGTTTAACCAGACCACTGAGCTGATTAACAGCTCTCCTAGGGCTGTCCCGAAGGATTAGACTTATTTTTACGTGGCTAAGAACCAATTGGTTACCTAGCAACGGGACCTACAGCCTATTGTGGAATCCGAACCACATTATAGCGAGAAATGAATTTCTATCACCAGAAACAAACGAAAACAACTGTAAGGAGAGGGTGGAAAGAAAGACAGAAGAAAGCTAAAATGAGGATAGGTATGTACAGTCAAAGGAATGGACGGGGCTGCAGCTATAGGGATCTAAGTTAGAAGGCCTTGTGCCAGCACGGACAACCACAACTGGAGCATCACTTATACGAGATCACCCGACAGCTTTATAACCTACAAATTGCTCTGAGCAATATTCACTCCCTCAGCAGCACTGCTGTCATGATCGCGTCCCTCTTATAAATGAAGATAGCAGGCGGAGTCGTAAACTGGAAAATGGCCTGTATTTAATGCAAATTGCCTCGCGCGGCCTTAGAGGCTAAGCCAGTATATTCGTCGCCGTAAACAAACTGCAAAGTACATTTTCCAAACATACGACCCGTGTGTGTGTGTGTGTGTGTGTGTATTTTGTATTTTGCCCGCTGACAAATTGTTATTTACTGTGTTGGCCAAAATGGAAGGCTGTCCAACATGCTTGCTTCATTACCTCGCGCGTAATTGGTACCTGCCCAGGTAATACATTTTCATGGGCGACATTAAATTTCCCCGTGTGCACGCTCATTTGCCATGCATGCACGAGAGAGAGAGAGAGAGAGAGAGAGAGAGAGAGAGAGAGAGAGAGAGAGAGAGAGAGAGAGAGAGAGAGAGTTGTGTGAATATTTTATGTTAATGTCACTGTCGTATGCGTGCGTGTTACAAAAAGAGAGTTATGTGAATATTTTATTGTACTGTCATGTCGCATGTGTGTGTTAGAGAGAGAGAGAGAGAGAGAGAGAGAGAGAATGTTTTATGTTAATGTCATGTCATACATATATGTGTGTTACACACTCGCACACACACACACACAGAGAGAGAGAGAGAGAGAGAGAGAGAGAGAGAGAGAGAGAGAGAGAGAGAGAGAGAGTTTATGTCACATGAGATTATACAGCACATTTTATGTCTTGTATGCAGAGAGAGAGAGAGAGAGAGAGAGAGAGAGAGAGAGAGAGAGAGAGAATCTTTTCTATGTTCCCTGTGATTATATTGTCAATTTTATTTCGTGTGTGCGTTTTTAGAGAGAGAAAGAGAGAGAGAGAGAGAGAGAGAGAGAGAATCTTTTATGTTCCCTGTGATTATATTGTCAATTTTATTTCGTGTGTGCGTCATAGAGAGAGAGAGAGAGAGAGAGAGAGAGAGAGAGAGAGAGAGAGAGAGAGAGAGAGAGAGAGAGCCTTCCTTCCCGCCGCACACAAGGCTCACAACCACACATAAAAAAAAAAAAAACTCCCGATTAATAATGGATCCGATTCCGTTCAAATTTGGTAATTGCACATTTTTCGGCACAACCCCAAGAAGCTGGTCTCCTGGATAATTACAGACGGTATTAAAGTAATGAAGCTCTTGAGCGCATTTTTTACATAATTAAAATCCCATTTCAATGCGTCTGGCGATTAACATACACGGTAATGGTTGTAAACCCTTTCCGTGTAAATAGCGCGTATTTATATTCTTTTAATGGAGAGTTTTACGTTTAAAGCTGATGACTTAGGAAAAAGCCTTCGCGGTTGAAAGTCTGTTTGTTCACACATCGTCACTTTTTTTTCATTGCTTCGTTGACTGATTATATACCGCTTTCTGTTCTTCTTGCTATTTCACTTTATTTTCATGTTCTTTTATTTTCCCTCAGTTTTATGTTTTTACTTTATTTTCACTATTTCCTTTGGTCTATTCCCAATTCGCAGTTTATCTTTCTCTTTTTTTTTTTTTTTACTTTTTCTCATCTTCATCATTTAAGAAACAAATCCTTCTGGTCTGATGTATGAGTGTTTACAAATGTGGCTCAGTGGTCTTTTAAACTAGCTTATTTTAATAATAATAATAATAATAATAATAATAATAATAATAATAAGATACTGGTGTGCTGTTAGGTATGACTGTTCCTTGTGAATATATTATGTATGAAAATATGCTGTGCATCGGGAGTTTTCTGTGTGTGTTTATTCATCTGCTTCTTGCATTCCCAAGGGTTCCGAGATTAGAAAAAGTTAGAATAATTAACCAAAACAATAACAATACAAAATTAAACAAGTAACAAACGCGCCAAAGCTTCTACGGCGCAATCGAGTTTTCTGTACAGCGTATAATCAACGCCATAGAAAATCGATCTATCTGTAGCTGGTCTCGGTATAATATCGTATGAGCCGCAGCCCATCAAACTTTAACCACGGCCCGGTGGTGGCCTTTCCTATGTCGCTGACAGAAGCACGATTATGGCTTCCTTTACCTTAAATAAAATAAAAAACTACTGAGGCTAGAGGGCTGCAATTTGGCATTTTTGATGACTGGAAGGTGGATGATCAACACACCAACTTGCAGCCCTCTAGCCTCAGTAGTTTTTAAGATCTGAGGGCGGACAGAAAAGTGAGGACAGAATAAAGTGCGGACGGACAGACAATGCCGGCACAATAGTTTTCTTTTACAGAAAACTAAAAATGACTTATAACGACCACAAACTTAATTTCAATAGCCGATCAAGTTTATGTACGGTAAAAGTCATGTATTACTCAAGATCTAAATACTTCTCTTTAGACTTTGGTACCACTAAACATATAAGAATTTTTTTTTTTTTTTACTGACGACAGTTATCAAAATACGGTCGTTTTCCTTAAAAATGATTGAGAAACCTTGGCCATTTTATAACGGCACTAAAACCACTTGCAATGTTATCTATAAAAGTTGGACATCAATAAAAAAAAATCATAACCGCGTACGAAAGTAGCAATTATCAAAATCCCAGCTTATACAATAATCAAAATGGAAAACTTCCCCAAAATTAACTGTTAACCCTAGGATATCTAACACCTCATCCATAATCATGGCAAGTGCAAACAATACTCGTCATATGAAAACACAGTCACGGTCGAACGAGTTGCAGAGTAAACAGTGCAAACAGGTATTTGACCGAGGCTCAGTTTATGGTAAAACAAAAGACCTGAAGCATGTATCATAATTATCATCTTATTTTGGTGACGAATAACGTCTAGTTTCATGGCAACGTTGGATATATATATATATATATATATATATATATATATATATATATATATATATATATATATATATATATATATATATATATATATATTGCAAACACAGAAAAATTAAAACAGTGAGGCGAAAGTTACAACGAGTGTATTACAGAATACACAGAATCACTGCGCATATACAGCATTACTAATGAAGTCATTAGGTACAGAATCCTCTAGCACATATGTAACATTTGTGCATTGCACTAATAGTACTTTCAAGGCCAACTATCCTCTCGCTAGTAAAGCGTGAAATCGATAAAGGCTCAAGAATATGACCCTGTGGAACACCTGATAAGATAGGTACGGCCTCTGCAGTAACTGCACATCCACGATGGGAAGTTTATCAATAAGAGAATTGATAAGGCAACTATTATCACTGAATATATCAGTTATTTACATTGTTACTGAAGATGTCCATTATCATTATCAAATTTCAAAGCGCGCAATCATCCACACGGAAGAGACCAGTAGTAACTTGTTAATGAACACTTCCACAGATTAGATCGGCATAATGGCTCGGGTAGATTTCACGCCAGATATAACTTACAGTCAGTCAAGTAATCCACAGATTAGAATACCTGCATTTTAAAAAACACTTAACTCGAACAAGGATGTATTTACGTTCATTACTAGTTTCATTGACACATCTGCACAAAAATACGTAGACACGTAATCAGCCTGCTTGCACATGCACATACACAAATAAACCAATACAAGCAAGACCATCTTCCCCTAAAGCTACATTCCTAACGTCACAAAATCTAGTCATTTGTTGCCAGTCCCGACGGCCACACTTGGTCAAATTTTCGTGACGATCCTTCTATAATTCCCTGTGTAATCTTTCTAACACAAGAAGAGAGAAACAAAATCCTAAACAACCAAGTAAAAAATGCGCCGAAGTTTCTTCGGCGCAATCGAGTTTTCTGTACAGCGTACAATGTGATGCTATATGAAACTTTCAGCCACGGCTAACTTTAACCTTAAATAAAATAAAAAAAAACTACAGAGGCTAGAGGGCTGCAAGCTGGTATGTTTGATGATTGGAGGGTGGATGATCAACATATCAATTTGCAGCCCTCTAGCCTCAGTGGTTTTTAAGATCTGAGGGCGGACAGACAAAGCCGTCACAATAGTTTTCTTTTACAGAAAACTAAAACGTAACCTCATTATCGAAGGTAATTAATGTCGATGACTTCGACATATAACTGGTCTTTAGTAAGTTCATAATATTAAGAAGATTTTCAGTCAAAAAGATCATAAAAGAACCATCTCTTTACACTCGGACAAAGAGAAAACATCAGCCATACTGAGAAGTAATTCCTCCTAAGAGAGAGAGAGAGAGAGAGAGAGAGAGAGAGAGAGAGAGAGAGAGAGAGAGAGATTTAAGGAGGGGGAAAGAGAGATGTGAATGAAGATCAAGAACAACCCAACCGGACAAGGGAGCGTGAGAGCACGGTCCCGGAGAGAGAGAGAGAGAGAGAGAGAGAGAGAGAGAGAGAGAGAGAGAGAGAGAGAGAGAGAGATGTGCACCCCGAAAAGTGAATGGGTCCCCGAGAAAGAGCGGTTGCAAGAAGAGAGGGAGACCGTTTTGGAGACTGCCGGGTGGTGGGGGAGGGGTGGAGACTGGAGATAGGAGGGGGGGGGGAGGGGGACCCTGAATGCCTGCCACCGGTGGTGGTGGTGCTGCTAAGGCCGTGAGAGAAAGGAGGAGATAAGGGAAAAGGAATATGATGGAGAGAGAGAGAGAGAGAGAGAGAGAGAGAGAGAGAGAGAGAGAGAGAGAGAGGATGGGGGTTGCCATGAGGGAAGCACAGTCATGACTGAGTAGTGACAAGCAATTTGGCACTCGGGTTGGGGCTGCGTGACAATTTTCGATTGCTGCTTAAAAGAATGATGATGATGAATGATGAATGATGAATGATGATGATGATGATTATGACGCTTCTTCCCACTTACCTACTCAAGAGCTACTCGGTCGAGCAAGAGACCGTGCTGGCATAAGGCCAGCTCAATTTGAAATCAACTAGCAATCCTAAAAAGAAGTGTTTTTCTCAAATTGTTTTCATTTTTTTTTTTGGCTACAATGGCTATCAGTGGCCGGTATTGGAAAAAAAAACATTAAAGGAAACAAAAAAAAAGTAATAATACTTTTTTAACGGTTGTCGCCTTGCTAGATTAAAAGAAAGATCATATTTAATAATAAAATGAAAGCTTTATTCCCTTGACAATTACTGTAAATTCGCTTTAACTTGAAGTAATTCTTTTCCCTGAAACATTCAGGAATTTCACATCGCACGAGAATTTACAATGACCTAAAATATTGGAAAATACCCAATCAAGAAACACGTACGTTCTCACTTAGCTAGTAATTTAAACACATGAATTTGAAATTGTACTTTCTTCAATTTGCAGAGGTTTCATATTCTTCATAAATTGAATGAAGACAAAGATAACACAAGAATACCGAAAATACTTCCTACGGAGATTCTTCAACGTTCACGTACGCTGAAATACTATAATCATGTGAAAATACAAACCCATGTTATCATCATCGACACAAACGTAAATATCGATAGTAAACTGGTTCGCGGATCTTTCATTAAATTAAAAATTCATCATTATTCGAGCAATGAAGTTGAAAACAATCCTCGTTGAGGAATACTTTCCCCAAGTCTCTCTCTCTCTCTCTCTCTCTCTCTCTCTCTCTCTCTCTCTCTCTCTCTCTCTCTCTTCTGGCGAGTTAATGACCTCAAGTTCATTCATTAACGCCCTTTGAGAGAGTATGAAAACTATATTGTATATACTTAAACAATCTCATTACAAATTTCTCTGTCACAGTTTGAGGTTTTTACAACAGCTACAATGACACAGAGATAAAATTATAGATAAAGTGAATTTTTGTTGTTGTTGGTACTGAACAATAATAACAGCACCAATAACATAAATAGGAGCATTAGGTAGTAGTAATCAGTAATATTCTCGACGCAAGACGCATCTCATTAGAA
>NC_089763.1:33260277-33262777 GCF_040412425.1 Macrobrachium rosenbergii | reverse complement strand
GAGAGAGAGAGAGAAAGTTATCTCCGTGATGCAAGTTATTTATGTCAATAGAAAAAGGTAAACCATAATTAGGAGAGTGAGGGAGTGAAACTCCCATTAACCAGTTTGTACCAGAGAGAGAGAGAGAGAGAGAGAGAGAGAGAGAGAGAGAGAGAGAGAGAGAGAGAGAGAGAGCGAGCCAAGATAAAATAAGGAGGAAGAATCCCAAATAATCGATAGCAAAGATAAGCGGGAGGGCAGGGGCTATGGTGGCGCCGTGCGATGCTCGTGGACGACAAATGAATTATTTATGAGCTATCACTTGGCCTCCTTTCCTACTTTCGTGCTTTGTCTTCTCTCTCTCTCTCTCTCTCTCTCTCTCTGTCCATCCTGCTTATCTATTCTCTATCCGTCCATTTCCTGTGTCTCTCTATTCCGTTCACTACATGAAGTAACCTCTCTCTCTCTCTTTAATGTTATCCCAACTGTCGTGTAATTAACTTTGTTTATATGAGCTTTCCTCTCTATTTTTATTTTTTATTATTTCTCCCTCTATTACTGACTTTAATTAGGATAGTAAATGATTTGCCTTTGTTACTATCTCCAGTGCTTCAACTTTATCAATATTTCCACACTCTCTCTCTCTTTTCTATATATATATATATATATATATATATATATATATATATATATATATATATATATATATATATATATATGTATGTGTGTGTTTAAAAGTGTTGCATTTCCTTTTGTATGTAAATTATTTCCTTATTCTCTGTCCCCCTTTCATATTTAAACTCTGTTAGTGTAGTCTCTCTCTCTCTCTCTCTCTCTCTCTCTCTCTCTCTCTCTCTCTCTCTCTCTCTCTCTCTCTCTCCAATATTTCAACTTTCAAGAGCTTTCCCCTATGCCTATGATTAAATATGAAGATCGATCGCAGTTAACATTTTATCATTATTACTTGATAAATAAATGATCTATTACAATATGAAGAGCCTCGCCGATGTTTACTCACTCTTTACAAAGTTGTTTTCCCCGCAACGTTCGTCAAACAACAGGAACACCAGCAACCCGTGTGTATCGGTCCCTTCCCTTTATCTTGCAACAACGTGTCATTGCCCCCTCCCCAATACCTGTCACTATTCTCACTCTGTCACTTTCTATGGCACCGTCTCCCCCCTCCCCCCCTCTCTCAACAAATCTCTCTCAATCTCTCTCTCCAGCCAGTTACATAGATGTCATGGATCAAGAAAGACGACGAACTTGACTCCTGACATCTTTTAAAAGCCGCGAACTCACACACGCATCACCTAAAAACGACTACGACAGATCTCCTCAATTAAATTAAAGCTTACGTCAAACAATTAAAGCTTTCATTTTCCTTCCTTTTGTGGCGAGATTTCAATGAAAGAAGAAATCAACCCAGGGACGAGTTGTTCCAGTCTCGTCCCAAGGCGCTCTCTCTCCCCGTAGTACGAGTTCTCCTCCCCAGCCCGTCACAGAGCGCTCTTGCTGCTGCCGCCGCCGCCGCCGCCGCCGCTCTATTTGCCGTGAGTGCGTGCCCTTTCATTTCCAAACAATTGACCTTTTAACATTTCATTTTATAGCAACGATGACGAAGACCTTCAGTTTGATAACAAGGAAAAAAAAAATGGGAAAAAAAGTCGCGTAACCCACATGTGGTACTAAACACCTGACATAGTACTAATGCTTAGTCGCGTTTGAGAATAAAAACTACGAGCTTCGAGTCATCTGCGTTAATGAGTCTAGGAAAAAGTTGTTTGGGGCGTCCCAAAGCCAAGGAAGGGGGTCTCGTGTACTTAAAGAAAGTAATTAACAGGCCGGCATACCGGTATACAAAGTGGTGACGGGTAACAAGACGAAGCTATGCTAATCAATTAGGACTAATTGGCGGTGCACTCGACACTTGCAGATGCACAGTAGACTTACGCTTTCACATTCTCACTCGGCTCGCTGAAGCACTTTGGAGTTATCGTTCTCGTCTGAACAATAATGGCTGACAGCACGCATGCGCCGTTTAAAAAGAGATGCAGAGATGCCCTTGGATTTAAACGCAGATCGTCCATAAGGCGAAGTCATGTCGGGAAATAAAAAAAAAAAAAGTCATATCGGGAAATAATAGAGTCTGCTGTGCATTTAAGGCTTCCTCGATTGAGTGCTAAAGGTCAGGCGAGGCGTTTTACCCAACTTTTAAATGGACAGGGGTTGAAGCAAAAAGTGCTTAGTACGCCCAAGATTCTCAAGAATTTAGCCTGATGTTGATCTCAATTTTTCACTCCGTATATGTATGTATATGTGTGTATATATATATATATATATATATATATATATATATATATATATATATATATATATATATATATATATATATATATATAATAAAATATCCTCTGTGTGCTATAAGGAGAGAGTTGAAATGAACAAACATAAGTTCTAATATTATCTTTACATATCTTAATCTCAAGCACTTACATTATACAGTGCCTGCTCTCTCTCT